>NC_139469.1:14437500-14932500 GCF_057233095.1 Heloderma suspectum | reverse complement strand
CAGCTACAAAAGAGGACAGGCTTTCCGCATGATTCATAGTTACGTAGAGAAGAGGGCACCCCTCTTCTAGACAATGGTGGTGTAGTGAAGCCAGGGTTTGTAGGGAGACAGCACCAGAATGTTTTTATTAGCAGGGACAATGTCATTTGCCACTCCATTCAGAATTCCCTGTTTCTTCTGAGCTTAGTGACAATCTTCGCAGTAGCTGTGGGGTGGATTTTCCCAGCAACAGTATATTGTCCCCTGTTGTAATGCAAAGTATTTTGGGGTGGCTTGATGAAGAATGGGCAGTTAAGACCCATTAGCTTACAAAAGACCTGCTCCTGGTGGAGATGAAAACTGTTTCCTTCCTCTGCTCTTATGCCTCTCTCCTCCTACTGCCATTAATCATGAAGGATAATAGAAGCAAATAGTTTTAATGAACATTAAGGCATACACACATCAACTACCCATGGATTAATAGGCAATTACAAGTGAGAACTGCAACAAAATGCTGCAGTATGGAGGGCCAGCCACCCCATTCCACTCTCCCCTACTGGTTTTCCTTTGTTAATGCAGAAATCAGTCAGCATTCTGTGGTCATGCAGCGCACTCAGTCTCATTGGTCTCTTTTGGGATCACCACCCCTCTTACGGTTTGTTCCACGAAAGATTTGTTACACTTCTTGAAACTTTGGGTTTTCCCCCAAGCCTGCTAATACCTCCCTCTTGTGCACAGGTGGTGATGTTTTTGTTGCATAAGCAATGGCATGTGCAGTGTGAACATCAGAAAAAGTACAAATGGTTCCATCAATGCATCCTTACCGTCCTCTCCAATTTTGCCATCTCCATCTGTGTCACCTTTTGCCAGGAAGTCCTTGATCTCCTTATCAGTCAGCAGTCTGGCTTTATCCTTAAAATTCTGCAGGAATTTGCTGTGAGAGCAGAATGGATAGATCAGGGAGAGGAGGGCAAACCAAGGGGATATTTTTTATTTTATCTGTTTTAGCAGCAATACTCTCCTTTTTGCTGTGGGGGGAAAAACATGCACAAAACCTCTCCTCTCCAGGAAGGTTTGTGCTCCATAAGATGGACAGAAAGATATTTTTTTTTAAAGGTCAGCCTATTTCACAGGCTCAAGGTCGATACCAGTGTATCCTGAAAGGTGGGCTGAATATATTTTAAATAAGTAAATACATTCACTGATAGAAACCATGAACGGCATGACTTGATACAGTTAAACGGTGGTGGCAGCGGCGGGAAAGTTCTGTTTAGTCTAAAATGCAAGATGTTGTGAACATTCCAACAACAAAGAGATGGTGGATGAAGATATGGGATGTAGCTTGGATGGAAGGTAATCCCTGTTTATATCAAACCGAGAATGGGGGATAATCAGTTTCACTGCTAAGCAATTGCTGATCTGGTGTTCCTTGGTACTGGCTTCCCGCCACTGCCACCACCACTCTCTTTAAACTAAAGCGCAAAGGGCTGTGTGGAGTATAGGAGAGGGAAATGCAATCTCTCAGTCTTTACATCCTCATCATTAGTATGGGAATAATAACGATACGGGTAGGAGGGCATTGCTGAGATAATGCGTGTGAAGTATTTGGAGCGCTTAAGAAAATGTATCTTGCCAGTCCTAGTAACAAAACAATCCAGCCAGCATCATACACTTCGAAACATTGTGATTTCAGTGGGAGAGATTTAAGCACATGCTTATTTATTTAAAGCATTTATATCCTGCTTTCCCTAAAAGGTTCAGGTAGCAATTTCCTCTTTACCCTGAACTTGATAAAACTTAAATGCACTTAACTTTGGCTGGATTGTGCCCTCGGTATTATTTGAAGTGTGTGTGTATGTATAGAAACCTTCCCAACCTGGTGCCTTCCAAATGCTTTGTACTACAACTCCCAGCATTCCTGTGCAGTGGTCATGCTGGTAGGGGTTGATGGAAGTTGAAGTCCAAAACATCTGGAGATAAGCAGTTTGGGAAAGGCTGTGCTCTCTCTCTCTCTCTCTCTCTCCACAACAAACCACTTATTTTAAGAGCACAGTTACTAACAGAACTTATTGCATTAGACAATTAGACATCAGAGGAGGGCAACGAAGATGATCAGGGGAATGGAAACAAAGCCCTGTGAAGAGAGACTGAAAGAACTGGGCATGTTTAGCCTTGACAAGAGAAGACTGAGGGGAGATATGATGGCGCTCTTCAAGGACTTGAAAGGTTGTCACAGTCAGGAAGGCCAGGATCTCTTCTCGATCATCCCAGAGTGCAGGACACGGAACAATGGGCTCAAGTTACAGGAAGCCATATTCTGGCTGAACATCAGGAAAAACGTCCTGACTGTTAGAGCAAGACGACAATGGAACCAGTGACCTAGGGAGGCGGTGGGCTCTCCCACACTGCAGGCCTTCAAGACGAGGCTGGACAGCCATCTGTCAGGGATGCTGACTTGGATTCCTGCACTGAGTAGGGGGTTGGACTTGATGGTCTTGTAGGCCCCTTCCAACCCTACTATTCTATGATCTGTAATATGCACTTCCACTAATGTGATTTATTCAATGGAACGTAAAAAAGATGACTGCTGTATGCAATATGTAGGAAAAAACTACAACGGACCTAAGAACAAGATTCCCCAACCATAAAACTGCAATTCTTACTATAAAAAAAAACCCTAAGCAGCCTCTTGCAAATCACTTTAACTCACCTGCACATAGTCTCTTGGACTTACAACTGATCCCTGCTAACAAACAGAAGACACTGACATGCTTGACAGATAGGAAAACAAGTGATCTACAGACTCAGGATGCTTAGTCCATACGGCCTTAATCTGGAGGACAATTCATGAGCTTTAAACCACACATTCTCATCCCCCACCATTCTTTTCATCCTTAGTGTTCCAAACTGCCACTCTTGGTATCTATTTAGCACTGCAGCTGCTGATGAAGGCAGAAGCCGAAAAGTTTAGCTCTAAATATATTTTGAAATTACTCTGTTATTAGCCTATCCATCTTTCTTATATATATTTAACTTAAGACTGACTGTATCCAGAGTGGATCCAGGGCATCCTTGTAGCTTTGCAGTTGTGCAATTTCACACCTGCCTCTCTCTCTCTCTCTCCAGAAACACACATACAAATAGGTGCCAGTTAAATACCTATTTATTTTTGCACGCTTTGGGGGTGAAGGCAAGTGCTCTATTTGTTTCTTGATTAATTAATTGATTGTACTGATGGTTTCATTGTATTGTACTATATATTTGTCATTTTATTGTGGTTTATGTGGTCTTTTATATGATTGGCCTTGGGTGGGGTATAAATCAAATAAATACACAAATAAATAACTAACTTTGGATTTAGTTTTACTTTTATGTCAAAGTGCCCTAGCTTGAGATGGAAAACAACCTTTCCATGAACAGAAGATTTCTTCTGTGTGATCTAACCCAATAGCATGGAAGGTAACTCTACCTATTTTTGCCTGGCAAATGTTTGCAGGAGTGGCATTTGCTTTTCCTTTTACTCACCACAGTTCTTCTTGCTCAATGAATCCACTCTTGTCCTGGTCAATCACTCCAAACACCTTGGCCAGATCCTCTTTAGATTTGCAGTTCAGACCCGATTTGGCAAAAAAGATCTTGCAGTTGAAGGAATCAGCAGCTTGAAGTAGAACAGAGAAACAGAAACAAAAGGTGAAGTATGGAGGGGGGGAGGAGGAAAGGGGTTAAGGAAAATGCTTTATTCTGATATATTATGAATGCCAAACACAAATGAGTGGTGTAATGGTTAGAGTGTTGGACTGGGACTTGGGAGATCTGGGTTCTAGTCCCTACTTGGCCAGGAAACTCACTGGGTGACTTTGGGATAGTCACTGGCCTAGTTTGCACGACACGACAGCCCACAATTCACCTGTGGGGGCTGTTGTGGCAGACTGGGCACCTGACTTGCTGTGGCTTGTTATGTCATATAAACCCAGGTGGCAGGGGTTATTTGAGGGTTAGACAACCCTCAAATAACCCTAAAACAAGCCATGGTTTATTTGAGGGTTGCCTAACCCTCAAACAACCCCTACCGCCTGGGTTCGCACAACACAATGAGCCAAGGCAAGCTGGGTGCCCAGGGTATGCCCCAAAATGGCACCTGTGGACGCCCAGAATGACACAAAACAGCCCCCACAGATAAATTAACCCATGGTGGACTGTTGTGTGGTGTGAACCAGACCCTTGACCAGGTCAGTTTAGCTGGGTTGTTGTGAGGAGAAAATGAGGAGGTGGAGAAGGATCATGTAAGCCACCATGGGTTTCTTGCAAGAGGAAAAAAGGTGGGATCATAATAGCCTAGCAAGTAAAACATCTCCTTTTGCCTTTCCAGCCCTACCACTGGGGATGAGGAATCTAACAACTTCAATGTGTCTCCATTTCTCATTTCTCCAACCTTAAGTTCAGTTCATCCCAGGTGTTGTGATCTTTTTTTAACTGTGCATGAAAAATCAAGAGCATTTTAGTGCACCCTTCTCCAGATAACATGCATTTTTCTAGGCATTCTTGTGTAATATACACATTTTCTATAAGCAATTTTGCTCATATAATGCATTTTAATGTTATCTCCCCCTAATATATGCATTCTTCTACACATTTTTTGATTGGAGAAGTCCACCAGAAAATTCAGAGAAGTGCAGATTTTGAAGGCTGCCTAAGTTTCAATTAAATTAAAATGCATGAAAATCAGAAAATCTCCCCCTCCCCCCATGTCCACCCACTATATATTTTGGGTGAAGGGAGCATCTGGGGTATTGAGCCTGCTTGAGTTGATTCTAGGATTCATGGAAGGGGTTAGGAACAGATCAAATGACCAAGCCTTTAAAAAAAAAGGCCCTGTAAATAGGAGCTAAGTTTTTAATTTTTTAATCGCACAACGATGTGTTACAGCACACAATTAGTTGCAAAATTATGCATGGTGTGGTGAATGTAGATAGAGAGAATTTTTCCTCCCTCTCTCATAATACCAGAATCCAGTGTGGTCATCCTATGAAGCTGACTGGTGGGAGATGCATGACAGATCAAAGGAAGGGCTTCTTCATGCAGAGCAGAGTTAAACAACGGAATTTGCTACCACAAGATATACTGATGGCCACCAATTTAGATGGCTTTAAAAGGGGGTTAGACAAATTCCTGGAGAAGAAGGCTATGAATGGCTACTAGTCCTGATGGCTATATGCTACCTCCAGTACCAGAGGCAGTGAGCCTTACATGAGTTGCTGGGGAAGATGGGTGGGAGGGTGCTGTTGCGCTCATGCCCTGCTTGTGGATTCCCAGTCAACAGCTGGTTGGCCACTGTGTGAACAGAATGCCGGACTAGAATGCCGGACCCTTGGTCTGATCCAGCAGGGCTCTTCTTATGTTCTTAACTCAAATTCATTCCACGTATGTCCTGGCTCATCATTCTGCCTACGCAGGTTGGTTCTGAGCAACTGGAATTGTCTGTCTGGGAGAAGTCATGAAACCAAAAAGGCTCCTTATTTTTAAAGTCAGGTAGGATCAGTTTTATAAACAGCACTGGATAACAAAGATTAACCTGGAGCTTCCTACTGCAGTCAGGAAACTATTATTTCATGTTGATCCTCTGTATTTTCCTGCCGGTGTGATCGATGTAGTGGTTAGAGTGCTGGACAGGGACTTGGGAGACCGAGGTTCTAGTCCCCACGTGGCCATGAAGCTCATGGGAGACTTTAGGCCAGTCACTACCTCACAGGGTTTTGTGAGGATAAAATGGAGAGGAGGAGGGCCATGTAAGCCAACTTGGGCTCCTTGCAAGAGGAAAAAAGGTAGGCTATAAATATAATAAATAAAATACATGAATAAAAATGTTTTCCTTCCCCCATCAACATTTATTTAACACATTAGGTTAGAAGCTGTAAGTGGAAAAGTTGATTATCATACCCAGCCTGAGGTGGTTGTGGCCATTTTCTGTTTTTTTGTCTGTTTAGTTTAATTTATTTCCTTTTTAAAACAACGTGCAAGCTTTTGAGGTCTCAAAATCTCTTCATCAGGCATCTTGCCATATTGGCATGTTACAGGTTGGGGTTAAAAGTGTCTGCTGAGTCCAAAAACCTTGAACACTATAGGCTGGGTTCATGTTTGGGAGTACGCAACTGAGCTGGTGGAAGTGGAGCTGTGGTGCGGTTGGAAGGGGAATCCCCCCAAATTGGGCAGAGGCACCTTCCCTTCCGTCTATGAAATGGCAGATCCTGGATCCAACCCTATGATTATCCTATGATTAAAAAACGGAGGAGCAACAGCTGTCGGCTAACTTCTTCTTCCCAGTGGTCCTTGAAATGTGAAACCATCACATCACTTGGCAGGCCTCAGTCCAAACGTCTGCAAACTGTCCTCCTCCATATCATCTGAAGGCCTCTGACCATGCAGACATCCTGACTATAGCAGCCTTCTCCCCCACCCCCTGTGCTTATTCCCCCTCCTCCAACCTGCTCTGTGCAACGTCTCAACTGATGAAGATATCTGGAGACCTCAAAAGCTGGCACAGTTTTTGTGAATTGTGAGTTGGCCTAATAAAGAGAATACACTATATGGATTTTGGAGCCCTGTGATTCTAAAACATAGCAAGAGTCCAGCATTTAGGAAAAATATTTTCTTAAGGAAGCGCGACACAATGGTCCTGCATGCACACATTTTGGTGGTGTTCCCACGAATGCGTACACCAGATATACGTGCTGCAAAAACACTTTAAATGTGCAAGGGCCGAGTCATTACATCTGGTAATCTGGATTCTGCTTTCTTGCCTTCTCCATATTTATTATTGCATTTATATCCCACCCTTTTTCCTCTTGCAGGGAACCCAAGGGAACAGATGTTATCCATGTATTTTATTTATTATGTTTATAGCCCACCATTTTTCCTCTTGCAAGGAACCCAAGGCGGCTTACATTATCCTCCTCCTCTCCATTTTATCCTCACAACAACAACCCTGTGAGGTGGGTTGGGCTGAGAGTCTGTGACTGGCCCAAAGTCACCCAGTGAGCTTCCATGGCCGAGTGGGGACTAGAACCCGGATCTCCCAGCTCCTAGTCCAACACTCTCGCCACTACACCACACTGGCTCCCGAAACGTTCTCTTTTTTCACTTCGCTTTTACTTGCGTGATAATGGCAGAGCTCAGCCTTCCCCAACCAGGTGCCCTCCTGATATGTTGGACTACGACTCCCATAATCTGGAGCTGTCTGAGGATTATGGGATTTGTAATCCAACAATCTGGAAGGCACCGGGTTGGAGAAGACTGGGATAGCTAATCTGATACAGGACTCTGGATTTGCGCTATACTGTACAAGTTGTGCCTAGCCTTCCCCCCCTTCTTTCCTCTGTCTGCTGTGTTGTTATTTGGACAGCAGAAGACAGTCAGAATACAGAAATCCTGACCTCCATAGGCAGGGATAGGAACACCTTAACTCTGGGGTCTCTTTCAGCCTTACCATAGCGTGAATCTATGGATGTGGCTCTAATGAACCAGCAATGTACGGACATTAATTATCGCTAATACGTGGTGTTCTACAGAAGCTGGTAGAGCGACAATGGCAATGAAATTGACAAACGTCAATCTCTGTAAGCCAGAATTCTAACACTACACTCCTTTTGTGAGATCGGAAACTAATAATTAGTCAAATTACTTTGACTAATTTGCTGTCGAAATAATCTGGAGAATTAACCACCCCTCTGTCCCAAACCATTTATGCATTGCATCAGTATTCTGCTTACCTCCTTTATCTATTTTAATTGGATTGGTCTTTATGTTTAATTTTTTTAGATTAGAGAGCTACATGTCTGATTTAACACATTGGCCTTTGAAATGGGCATTTTAAGATTCCAACCAGAATGCTGGATGATTGTTTTTCTACAATCGTCCATGATGTTTGGTTATATCTTTGTCTGACAATTAAAACAGATGATTTATCTCACTACTTGTTACGCTGCCCTTTGCAGCTGTCAGCTTGATCTCTTTTTCTTTTTTTTCGCAACAGGTTTGGATAAAATATTATACATGCCTGTCCCTCTTAAATGTGTAAATTTATGAGGAGTAAAGATATCTTCAGTTATGGAAGGTTACATATTAACTGCAGAAAAGGTTCGAAATAGAACTAATTCACCTCTTATGCATGGAATTTATAACACATTCTGGGTTGGCTGCATTTGAACATCCAGTTATGTTATTTCGTCTGCTTTTAAAACCTTTTCAGAAGTACTGATGTTGATTTAACTTTGCTTTAGCCATGGGAAAATGCACCTAAGAAAGGATTCTGATTGTGCAATTAGGATCAGGAATGAAAGAAGAGAACGGAGAAAGCAATCAAGGTGCTGGCTCCAGGTATCAGTCAGAACCAGCCAGAACTCTAAAAGAGCTATCCAAGATGCTTCATGCCTTGGATAGCTTCTTTAGGGTTGTGACTGAAACCTGGAGTGGATTCATTGCTCCACTGACATCACAGCCACCAGCCTTCGCTGGGAGAAAGTTACATATTTATCTCATTGCAGGAGGAAGGGGAATGGAGGACTTTAAAAGACAGATATTACCTTGGCAGCTTTGTAGGGCAGCTGTGATTTCTGCGTCGGTCAGGATACCAGTGAGTGCCATGTCAAAGCTATGGGGGAGGAGGGAAAAATAATTAGCTGAGATTAAAAGTAAGACAGGAAAATTATGGGCTAGTGATATTGTCAAGCAGAGGTGGCAAGGTGCAGGCCATCTCCAGGTAGGCATGGCTGTAGCTGCCGGAGCTCATGTTGATCTTGGCTGTTCTGCAGCCACCAGATGGGGCAATGATATGACCTCTCCTTGTTTCTTGGGGAAATAGCAGCAGCAGCAAAGATTACGTCCAAGGCAGGGGACCAGCCGTTCAGAACCAGTGAGCAGAGTTTCTTCCTCCAAAAAATAAAAAAATAAAAAATCCTGTTGTTCATCCAAGTTATTATTATTTCTCTCTCTCACCAGGATGGTTATGGAATAGATTCATTTTACTGTTCTCTCACAGTCGGTTTCCCAGTTTGTGCAAAATCAAAACCTCTGGTATAAAACTCTTCACGCCCGACAGTGCATTTGGTTTGAGAATCTTGATAGTTTCCGTGCAGTTGGGCTGTTTTAAGGGCTTAGTTGTTGCTGAAGGCTGCAAAAATAAATAAAAAATAAAAGAAATCTCTAGGCTGAAAGGCTAAACTCACCTTGCGGCTGTTTTCCAAAGCTGGGAGAAGAAGGGGCAGAAAGATCTAAGATCTAAGAACAGCTCTTCTTTTAGGTTATTTCCTTGAGCAGAGACCCTGTCTTATATAGGCTTTAGTTAAGACCCCCCCCCCAGCCTTTTACAGAAGTGCTGTGACCACGTCACTGCCCAAATGCCCCAGGGGATAAGATACTGTGGCTGACAAGACCTGCTAGCTAATCAAATTGATATTTATATCCCAAAGGAATGTACATTGGGTCTTAGACAATATCAGAAGTTTGAGAGCCGCGCAAATGCTCTCCCAATTGCTATCTCCAAATGACACCCAAAATAAAAATGTTTTTTTTAAAATGAAAAAAGTTGGAACAGTATTTAACATTTTGATTTTACCTAGTTTTCTATCATATGATCCACCAGGAGTCCTTGTCTTTTAATTTAGAGGCTACAGGAGTGTCTCTGTGCTTCCGGCAAGCAAACCACTTGATTCAATGATGCTTGATTGAGAGTAAAGCTGTGTGTTGGTGTAGCCAGTGTGGTGTAGTGGCTAGAGTGTGCAACTAGGACTGGGGAGAACAAGGTTCTAGTCCCCACTGTGCCATGAAGCTTACTGGATGACTTTGGGCCGATCACTGTCTCTCAGCCTAACCTACCTCGAAGCGTTGTTGTGAGGATAAAATGGTGAGGTGGAGGCGCATGTTCACCACCTTGGGGTCTTTGGTGGTAAGGCAGAATATCAATGTAACAAAGGAATATAGATATAAAAATAAATTGAGTAGATCGGCCTGCAGAAAAAGACTGTAGTACTGACAAAAATGAATCCATACAGCCTCCCACCCTCCATTGTGATTGCAAACCTGTACACTTACCTGGGCATAAAGTTTCACTGATTTCAATGGGGATTATTTCTGAGTAAACATGCACATAATCCATGCAGTAAACCTCAGAACCAGATATCTAACCGAACTATAAGTCAATCTGAAATGTTTCAATCAAAGGGACCTTTTATATTTATTTGCACAGACATGCAGCTTTTCTTTGGCCACTTCTTGAACTCTAACGGTGACGCCCCAAACTATGAAATTTATTTATTTATTTATTTGTTTGTTTGTTTGATTGATTGATTGATTTATTAGCCGCCCATCTGGCTGGCTACCCGGCCACTCTAGGCGGTGTACAATACTAATAACAATTTTACATAATCAACTGAGCAAATAAACAAACAAACAAATAACAAAACAACACTGCTCTAAAAACCCCTTACCCATCCCAAATGCTCACCTGAACAGCCAGGTTTTTAAAGCCTGGTGGAAGCTCATCAAAGAAACCACTCATTTCACTGTTATCAAGACTTCCTCTTGACTATGTCCCTTCACTGTTTACTTGAAACCAATCTTTGCTGGAAGGATGTCCAAGGAAAGAGATATGTCTCCAAATGTGCCAGGGTTGCCTTGTCACTTGTATGTTTTGGTACTCAAAACTTTAGAGCTACGTTCGCCTTCCTTCTGAATTTCCTCCACCTAGTGCCCCCAGAACATAACACCAAGAGTGCTGCAGTTGGGAAGCCTGGGAACCAGGGCTTGTAGGCTTAAGAACAAGAACTGGATCTTTCTGATTAGCAGGGACAATGACTTCATCTGTCACTCTCTTCAGGTGTCCCTGTTACCCCTGAGCTGAGCTGTAATCCTCACAGTACCTGTGGGTGGGGTGGGGGTGGGTGTTCCTAGCAACTATATATTGTTGTGAGCTTTCCCTGTTGTGGTGCCAAGTTTTTTGGGGTGGCTTGGCAATCAAGATCCATTAGCTTCACAAAAGACTTCCTGCTGATGGAGATCAAAATCGCTAGAACTGGTTTGTTGCTATGGATCACTGTATTGGCCCCAGGAGTGTAGCCAAGTCATTTGTAGTGTTAGAGGGGCCTAGAGATCCATAATGCTTGCTTAAGTTCATTATTGGTGCAATTCCCATGCTAGGAAGCCTCTGAGCATGTGCAGATGAGTCAAAAGGCCGATGACAGCCTTCTCGGCACATTCCTTACTAATGAGAAGGAAGCCTTATCAAGCACTCTGCCTGGGAAGCAGTTTGATTAGCAGTTTGATTTGTGCTTGAGCACCAAACGCTTCTAGCCTATGCTGGGAATGAATGCTGGGGGAGCTTGCTAGTGTCGTGCTGCCTCATTGCTGACATGTAGGGTGGATCTACACTTACCGTCTTTTTTCACTTCCAATGAGGTTTCACCGCCCGCCTTTCACACTACGCAGTATCCGCCTCAAATCGGAACCGGAATTTCCCACTTCCGTGCTTCCGCTTTCAATACCCTAATATCCCGGTATTTCCCCTTAATGTGCTCTGATTTTCCGCCTTCGCTACCATATCCAGTCGTAGTCCCCTCCCTCGTCTGTCCATATGCGGCGGTGCTTCTATTTCTCTCCTGTCCAATCACAGCTCTCAAAGGCCCCATGTCTTCTTCCGGCTACCGATCGCATAGCTTCCTCAGCAGCCCCCGTTTCCTCAGCAACAAGCAAAGGGCTGGATGTGCGTGCGCTTGTCTGATCTTGGAAGCTAAGCGGGGTCGGTCCCAGTCAGTGCTTGGATGGGAGACTTCACAACTTCACAAGCTTCGAAGATCATGCCTGAATTAGAAAAAAAAAAACATCGCGGAGAAGCCCCGATTCTGCGAGGATAACGCCTTAATTAAAAAAACACATATCCAGAGCCGGGGATGGGAGGGGGTAAAACTTAGTCTCATTTGAAGGGATACAACAACCCCCTGCTCAATGCAGGAAGCCTGTTTCCCAGGCGGTCGCCCATCCAACTACTGACCGGGTCCGACCCCACTTAGCATCCGAGATCAGACAAGCGTGTGCAGGAAAACAGCAGGAAAACAGCACAGTGCTCGAGTGTGAACCGAGCTCGCGCATTCAATGAAGCACTGCAACGGGGAAAATGGGTGAGTGCGAATAATCACGTTTTAATGCGAGAGCGTTTAACCCGACGGTTCACCGAATTCATTGCGATGGCGGGCGCAATGTAGATCGGCCCGTAGAGTATAAGACACATTGTACCCCATGGCTTGGGGTTCAGAGAAGCTGTCTGATCCGACCATTCTGTACTCCTGTGTGCTGTAAGTTGCCCAATGAAGTCTCCTTGTAAGCAGACCGTTGAGTCTGATTTATCCCTATCTTGGCACTTCTAACCTAACAGTTCAGTGCCCACGGCCGGGGCGACACAGTCACCACCGCTGCTTTCATGTCGGGACTTCCCTTGGGGGCATGGCTATGGGGACTGTCACAATGAGCAGCTGCTTTCCAAACGTTACCACTACACTACTGTGCTTTATGGGACCAGCAGCAAAGGTAGGCATGGCTGGGCACCTGCCAAGGGCCCACACCCCAGCAGGGGCCCACTGACAAGAGTCCCCTGGAATTGCTCCTCCTCTTCACCCTTGCGACCTGCTTGTTTGCCTGCCCCTCTCTGCCCCAGGCAGCAGTGGTGATGGGAAGGAGCGGGAGATGACACTGCCTACTTGCTCACTCACTTTCAGCATCTCAAGCAAGTGAGCAAGCAGTCACAATGACGAGAGAGAGAGAGAGAGAGAGAGGAGGAGGAGCAAGAGCGGCTGGGGACAATGGTGTTGAGAAGGGAGGCTCAGTGAGGGAGGGGGCCCGTGCAAGGCCTCTTGTCCAAGGGCCCTCAAGAACCTGGAGCAGGCGCTGGAGCTTTCGATGGCTAGATGCATTGCTAGATGGACAGGTGCATTACTTTCGATGGCTAGATGCTTTACTAGATGGCTAGGTGCATTAGTAGATGGCTGGATGCATTACTAGATGGCTGGATGCATTACTAGATGGCTAGGTGCATTACTAGATGGCTAGGTGCATTACTTTAGATGGCTAGGTGCATTAGTAGATGGCTGGATGCATTACTAGATGGCTGGATGTATTACTAGATGGCTAGGTGCATTACTAGATGGCTAGGTGCATTACTAGACGGCTAGGTGCATTACTTTAGATGGCTAGGTGCATTACTAGACGGCTAGGTGCATTATTTTAGATGGCTAGGTGCATTACTTTAGATGGCTAGGTGCATTACTAGACAGCTAGGTGCATTACTTTAGATGGCTAGGTGCATTACTAGACGGCTAGGTGCGTTACTTTAGATGGCTAGGTGCATTACTTTAGATGGCTAGGTGCATTACTAGACGGCTAGGTGCATTACTTTAGATGGCTAGGTGCATTACTAGACGGCTAGGTGCATTACTTTAGATGGCTAGGTGCATTACTTTAGATGGCTAGGTGCATTACTAGACGGCTAGGTGCATTACTTTAGATGGCTAGGTGCATTACTTTAGATGGCTAGGTGCATTACTAGACGGCTAGGTGCATTACTAGACAGCTAGGTGCATTACTTTAGATGGCTAGGTGCATTACTAGACGGCTAGGTGCATTACTTTAGATGGCTAGGTGCATTACTAGACGGCTAGGTGCATTACTTTAGATGGCTAGGTGCATTACTTTAGATGGCTAGGTGCATTACTAGACGGCTAGGTGCATTACTTTAGATGGCTAGGTGCATTACTTTAGATGGCTAGGTGCATTACTAGACGGCTAGGTGCATTACTTTGGATGGCTAGGTGCATTACTTTAGATGGCTAGGTGCATTACTAGATGGCTAGGTGCATTACTTTAGATGGCTAGGTGCATTACTAGACGGCTAGGTGCATTACTTTAGATGGCTAGGTGCATTACTTTAGATGGCTAGGTGCATTACTAGACGGCTAGGTGCATTACTTTAGATGGCTAGGTGCATTACTTTAGATGGCTAGGTGCATTACTAGACGGCTAGGTGCATTACTAGACAGCTAGGTGCATTACTTGAGATGGCTAGGTGCATTACTAGACGGCTAGGTGCATTACTTTAGATGGCTAGGTGCATTACTAGACGGCTAGGTGCATTACTTTAGATGGCTAGGTGCATTACTTTAGATGGCTAGGTGCATTACTAGACGGCTAGGTGCATTACTTTAGATGGCTAGGTGCATTACTTTAGATGGCTAGGTGCATTACTAGACGGCTAGGTGCATTACTTTGGATGGCTAGGTGCATTACTTTAGATGGCTAGGTGCATTACTTTAGATGGCTAGGTGCATTACTAGATGGCTAGGTGCATTACTTTAGATGGCTAGGTGCATTACTAGACGGCTAGGTGCATTACTTTAGATGGCTAGGTGCATTACTTTAGATGGCTAGGTGCATTACTAGACGGCTAGGTGCATTACTTTAGATGGCTAGGTGCATTACTTTAGATGGCTAGGTGCATTACTAGACGGCTAGGTGCATTACTTTGGATGGCTAGGTGCATTACTTTAGATGGCTAGGTGCATTACTTTAGATGGCTAGGTGCATTACTAGATGGCTAGGTGCATTACTTTAGATGGCTAGGTGCATTACTAGACGGCTAGGTGCATTACTTTAGATGGCTAGGTGCATTACTTTAGATGGCTAGGTGCATTACTAGACGGCTAGGTGCATTACTTTAGATGGCTAGGTGCATTACTTTAGATGGCTAGGTGCATTACTAGACGGCTAGGTGCATTACTTTGGATGGCTAGGTGCATTACTTTAGATGGCTAGGTGCATTACTTTAGATGGCTAGGTGCATTACTTTAGATGGCTAGGTGCATTACTAGACAGCTAGGTGCATTACTTTAGATGGCTAGGTGCATTACTTTTGATGGCTAGGTGCATTACTAGACGGCTAGGTGCATTACTTTAGATGGCTAGGTGCATTACTTTAGATGGATAGGTGCATTACTCTGGTTGCGAAGCACACAACGAACACTTCTTTTCTTGCCCACCCACCACCATTCCATGCTCGGCAAGTGTTTCTATATTCTTGATATGTTAGAGCCAAGCATCGACAACCTGTTTGACAGCTTAGATTTTTTTTTTAAAGAAAGAAAATAAATATTCTGATCATGTGCAGTTCTGCATTTTCAATTCACTGAAATCATAGCACTGTCATGACTACAGGAATAAAGCGGAGTTTACTTCCGATGTCCTGATGCTAAACACATTTATGACCTGCCAGTTGAAATGCGCCTGCTCTGACCTTGCTGAAGGTTTTTAAGCAGGCATTAAAGACTCTATTATTCCTGCAGGCCCTCCCTTTATAGAACTCTTGTTCCTTTTGCTGGCTTTTGTATACTGTTTTTTAAGTTGTGTTGTTTTATTGTTGGATTTTTAAAAAAATGTTTTAGTTCAAAGTTATGTTTAGGTATATGTTGTTGTATATATTGCCTGTATCCTTTTATATAAAAGGCTTTTGAACTTTGTATACTGCATTTTAATGTTTTAACTTTTGTAAACCACCCAGAGAGCTTCAGCTATGGGCCGGTATATAAATGTAAATAGTAATAGCAGTGGTAGTGGTAGTAATAATAAGAATAATAATAATAATAATAATAATAATAATTTACTTGGGAATATGCACCACTTAGTGGTAGAAAAGGATAATACATTTTAAAAGCAAAAATAAAACAAAACAAACTTCCTTAACCTTGTGTGTGCTCAGCTTGCTGCCCCTTGATTAATTCTTTTTAAATATTAAGGAAGAAAGGATGCTGTGGCAAGCAGCATCAGCCCTGGTGGACTCTGGAACACTCATGCCAACCCAGATTCTGATGCCCCCTCTGCCCCCATCACCTGCCACTCTGTGGGTGATCATTTGGGGGCCCCAGACCTCAGTCCCAAAGTCCAATCCTGGCTGCACCACCGAGTACATATAATCAGTTTCACAGGTGAACTTATGGAGATTCTCATAGCATTTCCTACTAGCGCATGGAAGGTGCTATAGATTGAGGGCTATTTGTCCAATAGTGGGATAGGAGCAGAAATGTAATAGGGCAGTATCCAACAGTGACATTCTGCAAACTCAAATAGCGCTAGTGGAACTCCACTGAATCTTTTGTTGCCCATTATGCGTGTGCAAGCGGTTGTGCAAGCGGTTGCTCAGCTGGTTGCAGAACTCATTGCACATGGGTGCAAGCAGTTGCGTAGCCAGTTGCACATGCAGAACGCACAACGTGTTGCACAGAAGTTGTGCAAAACCGCTTGTGTGACCACGCTTGCGCAAATGTACGTTTAGTTGGATTCTTCTCTGGTGTGTAGTTCAGAAACTAGTTTCCGCTAGCACAAAGTCGTTTGTGTGAACAGAATGACATAGCTGGATACTGCCCATAGATAGAAAAATGGATGGAATGCTTAACAGAGAATGTGCTTTTTTATGATGAGTGGTAGATGATAAATTAGTTATCATCTCTTTGTGCTTCTCTTAGGGGTGGATCTAGTTTTTTTTAAAAAATATTTAAAAATATCCTGCCCTATATCATTAGGATCTCAGGGTGGCATACAGATAAAATCAATTTAGACAGTATAAAACAATAAATAATTGAATCAGCTAAAACATATTAAACCATTAAACAAGCTAATACCAATTTAAAATCTAAAACAATAAAACAGTTAAACAGTGTGCTACTTTAGGGAATGCATTTAGCCCTCAAAGGCTTTGATAAAATCCATGTTTTAACTTGGAGCCAAAATGAAACCAGTGTCTTCACCAACTGGGCCTCCAACGGGAGGGCATTCCACAACAGGGGTGCCACAGCAGAAAAAGCCCTCTCCCAAGTCCCACCATAGGGTATGTTTTTTTGGGTGCTGGGAGAATTACACCTGCTTAACCCTTAAGGGAGGATAAGAAATGCTGATTTATTTCATTTATTTATTATTTAAATTTATATACCACTTTCTACAAAGGTATCAAAGTGGTGAACATAAAATACAATGGCATAAAAACAACAATAAAGACAACACAACTGGCAGCTGAATGCTAAAGGGTAGGGATGGATAAAGTTGTCCATTTTGGTTTCACTCCATTTCTCATTTTTCTTATCTCAGTTTTGTTCTGTTCCATTCCTGTATCAGCTTGTAATTTTTTAAAAGTCCACCTGAAAATGTGTATGCATTTTTGGTCTCCTAACACACTCATTTTTCTGTGCATTTTTGTATACTATACACATCTTTGCAAACAATTTCCCCTAACAAAATACAAGTTTGTACATTATTTTCACAAATACATTCATTTTTGTGCACACTTTCCCCTGATATACACAGTTTGTATGTGTTTTTTGTTCATAGAACTGCATAGCAAAATTCAGAGAAGTGAACATACCGGAGGATAACTGCGTTTCAGTTTGCTCATTGGTCCAGGAAGTGTGAATTAGGGAGGTTGGCATTAAAATGGCCATTTAGACTCCTTGTATGTAATAATTCCAAGTCTAAATACTTTGTCCAAACAGGCTCACGGATCAAGGGCTTTGGCTGCTTCCCCACTTATATCTTCTTGTGGCACTAATGGGAATTAGGCACACATTTGAGGGGCAGCTGGAAGGAGACCAGAAGTATGTCTGCTTTCGAGAAGGAACTCCCTGCACTTCCCCAGGCCGGAGGTCAGCCCATTCCAAAGCTGTGAGCTGTCTTTCACTCAGCAGCTGAATAGTGCTGCTCTGGCACTGAAGGTGGGGTGGGGAATGGGTAGCAGTTTTGCTATGATCTAGGACCACGTTGAAATCACATAGTCCAGAAGATGCTCAAAGCTGCGTTACTGTGCACGCTTACCAGGGAAGAAGCCCAACGGAACACAGTGGGACTTACAGCTGAGAGGTTGTGATGTTTACGTGTCCAGCCCCTGACTTCCTAGCATTATGATACAGGCAGTTTTATTTTTTAATATGCCCAACATAGAATATGCCTTTTTCATAGCAAGCGATTATCATCGAGCTCTTCGCCACAATCCCAAGACGTCTTGCTTGGTCGGTCACTGCCAGCTCAGATCCTATCAGCGCATATGTGAAGTTAGGATTTGTTTTGCCCCAGTGTGCATCCATTTACACTCGCTCTCGTTGAACCACATTTACCATTTTAATGCCCATTCCCCCAGTTCGGAGAGATCCACCTGGGGCTCTTCTCAATCCCTTTTTGGGGCTCTTCTGGGGCTCTTCGCAATCCCTTTTTGTTTTAACAAAACAAATGCTTTTGCGCTCACGTCCTAAGAGAAAACTCTCTGGAAAAGACCCTGATGCTGGGAAAGACTGAAGGCAAAAGGAGAAGGGGACGGCAGAGGATGAGATGGCTAGATAGTATCACCGATGCAATGAATATGAACTTGAGCACACTCCGGGAGAGAGCGCAGGACAGGAAGGCCTGGCGTGCTGTGGTCCGTGGGGTCACGAAGAGTCGGACATGACTGAACGACTGAACAACAACAACAACAACAACAAACCTGCTTGTGGGTTTCCCGTCGACAGCTGTTTGGCCACTGTGTGAACATTGCTGGACTAAATGGACACTTGTTCTGATCCAGCATGGCTCTTCTTATGTTCTTAAGTTAACCACCCTAAATAATTTGATGTTGCCAGCAAACCTGGCCACCTTACTGCTCACCCCTAACTCCAGAACATTTATGAACAAGTTAAAAAGCACTGATTTCAATACAGGCCCTTGGGAGACCCAGCTGTTTACACCCTTCCATTGTGAAAGCTGATCATTTATTCCTCCTCTCAGCTCTCTATTCCTTAACAAATTACTGATCCATAAGAGGACCTCACCTCTAATCCCATGAACGGTAAGTTTGCTTGTGAGTCTTTGGTGAGGGAGTTTGTCAAAAGTCAAAGTAAACAATGTCTACCGGATCACCCTTATCCACATGTTTATTGACACTTCCAAAGACCTCTAAAAGGTTAGTGAGACAGGACTTACCTTTGCAGAATCCATGTTGATTCTTTTTCAGCAGGACATATCTTAGAAATTATGTCTTTCTAAGCATAATTTTATTTAACTGGAACAGATGTTAAGCTAACTGGCCTGTAATTTCCTGGATCCCTCCTGGATCTCTTTTTAAAAAAACTGATATTACATTGGCCAGTTTCCAGTCCTCTGGTACAGAAGCTCATAGATCTGAGACATATTTTTGTTAGAAGACCAGTAATTTCACATTTGATTTCTTTAAGAACACTCACACGGACACCTTCTAGATGTGGTGATGTGCTTGTTTTCAATTTGTCAAGAAGCCTTAGAATATCATCTCTTGTCGCCACTATTTGCCACAGTTCCTCTGACTCACTACCTGAAAACATCAGTTCAGGAACAGGTATCTGCACTTCATCTTCTGCATTGAAGACCAATGTAGATACTCATGCCTTAACTGATGTATGTATGTATATATGTATGCATGCATGCATGTATCAGGATATTTATATCTCACCCTTCTAATGAATTTGAATTACTCAGCGTGGCTTACAATGATCAAAACACCACACTATGCAATAAAACAAACCATATAAAAAACAAACCATATAAAAAGAGGCCCAGAGGATATAAAAACAGAGGGCAGTATCCAACTGTATCATTCTGTTAGCACAAATAATGTTGCATTATTGGAAACTAGGTTCTGAACTATGCACAAGAGAAGAATCCAATAAAGTTATGCTTGTGCAAGTGTGGTTGTGCAAGTGGCTGTGCATTATGCTTGTAGAACCTGTTGTGCAACCCATTGCACATAACTCTTGTGCAACCCGTTGCAACCCATCATGCAACCTATAACTCTTGTGCAAGCCATAATTCGTTGTGCAACCCATAACCATTTGTGTAACCCATAACCTGTTGTGCAACCCATAACCCGTTGTGCAACCCATAACTCTTGTGCAACCCATTGCACATAACTCTTATGCAACCCATTGTACAACACATTGTGCAACATGTTGTGCAACCACTTGTGCATTCTGCTCATGCAACCGGCTGTGCAACCAGTTGCGTCAGCATAATCAGTGACTATTGATCAAACGCAAAATTTGAGTTTGCGGAATAACACTGTTGGATACTGCCCAGACTCAGCAGATAAGAAACCCTAAACAGGGTTCACCATGCAAAACCTCATCTGGCCTGCACAAAAATAGCTTACTGGAACATGAAAGTTTCCACCAACCAATGGAAAGTGTTGAGGGAGGGGGCCAGATGAACCTCAAGGGAGGGTGACATCATCCAAGGAAAATGCCAACTTAGTTCCTTAGTTCCTCAGCTTGCCATTAAACACTGAGCACAAATACCCACCCTGTTTGTAAAAGAGCACATGCATGAACAAATGGCATGCAGACAATTATGTGATTAGGTTACAATGTGCCAATAGGTGGCACCAGAGGAAGGTAAGTTTCCTAGATGTATCATCTGACACAGATCTTGTTCTTCATCCCCTGTGATTTATATAAAATGCCCATTCTCACATCTTGTTGGAGGCTGCTGGAGAATGCTCGGCTCATGCTGTGTTCCAGCTGCATTGGCCTATGGGGGAATGGTTTTGCACTTAGGCTGTCATTCGCTACACACTGAGTTCATCCCCTGCCTCCGACATTTCAGAGGACAACAGGGCCACACTTGTGATATCCCTGTTGTCATACCAAGGATCACTTTCTGAGTTCCGCTACTACACACATTGCTGAAATCTCTGCTCTGCCTGTTGTATTAAGAATGTAAAAAGAGCCATACTGGATACACCATTGTCTACCAAGTCCAGCATTCTGTTCTCACAGTGGCCAACCAGCTGCCCATGGGAAGTCCATAAGCAGGACACGTGTGCGATAGCATCTTCCTGCTTGTGTTCCCCAGCAACTAGTGTTCGAGGCGTACTACCTCTCATACTGGAGGTAATTAGTGATGCTGCTGAATTTTGTAATTACTCAGCTTGTTGGCTGAAACTTGTGCGTTCATAATAATCATCTAAGAACATCAGAAGAGCCCTGCTGGATCAGACCAAGGGTCCATCTTGTCCAGCTTTCTGTTCACACAGTGGCCAAACAGCTGCCCATGGGAAACCCACAAGCAGGACATGAGAGCAACAGCACTCTCCTGCCCATGTTCCCCAGCAACTGGTGTACACAGGCATACTGCCTCTGGTACTGGAGGTAGCACATAGCCATCAGGACTAGTAGCCATTAATACCCTTCTCCTCCAGGAATTTGTCTAACCTCCTTTTAAAGGCATCCAAATTGGTGGCCATTGCTACATCTCGTGGTAGTGAATTCCATAGTTTAACCATGCACTGTGTGAAGAAGTCCATCTGTCCTGAATCTCCCACCAATCAGCTTCATAGGATGACCCCAGGATCTAGTATTATGAGAGAGGGAGAAAAATGTCTCCCTATCTACTTTCTCCACACCACGGATAATTTTGTACACATCACCTTTGGCATGTGAGCGTGAATCACTGTCTTCTGAATTCGTTATTAATTTTGCAATAGATTGCAAGCTTCGGAACATATACACAGGGCCGGCGTCGAGGGTAGGCATGGCTGGGCACCCGTGTGAGGTTCACACACCAGCAAGAGCTCAATGGCAAGAGCACCCTGGATTTGCTTCTCCTCTTCACCATTCCAAACTGCTTGTTCACCTGCTCTGGCCCAGGCAACAGTGATGGTGAGAAGGAGGAGCAGGAGATGCCACCACCAACTTGCTTCCCGGCTCTCTGCCTTTCAAGCAAGCAAGTGGCAGCAACGATAAACAAGAAGACGAGGAGAAAAAGCAGCTGGTGACAATGGTCTTGAGAAGGCAGATTCACAGAGGGTGGGGGTCCATTGCAGGTCCTTGCTGCCCAAGGGCCCTCCAAAACCTGGAACCAGCGCTGCATGCACAGTTTGCATCTAACCTACGGCGTTTTTGTGCATGCGCTGAGTTGGTTGGTTTAATCAATTTCTTTCAAGACAAAAAGTGATGGTCTTTAGGGAAAGGCTGGCATTTGAAGCCTTTCCACAAACCAATCATGTTTGAAGAAACAGCCACGTAGGCTGAATACACCTCCATTTACCAATCCATGTATCTCTCCTCCATATAGGGATGGGCGATGGTATGTAAACATTATGTAGAAATGCCACATGCAAACAACCAATCAGAAATGGGTATATAATGTGGTGATGCATGATGTCATGCTGACTTATGTGATTTCTAACTACAACTCCCAGGTAGCAGTTTGATATTGTGTATCAGTTATTTAGCTTGATATTATATGATATTATGAATTTCTGGGCCAAATTCAAGGTGTTGGTTTTGACCTTTAAAACTCTATATGGTTCCAGCCCAGCCTAGCCTATCTCAAGGAGCGCCTCCAGCAACACCAGACATCTGGCCGCTCAACAAGATCAGCCTTGGATGGCCTTCTCTCTGCCCCACCCGCCAGGATAGCTAAGCTGGTGAGGACGAGGGAGAGGGCCTTCTCTGTGGTGGCCCCCACTCTGTGGAACTCCCTCCCTAGGGAACTCTGCCATGCCTCCTCTTTAATGAGCTTCCGCCACTCATTGAAAACTTGGGTTGTTCAGGCAGGCATTTGGGGTGTGTTAGGGCATTTTTAAACGATGTTTTAATGTGTAATTTTACTGTTTTAAATTGTACTGTTGTACATCGCCCAGAGTGGCTGGGTGACTGACCAGATGGGCGATTAAGAAATTTAATAAATAAGGGGAGAGGTACTTGTGGGGTTTTCTGCCTCAGGTGCCAAAATAACTTGGCTGGCCTTGGGTACTATGCACCTTGACTGGGCTGTGTGTGTGTGTGTGGGGGGGGGGGGGTGCCATTTGCTGCCTGCCTCCGGCAGCGAAATATCTTGGGATGGCCCTGAAACAGCAACATAAAATGGGGAATATATGCAACAGCATCGATCAAAGCTTTTCTTCAGATTACGGAAAAGAGGCAGAAGGTAAAATCCAACATAAGTCCTTGTTAGAGTAAACCCATTGAAATAAATGTGACAATTTGGTCATGACTAACTGAGGTCCCATTCCTTTCAGTGGATCTACTTTAAGCAAGACTTATGCTATGCATATTTAGACAGAAAAAAGGCCCACAAATCCGAGCAGTCCCCAGCCAGCTTCTCCCCCCACCCACCCAGCCCACCCCCAAACCTCACTACCTATAGTGGAGGATGTGTGTGCTATTCGGGACAAGAGAAGCTGTAGGCTACTATGAGGAGGAGAAGAAGAAAATGTTCTGAAGGGTTCCGCTAAGGAGAAGAAGAGCAGAGGAAGGGAAACAGGATACGGGGACTGTCATTGCACACTCCCAACCAGACTGCTAAAGTTTCTTCTTTGAATTAGCAACCAACCTACGTGGGAGTCTCTCACTACAGCAGTCTCACAGATCCCTTGGCCGTCTCAGAGAAACAGAGGAGGAGGGAGATGGATCAGCAGAGGAGGAGTTTAGCAGAAGTAGGCTGAGGGATCCATGGGCAGGATTTATTTCTCCGAATGAGATATCATCATCATCACATTTATATCACACCTTTTTTCCTCTCGCAAGGAACCCAAGGCGGTGTACGTAGTCCTCTCTGTTTTATCCTCACAAGAACCTTGTGAAGTAGGTTAGGCTAAGAGTCAGTGACTGGCCCAAAGTGACCCAGTGAGCTTCATAGCTGAGTGAGGAATAGAGCATCTCTACACCAGCCTGAAATCCCACATTTAAAAGGGGGCTTTCTGTTTCCGTTTTCAACGCAGGATCACGATGGACTCCCTTTACACGGGCTTCCTTTCCCCCCTCTCCTTCTCCCCCTCCCCCTTATCTGAGTCTTCCATATGTTTCATTGATCTGACTCTTCTTCTTGCGGCTTTTCCTTTTTCACAGAGGGAACTCAAGCGGAACACAAGTGGGGTAATTTGATAGCTCGTTGTTGCCAATCTATTTAAAAACAGAATAAAGGTCATTTAGTACAGGAGACACCCTGGAGGTTCACAAAGTCATCTAAAGCTCCGGCAAACTTCCGAGAGTGAGCAATCCCAGTAGCGGGATAAAAGCTCCGTGTGAAGAAGCCCTTAGAACCCAGCTCCTTTCCTTCATCTTATCTGCAGCTAAGCCAGGGGTGCAGAACTTCTTTCAGCCCAAGGGCCAATTTCAATTTCTCAGGGGCTGCATTTCAGCAGTGGGTGGGGCTGAAGGTAAATGGGGTGGGGCCAAAAAACCAAAAATGCCAGCATATTATAACTTAAATAATTACTGCTATTAATGAAATCTTAGACATGTCAAACTTTTAGAATGGGAGGGAAGACTTTGAAAAAGCCAGGAAACCACCAAATGATCAGCAGTCGGGGGGAAGTGGGTAGAGTCTATGGGACTGGGACCCCAGATGTGCCAGATTTGTTTTATGGTCCTGAGGTTCCCCAGCCATGGAGTAAACCCATTGGAATGAATGGGACATAAGTTAGATTGTATCCAACGTTAGCCCTATTTAGTTTAGACCCATGACAGGCTTATTCATTTCAATGGGTTTACTCGAAGCAGGACTGACATTGGCTACAATGTCATGTGTGAAGCTGTGATGTTTTCTGAAAACTTGATACTGGAACCGAATGCATCATAAAGAATTTGGAAGACTCCACTTCCAAGGGTGACTTGAGAGAAATAGGCATCTGTGGACCTCCAGGCTGGCATCTCCTGCAGCCAGGGTCAGCACCCGGCACGAGCATTCACTCTGTCCAATGGATGGGATAACCCTCCAGATACTCTGTCATAGTATATATATTTTTAGGAGAGCCGAGTTCTCTAAGAAGAGTAGCTGCATTATATTTCCATCTGAAAGAGATGCACCGTGCTCTCGCTACATCCAATTGATTAACTGTCTTCCTTTTTATCCTGATTTGGTTCCAAGTTCTGTATTTGCTGTAATTGTTATAATCTCAGTTGCAGTTGGGTGAGGAATGTAACCTAGAAACAATGAACAGTGCTGGCCTGCTTTTTGTCTTTCTTTTGTCTTCCCTCCGCCTTGCCCTCCCCCTCCCCCCACACAACCCCAGAACTGCAGAAACAACGCATGTTGGAACGTTTATATAACTTTCGTTACTGGGCATAGCTACGCATTGCAAGCTGAACACGTAATGCCTAGGGAAGCTCAATTACAGCCAAGAATGAAGCCGACTTATTTGGCAGATGTAAGACTATGAACTCAGACAAGGAATGCTGGCGGTCCGTCGCCCCCGATATCTTGGCAGTCAAGCGTAACGCAGAAATATCACAAATACAAAAAACTCAGTCTCTCCCCAATCTCTTGGATGTGATATCTTGGCAGGAATTAGAGCCGGTGCCAAATATGTAATTTGCAAATCGTGAACCAATGACCTTGCCTGTTTTTGCTTATTCCTTTGCCCATTGCGTGAAAAAAGGCACATCTCAACTCTTGAGCAAGACATAAAGATATTACTGGTGGCTACTCTTTGCAAAAGAGATACGATGATCTCTTCCAGCAGACCGATGCCTGTCTGTTGCGATAATTGTGTGCAAGCTTTTGGGTTGCATAGAATTCTTCATCAGTCACAACGGAATGGTATCGAATTTTCAGCTATAGAGAAAGCCAGGCTACGTCACTGTGCAGTGGTGATTAGCACATCTGTGTGAGCTTCTGGAAAAAGCATTGCACAGTGTCCTTTCTGGTGAGTGTTTAGTTTAGGAATAAAGAGGACATCATCCTCCCTGGTGGCTCCTAGGTACAGTGCATTAAACGCTGATCACACACTGCTGTGGATGTTTGCCCCAGCTAAACCCTGCTGTGCCTTTTTATAGAGGCAGATGCAGTGGTCATTCTTCGTGATGAGGTCTGCCCAGTGCCATCGCTGGGGAATTTCTCATGGCATTCTCATGCACAAGCCATAAATCAATTTGTGTTTAACCCTCTTGTGCAAATCTCATGCCCGCTGCAGTGCGCATTCCATTTCTCTTGCACATTCTAGGTTGTGTTAACATTTACATATGACACACAGTGTGGAAGAGCCACATGTGCAATCGTTCTTGTCCTATGTGAAACCACATAGTTGTGCTTCTTTCTGAATGCAGTCTTTATTCTCTCCTTCCTCCAAAGAGCTGTTGGGCGGGGGGAAGCATGGCTCCCCCTTCTCTATTCCTCACAAAAAATCCCCTATCAGATAAGTTAGACTGAGACAGAGCGATTGGTCCAAGATCACTCGGTATGCTGTGACCAGGGATTCGAATCCAGCTCTCCTTCGTCTCAGACCCTTCCTGCGAGCTGATAAATCAGGGGTGGGCAACGTGTGGCCCTCCAGATGTTTTGGCCTACAACTCCCATCATCCCTCACCATTGGCTGACTAGGGCTGATGGGAGCTGTAGGCCAAACATTCTGGAGAGCGAAAGTTATCCACCCCTGTCTTAAACAAACCAGGTCGGGGAGAGCTTTGCATGACATCTGAACCTAGGGCAATGGTCAAGTGCACCCAAGCAAGCCAGGATTGTAAGCTAGCTTTAAACCAGGGTTTGATGGTGGCTTACAAATCCTGGCTTGTTTGGGCATGCTAACCCATAATCCTGGGTTCAGACTGCACATGAAGCTCTCCCCTTCCTGGCTACTTTATCTGCTCATGTGAAGGGAGCATATGGGCTGTGTGTGCCAAGATGCTGCTCATTCACATCCCAGTTCGTCAAGCCATCATTTCTGCCTCAAAGTGGTATACTCAATGTAGGTATGGTCACTGTGACTATGGGCTCCTTCACACGGAGCTTTTATTCTGCAATTGAGATTGCTCACTCCCAGAAGTTTGCAGGTCCTTTTCATGATGTCATTAACCTCCAGGGCACATCCAGAGGTATGTCTTGTTTTTTCCGTCTCAAATAGATCCAGAACAAATGAACCATTTTTTAAACTCGGAATGTAATGTGATTAAAACAGCCACTAGATGGCGCGGTTTCATTGAGGTCTATGGAACATTGGAAACTAAAAGCTTCCCCACTCAGCAGTCACATGGTCGCTGTCTGGGAGCCCATTATAAACGCAGAAAGGCTCCATAACGGGAGAACTGTGGGCGTTTCTTAAGTGTAAAGGCAGCCTTTGTTGGCTCTTGGCTGTGGCAACAGAAGACAGGGTCTAAATCAGGTGTGGAGAACCCTAGGGCTGGGGACCAAATCTAGCCCTCCAGGGTTTCCCAGATGGCCATGCCCCTTTCCCCTGGCCACACCCCTTTCCCCAACCACTGATATGTGCAGTTTATGTGCAGTTTTTTCCCCATTCTAAAAGGCTGCAATGCCTCTCCTAAGGCTGAGTTCCTAGCAGTAAGAGCTTTAAGCTACAATGCACTGGATTGGGGGGGTATTTTTGCTCCCACCCCTTTGGCGCTACTCCTTTCCCCTTTGACTCCACCCCATTTCCCTTTGGCTCCATCCCTTTCCCTTTGGTCCCACTGACCATTGGAATGTGGCCCCTGACAGCTTGAATTTGGCCCTTGGACTAAACGAGGTTCCCTACCCCTGTTCTAAGTGGCCTAAGAACTTGTTTACTCCTGGATTAATTAGTTAAAACAAGAACATTAATGGACCCAGACAATGGTTCTTTGGTGTGTAGCTGTCTGTTTTGTGCTGTGCATTTCCTACATTTCTCATAGAAAACATTCTATCATTTCTTATTAATAAAATGCAATGCCATTCATAATGACATCCTGACAACATAAGCCAGGAATTGATTTTCTGCAATGAGCTATCTTTCCATTCCTCTTAAATATCCTCTTCAAGCTGGGATTGAACCCTTTTTATTTTTAGCTCTCTTGTTAGCAACTCTATTCCTTAAGGATCACAAGAATCAAACTCCAGCAAAATGAGACAATTAGGTATAGGAGAGGTGTCATCTTTTTTCAGTGCTATCAAAAATGTGTCTTTGGCATAAAAGGAGAGAGGGAGAAACAGAGAGAAAGGTGTGAAGAGAGAAAGTGAAAGTCCCCCCTCCATGTCTATTTATGGTTCCCCCTTCTTTTACCAGCCAAAGTCTTCTCATTGCAGGTGATAAATGGGAAAATATCCGCATTTGTGCTAGCAATGTCATTAACATCAGGAAATTCTTCTGCAGGAGTCCCATTAATCCAGGATTGGGCAACTATGGCTCTCTCTCCTGAAGCCTCTCCCCTTTCCTTATCCCTTCCCCCCTGAATTCACATCCCCTGACATCAGAAGGGAGTTTCTCCATGCAGAGAAAGGCATGGGGCAATCACTCCGTGCCTCTCTCTTCATGGGGCAAAGGGCTTTCTCAGCAATAAAGAAAGGCAGCCTTTCCCTACTGCTGGGAGTGGAAAATTGGGAGTGGAAAACCTCACTCTTTTCTATGATCAGTGGGTTTCCTTTTGTTGGAAAGTCTGGTGTGACTTACAGCAGAGCTGCTTTATATAGAGAAAGCATGGCAACACAGCATCTAGTATTGGAGGCAATAAACACAGGCTAGAACCAGTTTATAAGAAGTTCAAATCAACTTTATTAGTGCTTTTATACACATCATCAGAGAATGTAGTTAACACTGTTTAACTACAAGCATCCCTAAAGCTGGGTGTGTAAGTGAGCAAAGGCATAAGATATGGTCACTTGCTTCCTTTCTGGAGAAACCACATGTTGCTTGTTGCAGAGGCGAGAATGGAAGAAGGAAGAGCAAGGGGAGGGTGTAGGAAAAAGGAACTGATCAGCCAACAATTGGGATAAACAAGACAAGCGGTTGTTGATGAGACATATTCTCTATCGCCCCCTAGTGTCTGGAAGCATGCGGAGTTGTTCCCATTATCCAACAACTCTCCCAGACTTTCTGTACTGCTGGGAAACCCAGCCTTTCTCTAGCAATGGGAGAGGGGCAGGGCTTGGGAGAGGACCGCTGCTGGCTGGATTAGGCTTGCGAACTGGAGGTTCCCCATCCCTGGTTTACAGGGAATAAGAGAAGCTTAAGAATTATGATCTGCTGATTGATCTGTCTGTTTCTTTATATAGTACAGGGGTGGGCAACATCTCTCCCTCCATGGCCTCAGGTGTGGCCCCTATGGTGTGGTGGCAAAACCCCCAGGCAGTTAATTGACAAGCTCTTTCAGTCCAAGGGTCAGTTTTCATTTCAAAGAAGCTCTCGGGAGCCACATTCCAATGGTGGGCGGGGTCAAAAATGAAAAAGAAAAGAAAAGCTTAAGAACATCAGAAGAGTCTTGTTGAATCAGGGTCCATTTAGCCCAGCATTCTGTTCACATAGTGGCCAACCAGCCCTCGACCAGGAACTCACAAGCAGGACACAAGTGCAGCAGCACCCTCCCACCCATGTGCTCCAGCAACTGGTGTACATAGGCATGCTGGAGGGAGCATATAGCCATCGGGACTAAGAGCTTTTGATAGCCTTAAGAGGGTAAAGTTCTTACTGCCAATAGCTAAACCTTAAGAGAGGCATTTCAGCCTTTTAGATGGGGAAAAGCTGCACAAAAGCAAGGAAGCCACCAAATGATTGGTGGTTGGGGGAAAGGGGGTGGGGCCAGAGGAAGGGAGCATGACAGTGGAAGGGAGCGTGGCACAGGAAGGGAGCATGACATTCTGGAGAACTCTAGATGGCCTTACTGAGACCCCTGGACTGTTGGATTTGGCCCATAGGGCTGAGGTTCTGCACCCCTGTTTTAAAGCCTTCACAGTGGTTTGTGGCCAATTTTTTGGCGACAAACTGCTGGTTATTTTTTGCCACCACTGTGCCACTGAATCTGGTGGTGGAGTGGTGTTGTGGCAGTGGTGGTATTTTTGATTGGGGCGAGTCAAAGGTGGCCCCCAGACTTGCCTGAACTTGCCCAACCCTGATACAGTGCTTACAGAGTACAAGAGAACAGCTTCCTCTCTCCTGTAAAACAAACTAATATCCTCCTTGCAAGTCAAAGATTAGCACAGCAGGGAGAAAAAATGCAGCCCAGCCTTTTCCGTCTTTGTGCTTAGTTTTCTGCTTCAGAGAGCAGGTGAAACGTGACCCACTCCCCGCAGTCTGAAATAGCGCCGTCCATTCCACCGCCTCAGAACTCTTGGGACCCCGTCCCCACCTCATTCTGCTGCTTGTGTAGATGCGGCCATTGCCTTTTGGCTTCAGGTAGCCTGGCCGAGGCTACGGAGGGCTCCATTGAAGCAGCTGCAGAGCGATGTGACCAGCTGTTGCCGTCAGCAAGGCGGAGAACTTGCTTAGGACCCACTGAGGGCACTGCCAGGAGTGTGGTGTACTAAGTGCGTGTGATCTCAGGCTGTGAGGGGTGTAGTGTCATTTTGAGAAAGGCACCAGCCTAGATAATGCTGGCTCCAGGTTTTTGCAGGACCCTTGGGTAAGACACCCTCTGTGGGCCCCCTCTCACCACCATGGCACCAGCCGCATTATTGCTTCCACTGGCTTGCTTAACAGGCAGAGAACCAGGGAGCAAGGAGGCTGTGGATCTCCTGCTCCTCCTTTGCCCCACCACCATTGTCTGGGCCAGAGTGAGAGGCAGGTGAACAAGCAGGTTGATTTGGTGAATGCCTCTCCCAGCATGAACCTACCCATACGCTATGGCCCTAAACAACTTGGGACCAAGATACCTGAGAGAGCGCCTTCTTCTTTACCTACCTGCCCAGTCTCTGAGGTGATCAGAGGGAATGTTCCTGATGGTTCCACATGGACCCATGGCCCGGCTGGAGTCCACCAGGAGAAGAGCTTTCAGTGTGGTGGCCCCCTTCCTATGAAACTCTCTGCCTCTGGAGGCCAGGCAGGCACCAATGTTGTGTCCCTTCTGGTGCTTCCTGAAGACATTGTTATTTCAGGAAGCCTTCCTTGAGTGACAAGCTGTGGTTTATTGAATTCGGTCTTATCAGAACTTGTTTCTTTTTAAAATGTTTTAATTGTTTTAACATGGTGTTTTATTCTTTTATCTTTGCTGTTCACCACTCCAAAATCTTTTGATAAGGAGCAGTATATAAATACTGTAAATAAATAAAATAAATAAACATCATCTAAGGCTCTCCTCCAGGTGCCTCCTCCGAGGGAGGCTCAAAAGGTGGCAAGAAGGGCCTTCTCGGTGGCGGCCCCCCAATTCTGGAAGATCTCCCCAGTGAGGCCCACCTGGTGCCAACATCGTTATCTTTTGGTGCCAGGTTAAGGCCTTATTCCACTCCAGACATTTGGCAGCATATGATAGGTTTTTAATCAAGTCATGGGATATTGTTTGGATATGTGTGTGTATGTGTGTCTGCTCTGTTTCTATGTTTGTAGCTATACTGTTTCTATGTTATGTATAATACTGTATTTTAAAGAGTTTTGATCTTTGTAAACCACCCAGAGAGTTTTGGCTATTGGGTGGTACAGAAACATAATTCATGAAATGAAATGAGCAGGAGGAGAAACAGCAGGGGTGTGGGTCCTCGCCAGGTGCCCGACCATACGTACCCTTGACGCCGACTCTGAGCCTAATCAGAAGCAGCGCACTTCTCTAAAAATTCTGTGGCACCTTTGGTTCATGCATCCTACAACGCCACTATCATAAGAACATAAGAAGAGCTGTGCTGGATCAGACCAAGGGTCCATCTAGTCCAGCATTCTGTTCACACAGTGGCAGACCAGCTGTCGACCAGGAACCCACAAGCAGGGCATGAGCGCAACAGCACCCTCCCACCCATGTTCCCCAGCAACTGGTGTTCATAGGCTCACTGCCTCTGGTACTAGATGGCCTTGTGATGCCTCCCTCCAGCCTGGCAGTGAAGAGCCCCCATTGTTGGAGGCAGTGGCACAAAACAAAACATCTCGCGCTGACCCTGGAAAGAGATGCCAAAACATTTAGCACCACCAAGACATCTGTTTCTGGGCCAAAGTCTCCCTTCCTCCCACAACCTCAACTTCGGCAAGGTGCAGTGTGCAGGCAGGGAGTGCGCTTTGCGAGGAAACGTTACGGGAAAAGAATCAGACAGACGGTGAAGTGCCTAACGCGATGCCCTATTTGGGGCTTTGGAGAAGAAGTTGTGATAGCTGCTGCTAAAGCACATTCCTGCAGCTGTGTCTCCCTCCTCTTCCAAGCCCTGGCTAAGATTAGCATGTGCGCCAATGAGGGATGCCACCTGTTCTACTCCGGCTGAGACAGCCCAGCATTTAGCGACATCTCCCACAGTACATGGGACAGGATGCCCTATTTTCTTCTTCCTTGTAAACTGAAAGGAGTTGTTGCCCAGGCAGCCACATAACCTACCACTTTTATCCAGGAATGAACACCCCCCCCCCTTTTAGGGTGTTTCCAGATGGAAAGATCCTAGCCCTTCAGAATAATTGCTTTTCAGCTGTAAATTGCAAGCAGAATTACAACTGATCATGCAGATTTGTGGAGGGGGGATCTAGCATTTGGGTTTTTTGGTAATGTGCTCTCCCACACTGGAGGCATTCAAGATGAGGCTGGACACCCATCTGTCAGGGATGCTCTGACTTGGATTCGTGCATTGAGCAGGGGGTTGGACTTGATGGTCTTATATGCCCCTTCCAACCCTACTATTCTATGATTCTACTATTCTATGATTCTATGGTTCTGGTGTCTGCATCTTTTTATGCAGTAAAAAGATGCAGTAAAAAGACCACAGTATGATCAGAATTTAGCAGAGTGGGCAGAATTTTCCCCTCCATTTCCCCTATTCCTCGTGGTTGCTGGACACATCTTTCTCCCATCATGTTGATGAGGGTGCTTCTCAGTGCCATTTTAACAGTGTGTGCATGCGTGCGTGTATGTGTGTGTGTGAGAGAGAGTTTTTTTGAAGCAGTGCAATTGCAACATTTTTTTAAACAGTGCTTTTAAAATTAGTGCCTCCAGTACAGTTCAACAGGACTGCAGCTAAGTTTACTTCCGAGGATTTTTTTTTTTAGCGACTGGCCTGCACAACCCACCAATTTCCCTGAGAATGCCCAATCTCTAGTCTAGTCGGTTTCAGAATCTGATCTGCTCAGATGACCAGATCTAGTCAATTTTACATTACAATCTAGTCAGTTCCACAACCCGGCTGGAAAACGTGCCTGCTTGATTTTCCCTGCTCCTTAGTTGCTCTAACAGATTGGCTATAAGTCCAATTGATTCCACCAGAGAATGCCAGAGAGTACAGTCAGTTTCACATCTTGATCTAATCAAGCGAACACATCTAGTCAGTTTCACATCACAGTCTAGTTCACAACCAGGCTAGAAGAAAATTTGCCTGCTTGAAAGACATCTTAGGGTTGTGGTGGGCAGCTCAATGAAGATGTCAACCCAGTGTGCAACCACTATAAAAAAGGCAAGCTCCATGTTAGGCATAATTAGAAAAGGGATTGAGAATAAAACTGCCAGCATCATACTGCCCTTATACAAATGTATAGTGTGACCACACTTGGAATACTGCATACAGTTCTGGTCAGCACACCTAAAAAAAGATATTGTAGAGCTGGAAAAGGTGCGGAAAAGGGCAACTAAAATGATCAAGGGGCTGGAGCATCTCCCCTATGAGAGAAGGTTACAACAGCTAGGATTGTTTAGCGTGGAAAAAAGGAGGGTAAGGGGAGACATGATAGAGGTCTACAAAATTATGCCTGGTGTGGAGAACGTGGATAGGGAGACATTTTTCTCCCTCTCAAAATACTAGAACTCGGGCTCATCCTGTGAAGCTGATGGGTGGGAGATTCAGGACTGATAAAAGGAAGGACTTCATCACACAGCGCAGAGTTAAACTATAGAATTTGCTACCACAGGTTGTAGTGATGGCCGCCAGTTTGGATGGCTTTAAAAGGGGGTTGGACAAATTCCTGGAGGAAAAGGCTATCAATGGCTACTAGTCTTGATGGCTACGTGCTACCTCCAGTACCAGAAGCAGTGAGCCTATGCACACCAGCTGCTGGGGAACATGGGCTGGAGGGTGCTGTTGCACTTATGCCCTGCTTGTGGGTTCCTGGTCAACAGCTGGTTGGCCACTGTGTGAATGGAATGCTGGACTAGATGGACCTTTGGTCTGATCCAGCATGGCTCTTCTTATGTTCTAACGATTTTCACTGCTCAAAGATGGTGCAGGACATGAAATGGCTCTGAAACCAGAAATGCACAGCAAGCAATAGAGCAAGGAGAGGCATTCCCAATATGTTTTCAGCTCCCCCAGGACTCATATATGCTGACACATGCTGATTCAGAGCATCTCTACACCAGCCTAAAATCCTGCATTTAAAATGGGGCTTTCTGCTTCTGTTTTAAATGCAAGATCACAATGGACTCCCTTTACACATGCTTCCTTTCCCCCCTCGCCTTTCTCCCTCCTTCTCCCCCTTATCTGAGTCTTCCATATGTTTCATTGATCTAGTTCCTCTTCTTGCAGCTTTTCCTCTTTTCATGAGGCAACTCAAGTGGAACTGAAGCAGGGTAATTTAGTACCTCATTATCTCCATCCTTTAAATGATGGAATAAAGGTCATTTAGTGCTGGAGATGCCCTGGAGGTTGACAACATTATCTAAAGGGCCCACAAATGTCTGTGAGTGGGCGATCTCAATCACAGGATAAAAGCTCCATGTGAAGAAGCCCTCTGACTAAATCCCACACCTTAAACAGTGGGCCATCAGGGTAGGACTTTGGGACAGCAGTCCAGAACCACACCCAAAGGTAGCCAAGTTGGTCCATGCGAAAAATGCTACAAAATCCACAGTTGGGCAGTACTGTTATTGTAGGGCTAGACTACCTGTTTGAGCCCATGGGCACATCTGAGAATATGAGACACTGTCCTGGGAACCACCACAAAATTGGCTTGGAGGAATGGCTTGTCTCATGGGAGGTACAGGCAGCTAGTCACAAAGGACAAGTCACCTGCCCAAATGACTGAGTACAAGGCAGAGGTGGGTTTTTAGCTCCAGTGCACTGAACAATGTCTTTGAACCCAGAGTTTTCAGTGACAACAGAAACTGATTTCACAGAAGGAAAACTCATTTTATCTCCCCCACCCCGGTAGCCAATTCATTTCTCCCCTATCTCTTTCTCTCTCACACACTGGCTCACCACTCAGAGGCTCATGCTCATGTTCATGCACTAATGTATCCCCAAATGGAAGAGAAGATATTCTCAGGTGCCTGAAAAAACTTTTTATTATGCCCCACACATTTCGGAAAGGAATGTCCTTCTTCAGGGGCCATTTATCTTTCTCTGAATATGCTGCCGAAAATTTTATCAATGCTTCCTGTTTCAATATGCTCCAAACTTTTTAAGCAGCCCCAGAGGAAGGTAATTCCTTTCCAAAATGCACGTTTCCGAAACCCACACACATATTTGGGCACACACATATAACACACACATAGATATGTACACATATGCACACAAACATGCATGAATTGTACATGCATATTCCAGCAACCCTGATACAGATCGCTCTTTCCTTCCTCCTAGCAGCAGCAGGGAAACAGCAACTTGTATGAGGAGATAAGTCTGTGTGTGTGTGTGTGTGTGTGTGTATTTGGCAGGGGTGTCAGGGGTGAGCAGTTAAGGACTTGGGGGCCATATGCAGCCCCTCGACTACGCATTGAGTACACTTGCGCAATGTATGATTAGCCTTGATTCATCATCATCCTTAGCATCTGAGTAGCGCTTTTGAATATTCAAAGTGCTTCACATATATCACCTTGTGACAACCCTTGCGACAACCCTGCATTATTATGTCCTCATGCTGCAGATGCGTCACTGAGGCTCAGAGGGAGTGGCTTGCCTAAGGCCATCTAGTAAGTGAGATTTGAACAATGAACTTTCCAATCCATAGTTTAATTGCTGAACCACAATGCTGCACCGGTTCTCATTGTACATTCTATGGATCAGTGTAGCATCATGGCTGGGGGTGGGGAGAAGGGGGAGACACACAAGACATTCAGAAAGTGCTTTAATCACTTCCTGTGAAAACACGCATGATTTGGCCTGGGCTATTTTTCTCCTGCAAGAAACACTGGCAAAGATAAAACAGAAAACAGTCTTATGCTCCCATTGAGAGCTATGGAAGAAGCCAATATATTCCTCTCCCTTGTGCGAGGAGGAGCATTTCCGAATTGTGATGGCGGAAGAAGGCTGTGCATGTCATCCCCATGGCTAAATAAAAAGCTGATCTGACTCATGGCATTGCCTCTTAACCCCGGCAGCTGGAGAGAGAGAGCAGCTCTAAAACCTTTTGCAGAAACAATCCCCACATTATGCCATTGCTGAGCTGCAAAATATATATTAGCAGGAGAGTTATTTAGTCATTAAAATAACTTCTCTGGCTCCCCCTCCCACCTCTCAAGGGAATGAGGCTCTGTTTGAGGTTGTTGCCGTGACAATCTCTGATATGGGATCCCTTCTTCGCCTAAATGTAAGCGGAGCACAGAGGAACAGATGTCTGCGGCAGGTGGTACCACTTGAAGATGGGGACGGAGCGACGAATTCCACAAAAGAAACATGTGCAGCTCGCGGGGCGACATGATTATTATGTCTAGGAAGCGTGCGGGGCAGGGCAGGGAAGGGAGAGAGAGGGATAGACAGCCCCTCCTGAAAAGCAGAGCCTTAGGAGGTGATTTTTCTAGTCATTAATTATTGCTCGGATAAATTAAGACCATAAGAAGAGCCCTGCTGGATCTAGTCCAGCATTCTGTTCACACAATGGCCAGCCAGCTGCCCACAAGAAACTCACAAGTGGGACCCAAGTGCAACAGCATCCTCCAGCCCATGTTCCCCAGCAACTGGTGTACATAGGCTCACTGCCTCTGGTACTGGAGGTAGCACATAGCCATCAAGACTAGTAGCCATTGATAGCCTTCTCCTCCCAGAATTTGTCTAACCCTCTTTTAAAGCCATCCAAATTGGTGGCCATCACTACATCCTGTGGTTTTCTGGGATGACCCGAGTGTCTAGTATTATCAGAGAGGGAGAAAAATGACTTCCTATCCATTTTCTCCACATCATGCATAATTTTGTACACCTCTATCATGTGTCCCCTCACTTGCCTCTTCTTTAAGCTAAACAGTCCCAGATGTTGTAACCTTCCATCGTAGGGGAGTTGCGCCAGTCCCTTGATCATTTTAATTATCCTTTTCTGCACATTGTCCCACTCTACAGTATCCTTTTTGATAGGCAGTGACCATAAATTCCATGACTTGCCTCTCATTTATTTATAGATCGACAGAACAATCCTATGTATGGTTACATTAGTTATCGGGTGGATTAGAAATGTAATAAATAAAATAAAATAAAATAAATACTTGGAATGAAGTCCCATTGAGCTCAATGGAGTTTACCCTCACTTCCCAGTTGATGTGTTTAGCTTTGCAGCCAAAGTAAAACACAGAGGGAACTTTGAAGCTAGAAGCTAATCATAGGAGGATGGGTTTCGCTACTACAAGATGTAGTGATGGCCACCAATTTGGATGGCTTTAAAAGGGGGAAAAGAATACTAGACGAGATGGACCCTTGGCCTGATCCAGCAGGGCTCTTCTTATGTTGTTATGGATTATGAATTAGAATCTTTTCACTTCAAAATTTGTGGCTGCTCCCCCCATTAGAAAATTAGCAGATACACAGTTTCAACTTGAGCGTGCATTAAGATCACTTGTTGTTGTTCAGTTGTTCAGTCGTGTCCTACTCTTCGTGACCCCATGGACCATAGCACGCCAGGCCTTCCTGTCCTACGCTCTCTCCCGGAGTGTGCTCAAGTTCATATTCATTGCATCCGTGATGCTATCTAGCCATCTCATCCTCTGTCGTCCCCTTCTCCTTTTGCCTTCAGTCTTTCCCAGCATCAGGGTCTTTTCCAGAGAGTTTTCTCTTCGCATTAGGTGGCCAAAATATTTCAGCTTCAGCTTCAGTATCTGTCCTTCCAATGAGCACTCAGGGTTGATTTCCTTTAGGCTGGACTGATTTGACCTCCTTGCAGTCCAGGGGACTCGTAAGAGTCTTCTCCAGCACCACAGTTCGAAAGCATCAATTCTTTGGCGCTCAGCCTTCCTCATAGTCCAGCTCTCACAGCCATACATTATTACTGGGAAAACCATAGCTTTGATTAGATGGACCTTTGTCGGCAAGGTGATGTCTCTGCTTCTTACTATGCTGTCTAGGTTTGCCATAGCTTTCCTCCCAAGGAGCAAGCGTCTTTTAATTTCATGGCTACAGTCACCGTCTGCGGTGATCTTGGAGCCCAAGAAAGTAAAATCTGTCACTGCTTCCATTTCTTCCCCTTCTATATGCCAGGAAGTGATGGGGCCAGATGCCATGATCTTAGTTTTTTTAATGTTGAGTTTCAAACCAGCTTTTGCACTCTCCTCTTTCACCCTCAACAAGAGGCTCTTGAGATCCTCTTCGCTTTCTGCCATTAGGGTGGTATCGTCTGCATATCGGAGGTTGTTGATAATTCTCCCGGCAATCTTAATTCTGACCTGTGATTCATCCAACCTGGCGTTTCTCATGATGTACTCTGCATATAAGTTAAATAAGCAGGGTGACAATATGCAGCCTTGTTGTACTCCTTTCCCAATTTTGAACAGGCAACTGAGAGGTCCTGAGTCCAGGTTTTCCATCTACCATACAATAACTGGGTGTGTTTGGACAGGCCACTGTGTCTCAGTGTTAGTTACCCATCTGTAAAATGGGAATAACAGTGACCTACCTCACAGGGTCATTAGGAGAGCCAAAATAATAAAGATTGTAAAGGATTTTGCTCCACCATCACCACCACCACCAGCCCGAGGAGTGGACAGTTTCATAGAATAGTCATAGAATAGCAGGCTTGGAAGGGGCCTATAAGACCACTGAGTCCAACTCCCAGACCATCGAGTCCAACCCCAGATTTCCTGTGGTTTCCATTATTGTCCCCACAGTGCCATCACCAGGAAGAGCTGGAAGCTGCAGATTATCCAGCTGCCCACAGGAGGCCGGGTAGCACATCTGGTTCTATCTTGCCCTAGTTGCTAGGCAGCACACATTGAGGGCAAGCCTGTTCTTCTCTCCTGTGGTCTCCATGGAAACTTCATAGAATCATAGAATAGTTGAGTTGGAAGGGGCCTACAAGGCCATCGAGTCCAACCCCCTGCTCAGTGCAGGAATCCAGGTCAGAACATCCCTGACCGATGGCTGTCCAGCCTCGTCTTGAATGCCTCCAGTGTGGGAGAGCCCACCACCTCCCTAGGTCATTGGTTCCATTGTCGTGTTGCTCTAACAGTCAGGAAGTTTTTCCTGATGTTCAGCCGTAATCTGGCTTCCTGTAACTTGAGCCCATTATTCCGTGTCCTGCACTCTGGGATGATCGAGAAGAGATGCTGGCCTTCTTTGAAGAGCAGCAGTTGAACAGACTAGATAGTTTGGTCTGATACAGCATAGCTCTTTTTCTGTTCTTATGAAATAACCACGCCACTACCATCATCAACAGCATCTAAAGTAGGGATGGGGAACTTCTGTGTTGTATCCAGTGTTAGTCCAATGTTAGAGTAGGCCCATTGAAAGAATGGGACTTAAGTTAGTCCTGACTCGCTTAAGCCCCATTCATTTCAATAAGGCTACTCTGCATAGGACTAACAGTGGATACCAGCACAGCAAGGGCCAAGTTCTATTTCAAAGAAGCTCTCAGGGGCTGCATTCCAGTGGTGGGCGTGGCCAAAACCAAAAAGGGTGTGGCCAAAATTACCAGCATATTTTAGTTTAAAGCTCTTCCTGCCAGTAAGTAAGCCTTAGGAGAAGCATTTTAACCTTTTAGAAGGGGGGGGGGAGGACTGTGTGAAAGCTGGAAACTACTACATTATAGGTGGTTGCAGGAAAGGGGGTGGGGGCAGGGGAAAGGGGGGGTGTTCATTTGGGGAATCCTTGGAGAGCTGGACTGGGACACCAGACAGGTTGGATATGGCCCACGGGCTTGAGGTTCAGCACCATAGAATCATAGAATCATGATTCAGCATAATCATTACATGTATAAAGGTGCTTGATATGACTGAGGACTGAAACATAACTTTAAATCTCTCTCTCTCTCTCTCTCTCTCTCATTTTTATTTCAATGTAGGTGCAGGGCCCCCAGTCCAGAACTTAAAAGGCCCCAGCCCCACCTCCCATGCTAGGGTTTTGGTCTGGATTGCGTCCCTCATACCTACTCTAGAGTAAAACAAAAAACAAAAGATGTAGCTGCTAGATATAGATTTAAAGTAATGTCTGTTTTGGTTCAGGCTCACTCACCAGGTTATCAAGATTATTAGAATACTTCCACACCACCTAGGAAACTTTCAGTTTGATAAACAGTTGTTCCAAACACCTTGCTTAATACAACACTCTGAAAATGAGACAATGTCACAATTGTATGCCTCTGCCTTGAAACAGGGAGAAAGTACCCCCAAGGGCTAAAGCAACTTCCCTCTTATCTAGAAAGCAAGAAAGTAGAAACTATAATATACACGTATGATTACGAAAAAAGAAAGAAAGTCTGCAAATGGGATATTTGTATGTCTAATGGCAATGGAGCAGCCTGGCACAGAACCAGCCAAGTCACATGAGGAGGAAATGTTGGGTTGTGGGAATATTGTTGTCCACTCACACACTCGAATCTATCTTGGACTCGGTCAAAGTGGATTTCTAATCCCAGCTAAAAGTGCATTTGTGTGTGTGCAGCATGCAAGTTGTATTTACTAGTGGTACTAAAATTAATAAGTAGGCATTATAAAAATATAACCATTTCCCCTCGCCTTAGCCAAAATATTTCCTTGGAAGTATTAGTTCCCAAGGCTGAACTCCTCTACAAACTTACAATGGAATAAGTCCCATGGGCTTGCACGGGTATGAATTTTGGATATAGTGTTTTTTGGAGGAAGCTAGATTCTATCTATCTATCTATCTATCTATCAATCATCTATCTGTCTATCATCTGTCTGTCTGTCTGTCTGTCTATCATCATCATCTGCCAAGATTATCTTTGATTCAATCTTCCTTGTCAATTTGGATTTCTTCTAAAGCGAAGCCCCCTTTTGTTCTCAAATAATCTCTTGCTCTTTTTTTAGATTTAAATAATCTCATAAAGCTCATCTACCTTTTTAACATTTTGTTTATTATAAATATGTAGCAAAATGTGATTATCCTAAATGACCGATGTGTAATATATGGTTGTATTAAATTCAGAGGGTGGGGGTGGGGTGTGGGGGTGGGAATTCTAGTGAAGCAGAGACTGAAGCTTTCTCCCATTATAATTCTGTGTCTGTTCCAAACATGTCTTTCTCCTCTGAACCCTGCAGGGGTTTATCAACTTGCTTTTGTGGTCCTCTTGGCTGGAAAAGAGAGGATTTATTCGCTATTGTGGCTAGGCTAGAGCATACATATGTATGTACATACGTACATACATACACACACACAAATATATATATATATATATATATATATATATATATATATACAGTGCACCATGTAAAGATGGTAGATTTCAGCATCACAAAGAGGGAATGGTGTTGGGTGAACTTGACAAACAAATCAATTTGTTCTGTTTTTAACTCAAGGGAATACATACGATATTTGCAAACAAAAGGAGGTGAGTGGTCAGATGAGTGAAAAGGGCCAGACATAATCGTATTCAATTACATTTGATTTAAGCAGAAAGCGTTGACTTCTCCCTGGGATCTAGGCAACAGGCAAAAGAATCTGCAAGGCTCCAGAGGTTCAAGATACAGTTGATATGCATGTTTCCATGTAATAACTTTTGTTACAGTACAAGAAATGATTGTCCAAGATAAAGACTGAGTTATGGAAAAGGAATAAGAAAAATAAGAAAAAGCTGCCTTAATGGCACTCAAGGCACCCTTTTCGTATTTTTCTTATTCTAAGTTTCCTTGATTGATTGGATTTGTAGGGTACAAATCCAATCAATCAATCAATCAATCAAATAAATATCTTTGAGCAAGCAGGCCGTGGCATCTGCTGCTCCTCATTCTCACTGCCGCCATTGTCTGGGCCAGAGTGAGAGGCAGGTGAACAAGTAGATTGTAATGATGAAGAGGAGGAAGTCCAGGGAGCCCTTGTCATTGGGCCCCTACTTGGGTATGGGCCCTGTGTGGGTGTCCAGCCATGCCTACCCTTGATGCTGCACGGCAGGCCATGTGGCGTGACCAGGTCTGTACTCCAACACCTCACCATCACTTGCTCACTGAGTGCGGATACACATGTAGCCAAAATGGCACCATCCATGCCCAAAAGGAATGCATCAGCAGAGTTGGGGGGATCTCAAGGTTTGCAGAAGTTACAAAAAAAAAACCCTTAAAAAAAACTAAGTGGAAAAAACACCAAGAACAGCCCAATGAGGACCGAAGCTGCACAGTGGCTATAGGATGCTAACTGACTGTTGGGGTGGAACTGATGGAGAGGGAAATGGAATGGAGCATTTTGGAAAAGGTCATGGCTGGCTAGCTGAAATCCTGAAGAGGAGCCTGTCAGAAATGGATCGTCCTTCCCCTTGGCAATCAAGCCACAAGGAGACAAAGCTTCAGACTAATACTACTTTATTTTGCTAGAGATTAGTCTCTTTACAAATGCAGATTCCAGGAAGCTCTCAGACTGCCTCAGGCCCCTAAATAACTAACCTGTGATTTCTAATTAGAGGAGATGAACCGGAGGGAGGTGAATTTGCTGACAGTTTGGGCATGAACCTCATGGCCAGACTTGCTTCACAGTGATGCCCCTCCCTTAGGGTGGCTCCCTCCTATGTTGGCTTCCAAGACTGGCTATCCTGGCAGAGTGTCTGAGCCCTTCCCCTATCTTTTCCTGCTTTGCGACTCACCCTAGTGTCTCTCAAGTCACTTCCCTCTTCCTCTTCCTCCTTGGAAACTTGAGTTCTCATGGTGGAGGGAGGGGGCAGGGACTCAGGCTGGGCCATCTATTTGTCAAGGCCTTTGGAGAAATCTCTCCCAGTGTCTTGGCTCACTAGGGAGGGTCCTTCCCCCGAGCTCTGATCTAGCTGTTCCAACTCTGATTCAGAATCGGAGCTGTCAGACATCTTAGGAACATAGGAAGCTGCCTTATACTGAGTCAGACCCTGGGTCCATCTAGCCCAGTATTGTCGACACTGACTGGCAGCGGCTCTCCAGGATTTCAGACAGCCCTACTTGGAGATGCCAGGGATTGAACCTGGGACCTTCTGCACACAAAGCAGGTACTCTACTCAAGGTGCTTAGTGCAGAATCACCCAACATGATTGGGTGACTCCATCCTGAGTCATGAGCACAGATAGACATGTTGAACAGTGCTGGCTCCAGGTTCTGAGGGCCCTTGGGCAAGACACCCTCAATGGGCCCCCTCCCTCGTCACCATTGTCACCAGCTGCTCTTGTTCCTCATCCTCTTTCTCATCATCATTACTACCACTTACTTGCCTGACTGGCAGAGAGCCAGTGAGCAAGGAGGCCTTGGCATCTGTTCCTCCACCTTCTCAGCACCTCCATTGTCTGGGCCAGAGTGAGAGGCAGGCGAACTAGCAGGTTGCCATGGTGAAGAGGAGGAAAAACTCCAGGAAGCTCTTGCCTGTGGGGTCCTGCTGGACTGTAGGCCCTCAACAAGTGCCCAACCATGCCTTTTTTGAGGGTGGCCATGCTACTGACCATACGTCGTTGTTGACTATACAAAACATACAAAACGAACTTTAAATTTCACTGGATTCATGATGTTTACGTGTATCTCCTGATGCTACCTGACCACATGATGATGAAAGATGGGAGGTGGTCCCCAGTAGATACTTTTCCTTCTACACTTTCAGAAATCATACTCTCCTCCTCAATTTTTCTTCATTTTTTTTGGGGGGGGAAATCCACACGAATAGCTGGTGGCTTGCATTTTACAGTCGAGATGGCACACACAACTGACTCTGAATGTGTCCTAAGAAACCAGATAGAATGAAGGCAGGAAGAAAGAAAGAAAGAAAGAAAGAAAGAAAGAAAGAAAGAAAGAAAGATAGACAAGCCATAGGAGTTGTAGAGAGACAAAATTATATTTTATGGCTTGTCATTTGATTGCTGCCACTTTATATTACATTTTGGAAATGTATATTGAAAGAAAATAAATACATAAATAAATACATAAATAAAGGGCAGTGTTTAAAAAAACTTGCAAAGGAGCAAATGAGTAAATAAATAAACAAATTCACCTTGAAATTTCAGATTAATTGTAATATTAATGGCAGCATTAGCGCTTATGTGCCTCCCGCTTCTGCAAAACCTGATCTTGAAGTATATTCCCATGCTCATTTTACCCCAGGGTAATTGCATCAGATCCTGTCCTCTTGATAACACATTTGCTCCCATGTCGTCAGCATGGTGCATTAACTCACAATGGGCAATGCACCTCTTTGGTCCAGCGGCTCAGTGGTGAAATCCTTCTGCGTGTATACTCAGACATAAGCCCCGCTGAGTTCCATGGGGCCAGCTCCCAAGTAAGTGTGGATAGGAAGACAGCCTAAGAGGAGCTATTACGGTCGGACCTGCTGCATAACACAGGCCATAGCGCATCACCCAATAATAACTTATGACCCATGGCCATGCCTTTTTAAACTCCCTTCCTTATTTTGCTGCTTATAAATAGCGCCAATTACAATCATTTGTTGTAGTGTCTGTCTCCTGTTAACATGACATGCCTGGGTTTGAGGGTGTCATTTCCCCCTCTTAAATTGCCTGCAATGTTTGTTTCTTTAAACTGCAGCCCAGCATGACGGTCCCCCTGCCGCCGCACCTTTGATCTGCTTTAAAGACAGTTGCCAAACAATGATTTGTAGCTGCAGATTGTTCTGGAATGGAGGTCAGTCTGGTGGTGTAGCGGACACAGGGTTCGCAGGGTCGAAGTGCCTGGACTTTTTAATTAGCAGGGACAGTGATGTCATGGACTCCCCCCCCGCCCCTCAGAATTCCCTGTTCCCTCTGAATTTAGTGGCAATCCTCACAGTAGCTGGTGTGTGGGGGGATTAATTTCCTCAGCAACAATATGTAGTTGTGAGTTATCTCTGTTGTAATGCAAAGTATTTTGGGGTGGCCAATGGCTTTATAAAAGATCTTAAATGGACAATTAAGAGCCAATGGCTTTATAAAAGATCTTCTCCTGGTAGAGGTAGAACTGCTAGAATTGAATGTTGATGTAGATCAACACAGCCACCTGTATTTTACATAAGGACATAAGGAGAGACACACTGGATCAGACCAAGGGTCCGTCTAGTCCAGCATTCTGTACACATTCTGTTCACAAAGTGGCCAACCAACTGTCAACCAGGAACTCACAAGCAGGACACAGGTGCAATAGCACCATTCCCCAGCAACAGGCATACTGCCTCTGATACTGGAGGTAGCACATAACCATCAGGACTAGTAGCCATTGGTTGCCTTCTCCTCCAGGAATTTATCTAACCTCCTTTTAAAGCCATCCAAATTGGTGGCTATCACTATGTCTTGTGGTAGCGAATTCCATAGTTTAACTATGCAATGTGTGAAGAAGTCCTTCCTTTTGTCTGTCCTGAATCTCCCACCCCTAATAAAGATTTGTAAGACAGAATGTACCTTTGCAGAAGCCATGTTGGCTCTTCTTCAGCAAGACTTGTCCTTCTATTTGATTGATAATGTTATGTTTAATAATACTGCCCACCAGTTTTCCCAGAACAGATGTTAAGATAACTGGCCTGTAATTTCCACATTCTATCCTCCCCCACAAAACCAAGAAGGCAAGATGGCTGTCTGCTGAGACACTGGAAGCAGCCCAAGAAAGAAGGAAAGCAAAAGGCAACAGTGATAGGGGAAGATATGCCCAATTAAATGCAAAATTCCAGAGGTTAGCCAGAAGAGATAAGGAATTATTTTTAAACAAGCAATGTGCAGAAGCGGAAGAAGATAATAGAACAGGAAGGACAAGAGACCTCTTCCAGAAAATTAGAAACATCGGAGGTAAATTCCAGGCAAAAATGGGTATGATCAAAAACAAAGATGACAAGGACCTAACAGAAGCAGAAGAGATCAAGAAAAGGTGGCAAGAATATACAGAAGATCTGTATAGGAAGGATAATAATATAGGGGATAGATTTGATGGTGTGGTCAGTGAGCTAGAGAGCCAGACATCCTGAAGAGTGAGGTTGAATGGGCCTTAAGAAGCATTGCTAATAACAAGGCAGCAGGAGATGACGGTATCCCAACTGAACTGTTTAAAATCTTGCAAGACGATGCTGTCAAGGTGATGCATGCCATATGCCAGCAAATTTGGAAAACACAAGAATGGCCAACAGATTGGAAAAAATCGACTTATATTCCCATACCAAAAAAGGGAAGCACCAAAGAATGTTCAAACTATCGAACAGTGGCACTTATTTCACATGCTGGTAAGGTAATGCTCAAGATCTTGCAAGGTAGACTCCAGCAATTCATGGAATGAGAATTGCCAGATGTACAAGCTGGGTTTAGAAAAGGCAGAGGAACTAGAGACCAAATTGCCAATATCTGCTGGATAATGGAGAAAGCCAGGGAGTTTCAGAAAAACATCTCTTTCTGTTTTATTGACTATTCTAAAGCCTTTGACTGTGTGGATCATAACAAATTGTGGCAAGTTCTTGGTGGGATGGGGATACCAAGTAATCTTGTCTGCCTCCTGAGGAATCTGTATAATGACCAAGTAGCAAAGGTAAGAACAGACCACGGATCAATGGACTGGTTTAAGTTTGGGAAAGGAGTACGGCAGGGTTGTATACTCTCACCCTACCTATTCAACCTGTAGGCAGAACACATCATGCGACGTGCTGGGCTTGATGAAGCCAAGGCTGGAATTGAAATCGCTGGAAGAAACAGTCTCAGATATGCAGATGATACCACTTTGATGGCTGAAAGCGAGGAGGAGCTGAGGAACCTTATGACGAAGGTGAAAGAAGAAAGTGCAAAAGCTGGGTTGCAGTTAAACCTCAAAAAACCCAAGATTATGGCAACCAGCTTGATTGATAACTGGCAAATAGAGGGAGAAAACGTGGAGGCAGTGACAGACTTTGTCTTTCTAGGCACAAAGATTACTGCAGACGCTGACTGCAGCCAGGAAATCAGAAGACATTTACTTCTTGGGAGGAGAGCAATGACAAATCTTGATAAAACAGTGAAGAGCAGAGACATCACACTGACAACAAAGGTCCGCATAGTTCAAGCAATGGTATTGCCCGTAGTAACCTATGGCTGCGAGAGCTGGACCATAAGGAATGCTGAGCGAAGGAAGATAGATGCTTTTGAACTGTGGTGTTGGAGGAAAATTCTGAGAGTGCCTTGGACTGCAAGAAAATCAAACCAGTCCATACTCCAGGAAATCAAGCCAGACTGCTCACTTGAGGGAAGGATATTAAAGGCAAAACTGAAGTACTTTGGCCACATCATGAGAAGACAGGACACCCTGGAGAAGATGCTGATGCTAGGGAAAGTGGAAGGCAAAAGGAAGAGGGCCCGACCAAGGGCAAGATGGATGGATGATATTCTGGAGGTGACGGACTTGAGCTTGGGGGAGCTGGGGGTGGCGACAGCCGACAGGAAGCTCTGGCGTGGGCTGGTCCATCAAGTCACAAAGAGTCGGAAGCGACTGAACGAATAAACAACAACATCCTCCCCCACATCCCTTTTTTAAAACTGGTGTTACATTGGCCACTTTTCAGTCCTGTGATATATCACAGAGGCCAATAGACTTGTTGCATATTTTTGTTAGAAGATCAGCAATTTCACATCTGAGTTCTTTAAGAACTCTCAGATGGATACCACTTTGACTTAGGTGACTTGTTTGTTTTCAATTTGTCAGTAACACCACGAACTTCATCTCTCCTCTCCTCTATTTGCCTCAGTTTCTCAGGGTAGTATCCCATGTTAGTCCCTTGTGGAGTAAACCCACTGAAATGAATGGGACTTAAGTTAGTTATAGACCTATTCATTTCAATGGGTCTACTCTATGAAGGACTAAGATTGGATATTACCTTCAGATTCCTTTCCTGAAAATGTCAGACCTGGGTATCTGCCCTATATTTTCTGCAGTGAAGGCAGACCCAAAGAATTCATTCACTTCTCTGCAATCTATTGAACCTCCATTAGTACTCTTTTAACTCCATTGTCATACAACAGTCCAACCACCTCCCTAGCTAGTTTCCTGTTTCTGATGTCTTTAAATAATGTTTATTGTTCATCTTAATGTTATTAGTAGTGTACTCCTTGAAATCCTTTTTGCATCCCTTACTGTCTGCTTGCATTTCTTTTGTGCACGTTTGTATTCTGTTTTGCTCTCCTTTTTTGAGCAAGACTTCCATTCTCTGAAGGAAGCCTTTTTCTCTCTCTAATAACTTTCATGAGACTGCTTCTTAACCATGCTGGTGACCTCTTGTGCTTGCTGGTATCTTTCCCGACCTGCAGTATATATTCTAGATAATTTTCTATCAGTGTGGTTTTGAGGAACCCTCAAGCATTCTGGAGAGACTTGACCTTGACAACTTTCCCTTGCAATGTCCTTATTACCAGCCCCATCATTTCTGAGAAGCGTCCTCTTTTGACATCAAATGTGACTGTGGTGGACTTCCTTGGCAATTTCCCATTTACATATAAATTAAATTGAATAGCACTGTGGCCACTGGTCTCGATCAGTTCAACAAGACTTACATCTCACACTAGAGTCATGACCAGTGCCATCGGGGTGGTGTTGGGTGGTGAATAGTTGAACATCATGCCCCTGTTGGAGGAATCCTCTTCTGATGAGGAGCTAGAGCTCCCAGAGACAAAACACCCACACACAAAGGAGCAGCCCATGTCAGAAGATGAGGAAAAGTCTGGGCCCTTAGGGATGATGGCTATGGGTCCATCCCAGCACTAGAAGGGGAATTCTGCCTCTGTGATGGAGTGAACCCCTAGCCCCTGAGAGCAGCAGCATCTCAAGAGGCAGACCAGAAGAACCCTATGAGAAGTACTGCCCATTTGCAAAGCAAGGCTCCTTGTGAGTAAAGGACTCATGCTGAGTAGGGCCCTCCTCACTAGGAGGACTTTTTCCAGAAGCCTCTGATGTGCTGCAGCTGAGTACTGGGTGGGGCTCTGGAAGCTCAAGCTTATAAGCTCTCAGTTGAGATTTGCTGCTTGTTGGAACACCTTTATTTTAGCTCCCAGTACATTGAAATGTTGCTTCTTCTTGCACTGGTCTCTTGTACTGTTGAATTATGGACTAAGGATAAGACCCTGCTTTTGGACTGCCATGTTTCTGGATTGGTAGTACACTGCTTTTATCTTTTGTTTGGCTACTGAGTTTGCTGAATGGATTTGCCCCAGGGATGAGCCCAGCCTAACCACAGCAGGACGTGGTAAGGCACTGGAGCAGTGTTGTTGGAGGAGGATGTTGGCAAAGGCCTAGGCAAAGATGGCAGGCCCTGTGGGCGTTTGGGCCCTGGCAGCTGCATGACTATGCTGGATACTGGCATCAGTCCTGACCACAAGTTTTCTCTTGATCACTTTGGATTGGGCAGGAGTGACAAAAGCACTAGAGCTACATCTGGAAGGCAAGAAAACAAAACACCACCCCCGGGCTGAATGAAAAAAGCAGTCAACAAAGTGTATACCTATAATGACAATGGACATAAGAGCTTTTAAACCTTTTTAGAAAGGAGAATTCATCTAGCATTTTAATGCTAAGCAGGCTGGCTTAATGCAGTCACAATGATCCCATTGTTTAAATGCTTAAAGGGTCAGGAGTGGGGGATGAAAAAAAGGCAGCTATATATTTCAGGGCTGTTATCAGGCCTATCCTGGGCTATGCTAGCGCTAGCGCCAATCTTCTCAGGGGATATTATACTTTAGAGAACAATGGAGGCATCACATCCTGTTTCCCAGTCAAGAAGAATTGAGGACTCCCTGGACAATCTATTCCCAGTTGCTAAGCAGAAATTTCTCTAGTTAAGCATATGCTCTGTCTCCCCTTATCAAGGACAGATCCAATTATCTCATCTGCGTCTCTTGTATGCAACTCTTTCCATTTTGTTTCTATTTTTACCATGACCTTTAGCATTATTGTTAGCATGGTTGCTAGATTCCTCGTCCTTTTTGGATGCCCTCCTAGTGGGCACACTTTTTTTGCAAGTGATTTTACCCTAGTACAGGAGTGTTGAACCTCAGGCCTGTGGGTTGAATCTGGCCCTCTGGGTTTCCCGAGAAGGCCATGCTGCCTTTGCCTGCTAGTTGTCTAGTGGTTTTCTGAAGTTTTGCATACCCCAAATACTAGCATATTTTAGCTAGGGGTGTACGAAATACTCATCGTTCGGGTGTCTGTGGGGCGGGGGGAGGTGATCCCTCCCTCCCCCCGGAATCCTCCCCGGCCGGCTCCGCTCCATGGTGAGTCCACAGAGCCGCTGGCCGGGCCCGTCCGCTGCCATCCATCTGCTACCATCCATCCACTGCCCCGGACTGCGGATGCAAATGGCGTCCGGCATAGCCGACGCCATTTGCATTTCTGCTCTTTGCTGTGATAGGCTATGTAAATATTTACGTAGCCTATCACCGATGCCATTTGCGTCTGCAGTCCGCGGCAGTGGATGGATGGCAGCGGACGGACCTGGACCGGCCGGCAGCAGGTAGGGTCCGTTCGGGGAGAATTTTGGGGAGTGGCGGGGGGGGGAGTAGTCCGTTCCGTCATGGATTCCGGGGGGTCAGAGTCCATGGTGGATTTCTCCGTTATCCCTAATTTTAGCTTAAAGTTCAACTAGGTCGTAGGAGAAGCATTCCAGCCATTTAGAATGGGTCGAAAACCTGCACAAAAACCAGGAAACCACCCAATGATTAGTGGCTCCGAGGGAAAGGGAGTGGGGCCAGGCAGGCTTATATGTGGGGTGGGGTGGGGTGGGGCTGGGGGGGGCTGCCTCCCAAATTTTCTCTGCCCCCCCATTTTTTTTACAAACAAATAATTATAAACAGTGGACAATTTTGCCTTTAAAAGGCCTGCAAACCAGATGAGCTGCCCCCTACTTTTTGCCCCCCCAACTTTTAGGCTGGCTATGGGCCTGGGGCCAGGGGAAGGAGACAGTGTCTTCTATGGAACCAGAATTTGGCCCCTGGGGTTGGGGTTCCCATCCCTGCTTTAATGCAATGAAAACCTTGCATAAGGAAAAGGATGACAAATGGCTAAAGTAACTTTCTAAAGCATGGCTAGCTTTGAGAGCGAAAAATGCTGGAGACAGAAGAGTCCTTGTGGGATTTTGAGTTCGCTGCCCCTTGGAAATATGTGTCTCGTCTGCCAAAGTTTTTAAAGTTTGGCAGCTTCCCTCCCATGCCAAAAAGTAGCTTTTGGGGATAGGGAGGCATTTTAATCGGAACTATGGTGCAGGGCCTATGGTAAAGTCCAAACTGGACTTGGAGGGAGTTGGATCTTACCCACGTGTCCAGAGCTTAATTGGAGGACAGCTGGGCACGGACCTCCAAGTCCAGTTTGGACTTTTACCCCAGGCCAAAGGGTTCAGCCCCCTCCTTCTATGCCACAGCCCTGATCCTGATCAGGTTCCCCCATGCCTGTTACTTCAGCGGTTTTTAAAAGAGATTTTTCAAAAGATTCATTCAAGTGCAAGGGACACCTTTAGCGAGTCTACTGCGAGGCAGCACAAGACAGGCTGCCTCAGGCGGCAGAGTCTGGGCAACATCAGCAATGTCTTGCAGGACAGGCCTCCATGCAGGACAGGGCTGCATGCAATGTCTTGCAGGATCCAGCCGAGCATGCAACACCACCCCCCTCCAAGCAGTCTCGCTGCCCCCAGGTACGGCGGACGATGCTGTCTTCCTGCCCGTGATGCTGTAAGTTTCAGTTGGCATCTGGTTGGCTTCTGTACATGGAATAGCCCTCCTTCACCTCAGGTGGCAAAACAGCCTTCCCTGAGCCAGCGCCTTCTGGGCGTGTTGGACTATGACTCCCATCTTCCCCAATCAGGCTTGCTGGGGATGATGGGGGTTATAGTCCAACATGCCTGGGAAGGCACCAGCTTGGTGAAGGCTGCAGCAAAATGGAGTGGGGCTGGCTCTGAGCTAACTCAAATTGAGACAAAGACTCTTCTACCTGCAAGACTTCTTGAGGATTCCTTTACTTATGGAGGCTTGTTTGTTGGGCACACCCAGGGCCGGCCTTACCATTAGTCAGAATTAAGCAGTTGCCTCAGGCGGCAGATGCTGGGAGAAGGCAGCAGTGTCTGGGAGAAGGCAGCAGCGTCTGGGAGAAGAAACCTGTGTGCCTCCTAAGTTAGCCTGCTGCTGTCAGGTACAGTGGAGGATGCTGTCTCCTCATCAGTGATAAAACCTCAGGTCTCGAGGTGGGAGTGGGAGGCAGATGGGGTCGCCTGCATCCCTACAACTGACCACTAATACAGACCAGGGATGGAAGGTCTTAGTAGGATTTCTAGTCCTCGTGTTTTCTGGGGATGGGATGGGATATTTATTCCCCAGCGTAAGCTGATTCAGCTATGTCAATTCGGCACCTCTAAGCAAATGTGGCAACAAGGGAGAGGGCCTTCTCCGTGCTGGCTCCCTATTTATGGAATAATCTCCCTGATGAGGCCTACGTGGCACCAACGTTGTCATCTTTCTGGCACCAGGTTAAAACTGCCCTCTTCTCTCAGGCATTTGGCAGCATGTAATGAGTCTCTTCATTATCTCTGGCTGATGGTTTTAAATTGTTTTAGAGATAGGTTGTTGTTGTTGTTGTGTGTTATTTGTTTTATGTCATTATGTGAATAGTTTTTATATTTTATATAATGTATTTCAATGGCGTTTAATTTCTGTGAACCGCCCAGAGAGCTTTGGCTATGGGGTGGTATGGAAATATAATAAATGAAAGGAACCGAATCATCTGCCGGTCCAGTTGGCTTTTGTACATGGAATGGTGCCTCCTTGTCTTGGGCCGCCCCTAGGCACACCTGAAAGAGCTTTCTCCTGTGTCTCTCCCAAACCGTGGAATGGGCTCCCTCAAGAGCTATGACAGCGCCCCCCATCTCTTAGCATTTTGAAAAAGGGTGAAGATGCATCCTCTAAATCTAGCCTTTTAAATGATGTAGCTGTTCTAAAGTTTTAATGTTTTACCGTTTGCAGTCCTTTGTTTTATTTCCTTAATGTTTTATTGTTTTACATTGTTCTATGCTGCCTTGATGGCTTTTTAGCAAATTAGGGGGTATATATCAATGTTCATTTCACATGCCAGCAAGGTGATGCTCAAAATCCTACAAGCTAGGCTTCAGCAGTATGCGAACCGAGAACTACCGGAAGTACAAGCTGGGTTTAGAAGAGGCAGAGGAACTAGAGATCAAATCGCCAACATTCGCTGCATCATGGAGGAAGCAAGAGAATTCCAGAAAAACGTCTATTTCTGCTTCATTGACTACGCTAAAGCCTTTGATTGTGTGGATCACAACAAACTGTGGCAAATTCTTAAAGTGATGGGAGTAACAGACCACCTTACCTGTCTCCTGAGAAACCTGTACCAGGGTCAAGAAGCAACAGTAAGAACCAGACATGGAACAACCGAGTGGGTCAAAATTGGGAAAGGAGTACGACAAGGCTGCATATTGTCACCCTGCTTATTTAACTTATATGCAGAGTACATCATGAGAAATGCCGGGTTGGATGAATCAGAGGTCGGAATTAAGATTGCTGGGAGAATTATCAACAACCTCCGATATGCAGATGATACCACCCTAATGGCAGAAAGCGAAGAGGATCTCAAGAGCCTCTTGTTGAGGGTGAAAGAGGAGAGTGCAAAAGCTGGTTTGAAACTCAACATTAAAAAAACTAAGATCATGTCATCTGGCCCTATCACTTCCTGGCATATAGAAGGGGAAGAAATGGAAGCAGTGACAGATTTTACTTTCCTGGGCTCCAAGATCACCGCAGACGGTGACTGTAGCCATGAAATTAAAAGACGCTTGCTCCTTGGGAGGAAAGCTATGGCAAACCTAGACAGCATAGTAAGAAGCAGAGACATCACCTTGCCGACAAAGGTCCATCTAATCAAAGCTATGGTTTTCCCAGTAGTAATGTATGGCTGTGAGAGCTGGACTATAAGGAAGGCTGAGCGCCGAAGAATTGATGCTTTCGAACTGTGGTGCTGGAGAAGACTCTTACGAGTCCCCTGGACTGCAAGGAGGTCCAATCAGTCCATCCTAAAGGAAATCAACCCTGAGTGCTCATTGGAAGGACAGATAATGAAGCTGAAGCTCCAATATTTTGGCCACCTAATGCGAAGAGAAAACTCCCTGGAAAAGACCCTGATGCTGGGAAAGACTGAAGGCAAAAGGAGAAGGGGACGGCAGAGGATGAGATGGCTAGATAGCATCACGGATGCAATGAATATGAACTTGAGCACGCTCCGGGAGAGAACGCAGGACAGGAAGGCCTGGCGTGCTATGGTCCATGGGGTCACGAAGAGTCGGACACGACTGAACAACTGAACAACAACAACAATCAATGTTCATAATAAATGAATAAATCTTAAAACCATCTCCTGCGGTTGATCCGTGGGGCAGTCCTTACCACGATGTACACATTTCTTCCTTGCAGTCCCTATTCATGTCACAGTAGGAATAATGTTGATGAGATGACACAGTCATACTTTTAGAGACCTGTCTAAAATAAAAAACAACCTGAGGCCCGAAACCTGCTCCCCTTTGGACCTGAGCATTCTGCCTCTGCTGCGAGCCATTCTCTGGTTGCCTTGCACCTTCCGACAAATGCGGAGAGGCTCTAAACCTGATCTGTGCGGCCCTGTCGGGGGGTTGTTCTGCCGGAAGGGTGTTTTTAGGTAGCTTGACCCAGCAGGGTGTCCTCGGCAGTCCCCAGCAGCTGCACCGAGCCCTAGTGTTCATTGGGCACTCACACAGCTTCACCCGGAGTAATGAGAACACGGAGGCATCGGTTTTCCTCATGCCTTCCTCATCTGCTGAAGTTCTAACATCTTTCCCACACTCATTACTTCTGCTTCCCCAAAGACTACAGCGCTTACTAGCTCACTAAGCCCCCCTGACTCCTTACCTTGCCTCATTTTCTTTTTATGACAACCCTGAATCTGAGCTGGCAAAATCTGGAATGTCTCCTTTCCCCTCAAATGAACTTACCATAGGAGCTACATGCCCAGAGTGCTCCAGGTCACACACAGACGTCTTCTTTTCTTAAGAACCAGGAACGACAGTGTAGAATAAGCAGGAATCAAATGACAAAAGATGGCATTAGGACGGTTGCAACTTTTAGGACCCCGTTACCTTTCCCTGTGGGGCTGCTCCCACTTTGGGCTTTTCTTGAGATGGCTGTATTAAGAAAAAGCCATCCTTCACCTCCTCCCATATGTGCCTGCCTGGACCTTAAGATCATCCTCAGCGCCCCTTCTCCATGAGCCCCTGCCAAAGGAAGTGAGGCAGGTGGCTACTAGGAAGAGGGCCTTTTCTGCTGTGGCCCCCCAGCTGTGGAATGAGCTCCCTAGGGAGGTTCGCTTGTCACCTACATTGTACTCTTTCCAGTGCCAGGTGAAGACCTTTTTATTCTCCCAGTATTTTCGCATTTTAGCTTCCTAATCTTTTAGCTCTGGTGTTTTAAATCTATATTTTAAATCTTTGCATTGCTGCTAGGTTTTATTCTGGTTGTACCATTATATTGTGGTTTTAAGCTTTCATATTTTATATTGTTTTGTGCTGCACTCTGTGGTTTTAATTTTTGTGAACCGCCCAGAGAGCTTTGGCTATTGGGCGGTTCAGAAATAAATAAATAAATAAATAAATCACCAGAGCTAAAAGATTAGGAAGCTAAAATAGCTAAAATACTGGGAGAATAAAAAGCTCTTCAACTGGCGCCGGAAGGAGAACAGCGGAGGTGCCAGGCAAACCTCCCTAGGGAGCTCATTCCACACCCGGGGTGCCACAGCAGAAAAGGCCCTCCTCCTGGTAGCCACCTGCCTCGCTTCCTTTGGCAGGGGCTCCTGGAGAAGGACACAGTGTTAGAGCTGATCTGCGATAAGGATTAGAAATTTTTTTTATTAAAGCCACTGTAATGTAGTGGTGGGGGCCTCTTTTCCCAACCTGGTGCCCTCCAGATGTTTTGAGCTATAACTCCCTGGCATTCTTGACCATTGGCCATGCTGGCTGGGGCTGATGGGAGATGAAGTCCAAAACACCCTAGAGGGTGCCAGGGTGGAGAAGGCTGGGTTGGGGCATTGCGCTTGGACCAAGTTTTTCTTTACAGTCATAAAGCTTACTGGGCCAGTATGGTAGCCCAATTACCATAGCCTACCTCGCAAGTGTGTGGTGAGAATAAAATTCAGGAGGATGGGAGAAAGCTGTGTATGTTGCCCTGAGTTCCTTGGAGGAAGGAGTGGGATAAAATGTAAGAAATAAAAGCCTGGTACAACGGAAGTGGTTATTTAGTTGCATTTAAAACCCACTTTTCTTCTACAGAGCTCATGGCAGGTATATCTGAGCACTAAGATGATGCAGACTTGCATGCAGTGGTGGCCGGAATCAATGTACACAGGGGAAGTGCCCCGCTCCTGAAGAACAACCCCCCATTTTGCAAGCTGACCGAGATTCTGTGTCACGCACTGCTGTTGCCCTTACTGACAATGCTGCATCTTGTTCCTGTGCCTCTGCTGACTGGCTTCAGTAAGATTGTTGTTCTTATGTCCTGGACTTAATTCCATATTTGTCATATTAAAAACTAGCAAACTCAGCCCAGAGTTTGATTCAGCGAAGCCTTCAAGGAAAGTTGTTCAGCTGTTGGACGCATTGTGCCCGCCCCATCTGAATGAAGCAAAACCTGCTGGCACTGCTAGACATGACCCCTGCCATGGTGCACCCCTATAGCCCCTTGAGGGAGGGGTCTTCCCATTCCATTCCCCTGTCGGATAGCAGGGGAGAGAGGCCGGTGTATAACTGTCCCTTGGCCAACTCTCTCTTGGCTTCAAACTGTGTCATCTGCAAGTGCAAATGCAATGTGCTGGTTAGGGAAGTCTGCCACCTAGTGACTGATGTTGGTACCGCAGGCTTCAAGCACACATTTAAATTAATTAAAATAAATTAATGCGTTTCAACAGCAAAACAACCCTGAGGTGCGGACCCCTAACACCCCCTTAGTACGCATGCCATGGTGTCTAGGTTTCATGGTCTTGGTGCTATGGTGCTATAGCACTGACAGACATCCTGTCTTCTTCTTCTTGATCATTTTCTGTTTGTCCCAAGACACCCTCCCAAAGTCCCCAATCCCTTGAATGTTGGGGTGTAAGGGCACATATATGTGTACCCCTGCTGGAGGAAGAAAATATCATAGACGTTCATTGTCAAAGTGACCAAAAGAATTTTCATGGATGCTTCTGGAAGATATGGAGAGGCTATTTGGGGGAGAACCTCTGTTTGCATAACAACTGCTGGCTGAAAATGACATGGATTTGACCTAACTGATGGCTTTCCTGATGTGATCTCCTTGTCCCTCCACCCTTAACAACTCCCCACCAAATTTCACACGGGTTTTCAGTCTGTTGCTTAATTTAAGACCATTTCAAGCTGTCTGATGAAACTGACAATTTAGCTAGAGCTCTACTGTTTCAACCAGTAAGGAAATTCCTTCTCAGATCTGATGGATCAGATATCCTGTATCTCAGCTGACCCCAATCCCTTATGCTTACTTTAGCACCATTCTTAGGGAGCTTCTCAGACCTGGAGGGAGGGAGGGTGGTTTATAGACATGTGTTCCTGCTTCACAGAGCAAGAGTTAAACAGTTGCATGTGATTTGTTCCCCCCTCACCACCTCTGTTGCATGTTTTGAATTCTCATCCTAGACCCCACTGCGACTTTCTATTGAAGGTAAATTAATGACCTTTTCTAGGTAAGGCTTTTACTGGGTAGTATCCTGGGCCGCGGTGGCTTAGAGGGGGCCGCGCGCGGTGGCTTAGTGGTTAAGATGCTGAACTGCAGACCGGAAGGTCGGCAGGACAGCAGTTCGAGACCCGAGTGCCGCATGATGGAGTGAGCTCCTGTCTTCAGTCCTAGCTCCTGCCAACTTAGCAGTTCGAAAGCAAGAAATTGCAAGTAGATAAATAGGTACCGCTTCGGCGGGAAAGGTAACAGCATTCCGTGCACCTGGGTGTTCAGTCCTGCCGGCCACATGACCATGGAAGCGTCTTTGGACAGCGCTGGCTCTTCGGCTTAGAAATGGAGATGAGCACCACACCCTAGAGTCGGACACGACTGGTTAGGGACACCTTTACCTTTACCTTTTTATCCAGTGTTAGTCCTAATTAGAGTAGATCCTTTGAAATGAATAGGACTTAGTCCCATTCATTTCAGTGGGTCTACTCTAAGTAAGACTAACATTGGATATTACCCATTGTGCGCTTGCTATTTCTTGCTCACAGTTGTTTATGGGTGCTTTAGAAAACATTGTAACCCTCCAGTTTTGTTTTTTAGGAGCGCTTTTGTGGGGGGGGGGGTGGAGTGGGGAAAACCTGATATTCTGGGGCATCATGAAACAAGTAGAACTCTCTATGTGATAAGATTGGGCTGGGCGGCTGCAATATTATAAGCAGTTTCCAGGGAGTAAAAGCTGGGTTGCAGTTAAACCTCGAAAAAAACCACCAAGATTATGGCAACCAGCTTGATTGATAACTGGCAAATAGAGGGAGAAAACGTGGAGGCAGTGACAGACTTTGTCTTTCTAGGCGCAAAAATTACTGCAGATGCTGACTGCAGCCAGGAAATCAGAAGACATTTACTTCTTGGGAGGAGAGCAATGACAAATCTTGATAAAACAGTGAAGAGCAGAGACATCACACTGACAACAAAGGTCCGCATAGTTCAAGCAATGGTATTGCCCGTAGTGACCTATGGCTGCGAGAGCTGGACCATAAGGAAGGCTGAGCGAAGGAAGATAGATGCTTTTGAACTGTGGTGCTGGAGGAAAATTCTGAGAGTGCCTTGGACTGCAAGAAGATCATACCAGTCCATACTCCAGGAAATAAAGCCAGACTGCTCACTTGAGGGAAGGATATTAAAGGCAAAACTGAAGTACTTTGGCCACATCATGAGAAGACAGGACACCCTGGAGAAGATGCTGATGCTAGGGAAAGTGGGAGGCAAAAGGAAGAGGGCCCGACCAAGGGCAAGATGGATGGATGACATTCTGGAGGTGACGGACTCAACCTTGGGGGAGCTGGGGGTGGCGATGGCTGACAGGAAGCTCTGGCGTGGGCTCATCCATGAAGTCACGAAGAGTCGGAAGCGACTGAACAAATAAACAACAACAAAAACCCCATTGAGCAGAGTGGGGTTTACTGCAATGTAAATATGCATAGGATTGGGCTCTAAATATTCTTAAAAATAATTACTGGGTATTGAATTCCCTCTGGACTGGCCTAGAAATGAAGCTGGATCAATTCGTCCAGTATAAAATTAGCCATATTAAAGCTAAATACTCCTCCTGTTCTAATTACATCGCATAGAAATGAAAAAATGGGACCGATGGTTATTCATTTTGCCAAAAGCCCAGTCCAATCCAAATAAGTCTAAATCTTATAGCGGCCTGTAGATATCTGATGGAGGTGTAGTGTTACGCGCTGGTCGATACAGTTCAAGCTGACTCATGCCTTTATGCATAGTGTTAGATTAGGGCTATATTTAACAAAAACCTCGAGATCTAAGTTTGCTGTCTACATCCAAGAGAGGAACATGTTGGGATGTGTGTGGGGAGATCCATGAGCCCCAAATCCACACTTTTTAGAACTCCGCCTAAATGGAATAGGCTGTACGACATCCTGATTGCTTTTCTGTTTTGTCCGTTGGGGACTTATAGCCCTTATAAGTAGAGATGAGCTGTGGCTCAGTGGGAGAGCACCTACCTTTCATGCTGAAGGCCCGAGGTTCAATTCCCGGCAGCATCTCCAAGTAGGGTGGCCACTGACAAATCGACAAACAAGAGGAAATGTATTGCCAAAAAAGAAGACCCAAATTGCATAAAATTTGCATATGCTAATCTATAGATGTCGATGCGAATGTAGAAATAATTACTATTATGTTTTCATTGTGTTTTCAGATCTTTACACGGCTGCTGGCTTTTACTCTGGTTGATTCTGTTTTAAACTTTTAAAGGTTTTATATTACATTTTATCATGTTGACTTCTAGAGGTTTCATTTTGTGAATTGCCCAGAGAGCTTTGGCTATTTGGAGGTATAGAAATGTAATACATTAATAATAAATGTAATAATACATAATACATAACAACAACATCAAAATTTAATAATATTTTTTTAAGCTCCATGAAATAGAAGGGTCTCACCAGAGACAGCCCAAGATATTTTGGGCGCATTTTAGATTTTCTGCCTCAGGCACCAAAATACCTTTGGCCATCCCAGTGGGAAGCCCTTGTGTTTCATGGAGTTCTGAAATTCTGAGGCAAGGTTGGGTAATAACAACAAATTTGCTTGGGAGCCTCAAAGCTGCTTGAAATGGAAGGGGCTCCCCAGAGATGGTCTAAGACATTTTGGGCGCCATTTTGGATTTTCTGCCTCAGGCACCAAAATACCTTTGCCCATCTATGTGGGAAGCCCCTTGCATTTCACGGAGCTCAGAAGTTCTGAGGCAAGGTAGGTTCCCTTCACTTGAGACGTTCCTAAAATAGACGTTGCTTTGGCAGCTCTGCCCAGAAACCCTCACTATGTCACTTTGGCCCATGCTCACACATGAGACTGCAGAGTAAGATGAGGTTTCCCCTCTGGGACAAATAGGGTACAGACTCTCCACAGTGTTCCCAACTCTGAGCCAGGGAAATTCCATCCCTGCTTGCAGGAGGCATTGGCTGCTGGAGCGAGGGAATCAAGGTTTATGGGAAGGGCATACCCCTTATAAATTATAGGCACAAGCAGATGACGTTTGCCAGCTGAAATCAAAAGCCAAGAAGACTCCAAGCATCCATTCTGGCAAGATTCTTGGCTGCTGTTTTCAGAATGAATTGCTCCTGTGAAGGTTTGGATGAAAATTAACCAAACAAACCCAGAGAGCTTGTCCCAAGAACTATCAAGTGAACTAGTGAGTGCAATAAGTAGTGCATGCACTGCAGTTTATTAAAAATAAAGACAACTAGGCTGGTGCCAGGTTTGAAGGGGCAGGCCCTAGACAAGCACCGCCCTAGTGCCCCCCCGGTAGCTCCCCCCAGTGAACTTATCAGCGGGTGGAGGGGCCGGCAGCAACGGGGACAGGCAGCAGCAGGCAGCCTGGCACTCTGAGGAGAAGCATGGGGTGAATTGGCTTCAGTAGCCACCATCTTGATTTCTCCAGAATGTCTCTGGGCACTACTTCAGGGCACAGAAGCACTCTGGGAAAATGAAGCTGCAGCCGCCTTGCCCGATGCTTCTCTTCAGAGTGCTTTACAAACAATAAAAAAGAAAGAAAAAGAAAACATTTTAAAAACCATTAAAAACAAAGGCTGGCCATGTCAATCGTGGTGGGCCCGGTCATTTTCCCTGTTATGCCGGATTGTGATGCCAGACTTGAGGACAACAGTGATTTTTAAACTCTGTCCATTGGCTGTGCATAAGACTACTCTCCTTGGGTTTATTGATCAAAACTCTATATGGCAGCAGGGCCTGAAGGCATGCCATCCAGCCATAGCTATGAATGGATCCAATCAGTTGTCGAAGTGGTGGCGGGTTAGGGGAGGGGAGTGAGATGGTTTCATCTCAAATTCAATTGTCTCCTTTTTAGCCAGTATTTCTTTTTCATGTACCTTTATATGTGCAACCAATTGTTTATGACCTGAACGTCCCCCTCTCCTGGACCAACACTCGAAGACACTTTCAGGTACACAACACACCTTTATTGAGAGAGAGAAAACAACGCCGCAACCGAAGGAGCTCGCCTTCTGCGAGGTGCAAGAACTCTTTGAAGCATGCTAGACACAGCTAGCTTTTATTAGCAAATTGATTACACAGCCACTTGATCATGCGCAGAATCCTTGTTTACTCAAAAGGAAGTCTAGTTTAACCACAGGTTTTTAGACTGTTGGGTGACATGCAGGCAGTTCCCTGTCTGACTGGCTCATATAGAAACCCTTGCTGTTAGGCAAACTGCTTTTCAGAACCTTGCAAATCTTATGTTTCTCGGAAGAACGGTGGGGATGGTCATGTACACATTCAAAAATTCCACAGTGGAGACACTTCAGGCCTGGCCTTCACTCAGCTCTAATATGGCTCCATTACAGTTGGCCATAACACCCCCAAAATTGACATTCTGCCCCCCGACTGCTGTTTCTTTTCGTTGGTGTTGTGCCTCTCCTATCTAGTGGGAAAATTCATATGATCGTATCTTGGCTTAATAAGCTGAGATATGAACGAGCATTTTGGCCATGCACACAGCCTCTTTGCCTGAGTGAGGGAACAAAACAGGAAGTCTTCAATTAACCATAGTTTCCCTCTTTGGATGAACAGCCTCAGAACAAGCCAGGATGTTAAACCAACTTCAAATAGTGGTTTAATATCCTGGCTTATTCTGAAGCTGGTAATCATAGTTTCCCAGTTCAGATGAAATGGGGAACTATGATTAATTGGGGGCTTCCTGTTTTGTTTGCTCACTCACTCATACGAAGGGAGGTTCTGATGGCTATATGCTACCTCCAGTATCAGAGGCAGTCTGCCTATGTACACCAGTTGCTGGGGAACATGGGCGGGGGGGTGCTGTTGCACTCAGGTCCTACTTGTAGGTTTCCCATGGGCAGCTGCTTGGCCACTGTATGAGCAGAATGCTGGACTGGATGGGCGCTTGCTCTGATCCAGCAGGGCTCTTCTGATGTTCTTATGTTGCAGTGTGTGGACTGCTCCTCTTTAGGGTTGCAGCCAGCCAAGCCCTTTTCTAGGATGCTCTATTGTATTCCCCATCCTCCACTTTTCCATCCCTCCCCTCCATAAATTCATCTGCCTCCTGTAGCCACTGAGTCACACACAGTCCTCTATTGGCATGTTTGGATTCCCCCCATTAGGGTTTCCCTCCCCACTGAAGATTTCTTGTACTTCTGCAAAACTTGGGATTCCCCCAAGTCTACTGCTACGTTCTCCTTGTGCATGGGTGTTGTCTCTCTGGTTATATCAGCAATGTTGCCCTCCCCCTGAAGACTGGAATTAGCATAAATGATTGGCTAATATGTCATTGTATGACTAAGGGTGCAATCCTATGGGATGCCTGTCAGCCTCCAAACTCGGAGACTGCTGAGCATGCTAGTCAGAGTGGGCGGAACGCTTAGGCAATCTTTGCCTCCACTCTCCCCACCCCCTCTGCATTTTTGCTAGTCGGGCATTTTCGCCTGTCTAGCTGGGGGTCTGTGGAGTGGGAGGGAAGGAAGCTGGGGAGGCCAGAGGATTCTTTGCCAGCTGGCCTCCCCAGTCCCCTCCCCTCCCCACCCTCAGAACTGCCCTCTTTCCCTCCAAAGCCCCCTTTTGCAACCTCGGAGAGGCAGCCGGCATGGTTCTCTCCATGCTGGCTGTGAGGGGCAGGGGGAGATGGCGGGCGGCAGACTCCTGGCTCCAAGGTTGCAGCGCTGTCTCTGACCTTGGATTCAGGAATCTGAAAAATCCTATGGCCCCCCAAAAACTGTCTAGGTGCCATAGGATTGCTCTCTAAATCAGTGTTTTAAAATTATTATTACTATTCCCTTCATAAGCGGCACTGGAAGGGAACTGGGCGTTATTTGAACTGTGATTCCTAATCTCAGGATATAGGAGGGATATAGGCCAATGGATTCCTCAGAAGGCTGAGACACACTTTTGGACTATTAAGGATGGATTTGAAGGCCCTTTAAGGACACTTTCCCACTTTGGAGGAAAGTTTTATATATAAGCAAAAGCGTCATCTTACATGTTTATCCTGACATGCAGAGAGAGAGAGAGAGAGAGAGAGAGAAAGTATTTGTGTGTGTGTGTGTATCTATCTATCTATCTATCTATCTATCTATCTATCTATCTATCTATCATCTAATATTTATATTATTCTGGACAGGTAACAAACTGTGCAAATACATTTAGGCAATTCTAATTTTATCCAACGGTATTGGGTTGCCCTTGATTAAGTTACATAATGGTAAGCAGAGTAACTGGACATGATCCAGTGCACAGTGACGCATGAACCTGGCACTTCCCCCCTGGTGAGTGTAAATTTGTATCAGCAAGAAATGGAGATTCCATCAACTCCTGGTGAGGAGTTGCTGGCGAGAGCTGTGCACTTTGATACCCGCATTCTTTTGAAATGAATCATTCTTTAAGGCAGACATAGGATCTCTGCTGTTCGGAAGCTTGTGAGACACATGCAAACATCAGTCTGGTTTGAACCAGGATCTTTGACAACTTCAGTTTCTGTACTTATATGGTCTTGGTCTCTATAGAGTCTGAATGCTCACCAGCAAACACCACACTACTCCAAGTAACACGTGTATCTTCCCAGTGTTTGTTGCTATATACACACACATCCTAGCACCATACTTCAGGAAGGAGAAATAATGTAGAGGCCACATCAATGCTCTCATGGCCTCTGCATCTCAGTGTTTGTACTGTTGTTGTTATTGAACAAAGGGCTGGATGCACCCGATCTTGTCTGATCTCGGAAGCTAAGCAGGGTCAGCCCTGGCTCGTACTTGGATGGGAGACTGCCTGGGAATTGGGCTTCCTGCACTGAGCAGGGGGTTGGACTCGATGGTCTTGAAGGCCCCTTCCAACCCTATGAGTCTATGATTTTATGTTGTTGTTTAAATATACGTGTCGTTTCTCACTGCAAATAGGTGAGGCTTGGCATCGAAAAGATGACAACGTTGGTGCCAGCTGAGCTTCCTTGGGAACAGCATTCCACAAAGGTGGGGCTATCACAGAAAAGGCCTGTTCTCAAACTGCCAATCCCTCCTGGTATTTCTTGGAGGGGGTGCACAGAGAAGGGCCTCTTAAGCTGACCTCAGGGACTGGATAAGTTCATGTGGGGATGAGTGAGAATTATTATAGGGGATTGGTGATAATTTAATTAATTTCCTTTAAAAAACAACAACAGACTCACCAAAATGTGCAAATGTCTTCATAAACAGGACAGAAAGAATTTGAGATTAAAATCTCCGAATGTGGCAGGAAGCGAAACTGACAGATTTGTCTATCCAGGCCCAGGGCTTTGAGTGCTCATTAGCTCATCAACATCTGGACATGGATCCCTGCGTAGTCAACCACGTTTGTGGTGCTGCATTAGGATTGCCACCCCTTTTTCTGTCAGGAGCCTCATCTTTAACAGCTACATGGCAGGTAGGTACAAACCAGTCCTCTCCAAGCTGGGAAGAACAGTGCCTTACTGAATGCGGCCAGCAAAGATGGGTGAGAGGTTCATTCACTTTGGGTTTTTGGATAAGAACTTAAAATACAATACAGTATTTAAAACAACAGAATTAAAAGACTAAAATACCTGGGAAAATAAGAAGGTTTTCACCTTGTTCCGGAAGAGCATAATGTAGGCGCCAGGTGAGGCTCTCTGGGAAGTTCATTCCACAACTGGGGTGCCATAGCAGAAAAGGCCCTCTTCTTGGTAGCCACCCATCTCACTTCCTTTGGCAGGGGCTCCCAGAGAAGGACCACTGAAGATGATCTTAGGGTCTGGGCAGGTACATATGGGAGGAGACGATCCTTCAGGTAACCTGGGCTTTGAATGTTCAGAACCAGCACTCTGAATTGGGCCCGGACATGGACTGGCAGCCAGTGCAGATGGAAAAGTACTGGCATAATATGATCCCATTGGCCAGTCCCTGTTAACAGTCTCACTGCCCTGTTTTGGACCAGCTGAAATTTCCAGACCATTTTCAAAGGCAGCCATACATATAACGCATTGCAGTAAGGTTATCAGAGCATGGATAATGCATTGCAGACTAGAGGTTATCAGATAAATGTAGCTAGGCTATCTGTATCCAGATAGAGGCATAGTTGGTATATCAGCCTAAGCTGAGAAAAAGTTCTTTCCATGCCAGCTGCGAGGGGTCGGGGGTTGGATCTCTGACTCCCCCTTTCCGAAGTTGTTGTCTCCGAACAATCCTATGGTCCCTAGGATGCTCATCCAGGGACCATAGGATTGCTCTCTAAATCACTTAATATAATAAAATCTCCAAGTGGCTTACATATTACAGTATTAAAACCACAACTTAAAACACACTATTAAAAATCACAACTTAAAACACACTATTAAAAATCACAACTTAAAACACACTACTAAAAACCATTTCAGCTACAATAACAATAAAAGCAATACAAAGACAGTAAAATAGAGCATCATCATGATTAATTCTGATGAATTACAAGCCAGACAAAGCCTGCTTAAACAAGTGGAGGCTTTTAAAATATACCACTTTTTCTGCCTCCTGAACCACATGGGGGGAGGGTGTTCCAAAGAGTGGGGGCCACTACTAAGAAGACCCACTTCTGAGATGCAACATTCTATTGGTCCCAGAATGACCAACGAGGCCTCCTCTGAAGATCTTAAAGTTCAGCTGGGTATATTTAGAGGTAGGGGGTCTGCTAGGTAACCTGGTCCCAAGTTGTTTAGGACTTCGTATGTCAATAACATAACCTTGAACATGGCTCAGTAGCTAATAGGCAGCCAGTGCAGTTGTTTTAGCACAGGTGTAATATGAGCATGGCTAAGTGCCCTACCAAGTGCTCTAACCTCTGCTTTCTGCAGTAGCTGCAGCTTCAGAAAGAGGTGCAAGGGCAGCCCCTCACAGAGTGCATTACGGTAGTCTAATTGTGAGGTTACCAGTGCATGAACCACAGCGGCTAGGCTGTCTGCAAATTTCTTCATAAATGAGGTGGAAAGAACTTGAGGGTTTTTTTTAATTGAATGTGGGAGAAAGTGAAACAGACAGATTTGTCCAGCCTTAACTTTAAACTCGGGATGTTGGAGGGATCTGTCTGGGGGTGAAGCTTGCCAAGCTTTAATCAGCTCAGTCCCCCCAGACTTCAGCTCACTTTCCTGGGAGCTGCTCCAACACAATCTGCATCGAGTCGGGACAGTTTATGGATTTCCTTAAAAAAGAAATCTGCGTAAAAAAGCAATTTGTGCCAATTGCAGCTGCAATTGGTGCAAATCGCACAAATTCTCATCATAATTTGTGCAAATTACACAAATTGCAGCTGTGATTTGCACAAATTGCACTCGCAGTTTGCATTATTTGTGCAAACTGTGGCTGAAATTTGTGTAATTTGTTCAAATTGCATCCGCAGTTTGAGTGATTTGTGCAAATTATGGCAATGTGCATAATTTCTGCAAACTGCAGCTGCAATTTGCACAAGTTGTTTTTTACACAAATGAACCCCCCCCCCCAAAAAAAGTTCCCAGATTTCAGGAAGAAACTCCCAGTTTGGTTTGTGATGATAGCTGAGTTGTGGGTGCCGCAGAAATCTGGCGAGCCCCAAAGGGGCCAGATTTCCTGGCAACGGACATCCCTGCTTTAAACTAACTTGCCTTTCTATCTTCTAACCAAGCTGACTTACCCAGGGCTGCCATCTAGGGGCATGGTAATCCACACTCTGCCTCTGCACTGTGTAGTCAGGGGAGCATTATGGGTTGCTGCTGTGTTTTATGGGGTCATCCCCCACCCGTCACCTCAACATCTTCAAACCACCAAATTTCAGGTATACCCCGGGGTCAGGAAATCGCATGGCCTGGTGCTTCTGCATCTACCGGTGACGCTCCTGGGACTGGAAGGTGCAGAAACAACAAGGACCGCAGCTCTCTGTGGCTCTCTGTTCCTTGGATTGGGAGCCATTGTGGCATTTGCTCCCAGGCATCTTCCTAGGTATGTTTGGCATTAGCTGGGGCTCAGTGTGGGGAAGTGGAAGTGCCATACAGCTATTTCTGAGTCATGCCTGCAAGCGTCTGCCGTGGCTCCAGTTTGGGAAGGGGCGGGGGGAGAGAAGCACTGCAAAGACCTGTTCTAATTGTTCCTTTCTGCCTGGAATGCTCAGCTGTTGATGGACAGTCTGCATTTTAATTTGGCTGTTTGTGTTTTTCCAAGGTAACCCAGAATCTCTGGGACTGGGTGGACTGAAAAGTCTATCAACAAATGACTTGGCACCAGTGAAGAATCATTCATCAAGTGTGTAGAGCAGGGGTTCACACCCCATGGCTTGCAGGCCACATGGGGCCCCGCACGAGTTTTTGTGCCCCCCTCCTGTGACCTCCCTGCCACTGCCAAATTTACCACCAATTCCTGCTGTCCTGCCTCCCCTGCTGTCAGCAACTAGCCCTGCTCCTGCTCCCAAACACAGCCTTGCTGGCTTACAATATTTGGAAGTAAGGGAAGCAATACACATTATTATCTAAAGCACAGGTCCCCAACCCCCGGGCCACGGACCGGTACCGGTCCATGGCCTGTTAGGGACCGGGCCGCAGTAGGGGTGTGGGAACCCCCCCTTACCTTGGGTTCGCTGGAGGGGGAGGCGATCCGTCCCTCCCCCCCACTCTGGAATCCTCGCCGGCCCTACCCGGCTCCACTCCATTCTGCGGCGAGTCCGCAGAGTTGCCAGCCGGCTCTGGCCCTGTTCTTTGCAGTAATAGCCTATTACTGCAAAGAACAGGGACGCAAATGGCATCCGCGTCCAGTGGCCGGAAGTCCTCCCCCAGCCGGAGCCAGCTGGTAGCTCCGCGGCGAGTCCAGGGCCGACGAGGATTCCGGAGTGGGGGGGAGGGATGGATCACCCCCCCCCCGTGGACCCAAGGTAAGGGGGGTTCCCACACCCTACTGTGGCCCGGTCCCATCCCCCCCCCCCGGTCCATGGAAAAACTGTCTTCCACAGACTGGTCCCTGGTCGTAAAAAGGTTGGGGACCACTGATCTAAAGAGAAGGGTCCCCATAAAAGCATTAAGCCCAGAGTCCAAATTGGACCAATCCAAAAGAAATGGCTTCTTTATTTATTACATTCATATTCCACTTTTCCTCTAAGGAATGCAAGATGGCATACATGGTCCCCCACCCACCCGATTTTTATCCTCACGACAACCCTGTGAAGTAGGTTAAGCTGAGTGATAAGGACTAGCCTACTGTCACCCAAGAAACTTTAGGGCAGAATAGAAGTAGGCAACTGGTTCCGCTGGGCCCTGATAATAGGATGGTGACAGCCACAACTCTCGATTCCCATATCTGCCTTGTTAGTGTATAAAGGAAGACGGGGAGCAATAATTGTTAGAAGAAAAGGTAAACCAGTGAGCCAGCGTGGTGTAGTGGGTAGAGTGCTGGACTGGGAGTCGGAAGATCTGGGTTCTAGTCCCCACTCAGCCATGGAAGCTCACTGGGTGAGTTTGGGCCAGTCACAGACTCTCCGCCCAACCTACCTCATAGGGTTGTTGTTCTTGTGAGGATAAAATGGAGGGGTGTGTGTTATATAAGCCACCTTGGGTTCCTTGCAAGAGGAAAAAAGGTGGGATATAAATGCAATTAATAATAATAATAATACTCAGTGCCCTCCAGATCTTTTGGACTACAACTCCCATAAGCCCAGCCAGCATGGCCAGTGGCAATGCATGATTGGAGTTGTAGTCCAGTAGTATCTGGAGGGCCCCCGGTTGCCTACGTCTTCTCTAACCATTACACCACACTGACTCTCAATGATTTTAAAATCTTGCTAGTGTGTGAGCGTTCTGTAGGATCATTCCAACCTGATAAAAAACGGTTTCTCCTGGCTCCGATAGCAGAACCGAACAGGTAAGGGGAGAAGAGAGCCTGAAGCAACGGAGCACGGGGTAGGGACCTCTTTCGACTTGAGGGCCAAATTCCATTTCCAAGAAGCTGTTGGGGGCCGCATTCCAGTGGTGGGTGGGGCTAAAAACACCAGCATATTTTACCTTGAAGCTCTTCCTGCCAGTACGTAAGCCTCAGGAGGGGCATTTCAGCCTTTTAGAATGGGGAAAAAGCCAGCCCCTCCGTCTGTCAATAGTTCTGGTGGTGCAGAGAGTAAGGCGCTAGGCCCTGCTGCAAGACTCGCTGGTTTAAGCCTGTTGGTGTCTTACATATATTTGGCTCTAAGGCTTGTCACTTCTACCTTTTTTTTGTAACTCACATCCCTTTTCAGGTAGGAAAGGAAATGTATCTATTACTGGAATATGATCTTAGGCATCGCATGAAAAGTGGTGTGGAATCTCCATGTGAATGCTATTCTCATTGTAATTTTAAATTTCACTATTGGAAAGAAAGCGATTAAAAAAATGTTAGACAAGAGCTCATGGCTTGACTTGATGGAGATATTATGGGGACTTCCTGTGGTCCTGAGTCCAATTTACCATGAGCGTTATAACTGACAGAAGTTGCCATAAGAGAACGTTGAGTGGACTGATGTGAAAGATGTAACCTGGGCATTTCTGCGGCCCAGTCGACTGAACATAGGCTGACCATGCATCCTAATTTACCGAAGACAACCCGCTATATTGTGAGGACAACCCACACGAGAGCCAGTGTGGTGAGAGTGTTGGACTGGGAGCCGGGAGACCCGGGTTCTGGTCCTCACTCGGCCATGGAAGCTCACTGGGTGACTTTGGGCTGGTCACAGACTCTCAGCCCATCCTACCTCACAGGGCTGCTGTTGTGAGTATAAAATGGAGAAGAGGAGGATAATGTAAACCACCGTGGGTTCCTTGCAAGAGGAAAAAGTCAGGATATAAATGCAATAAGCAAACAAACAAACAAATGAAGGGCCATCAGAGGACAATCTTCTGTTTGAAGGCATCCTCTGTTTGAAGGGTCATCCAGCCCAAGTCTGGTTTAAAGACAATAAGCCATAAGAACGGAGAACTCAGTGGTCTTCAAGTTGCCCATCAGCATTTGCCACCTGAACGGCAGACTGAGTAGCAGGTTCACAGATCACCTGGACACAGCATTCCCCGCTCTGGGGATGTATTTTGGTCGTCCATTTAAGAGAACAGTCCTACAGCACCTAGACAGTGTCTGGGGAGGCCGTAGGATAGTTCGGATTCCTGGATCCGAGGTCACAGACAGCGCTCCGACCTCGGACCCAGGAGTGTGAGCTCCCCTCCCCCTTGCAGCCTCTGTGCAGAACCACGGTGGCTGCCTCTCCAAACTGGCAAAAGAGACTTCGGAGAGGAGGTTAAAGGGGGCATTTCTGTGGGTGGGGAGAGGACTGGGGAAGAAGGAATATGAGGTATCCCCAGCCTTCCCCAGCCTCCTTCCCTCCCCCTCTGCAGAGCCCCAGCTAGACACCTGCCTAGCAAAGATGCAGAGTGGGAGAAGCACAGAGGCGAAGTTCACCTCCATGCTCCTCCCACTCTGCATAGGGTGCCTGTCAGCCTCCGCGTTCGGAGGCCAACAGTCATCCGGATAGGATTGCGTCCTAAATTGTAGTAATGATTTCTAAATGGGCATCTATCCCTGTCAATCAGTACATGCCCATTTGATGCAATTCTATCTCTTCTTTTGTCTTCTTTGTGCGTGTGTGGAAAGGTGATGCGTTCCCTCTTTTTTGGTGAGGCATATGCGCCCCCCACCCCCGCACTGAGCAAATAAGTTTGGAAATCACACACATTGTATTTTTAGCAAACGTCACTGTAAAATCATCACGCTTCCACCAACACCCTTTTTTTTTTTAATGCCTTGTCTGCATCAGCCAGTGCATATAAAACTACAGAGCATCTTTCCAAATGCTGGAAAGACAATCATGCAGTGCCCAAGGGCATTTAGAATTGAGAGCTGTGGTACCTGGCTGGCCTTAACTGAGAAACTGATGGACCAAACTGTGAAAAGACAAACCAGGCCAGACACTGTGTTTAGCAGTTTGGCAAGCCTTTATTTCATGCACAAATGACAGAGACACTGAGAAGTGGTTCATCATTTTCTCATCTTTGGACAAAACATTTCTATCATCTATCTATCTATCTATCTATCTATCTATCTATCTATCTATCTATCTATCTATCTATCAATCATCTATCTATCTATGGATAAGCCATGAAGCTTTTCTCTGTCAGAAAGTCTATAGACGAGGCATGGCACACTTTTTCAGCCTGAGGGCCAAATTCAATTTTCAAGAAGCACATTCTAGTGGTGGGCGGAGGTAAAGGAAAAAGGGGTGGGTCAAAATTACCCAGAATACCAGCATATTTTAGCTTAAAGCTCTTACGGCCAGTAACAAAGCCTTAGGAGAGGCATTCCAATCTTTTAGAATGGGGAAGACATCATGCAAAAGCTGGAAAACCACAAAACAATTGGCGGTCAAGGGAAAAGGGGTGTGACCAGGTAAAGGGAAGGTAGCTATCTGAGACAGAGGCAGAGTGACCTGCTAGCCCCCAAGAACAGCAATCTCTCAAGAGTAGGGATGTCATAGAAATCCATTTAGGGACTGGTGTTTGACAGGTTTCCCTAGGCTCGTCCCCCCAACTTCGTTTCTGTTCCTGCTGTGGCGCCCAACTCAATCTGGAGTAAGTCGGGCCACTTCATGGTTTTTCTGGGAATTTTGTGCTTTGGGGTGGTGGAGGTCCTGCAATTTGTGCAAATTTCTGAGCAATTCGCAGAAATTACAGCTGAATTTGTGCAAATTACACAAATTATGGTCAAATTTGCGTAATTTGCGCAAATTTGGCTGTAATTTGTGCAAATTTGTTTGTAATCTGCATAAATTGTTCGGAAATATGTGCAAATTGCAGAATCTTTCCAAAAGAAATATGCAAAAAGTTCCCAGACTTTAGGGAACAGCCCGCAGCTCAACAAATTCCATCAAGCTAAAGAAGAAATGGATTTCCCAGTGACGCACATCCCTACTCAAGAGGCAGGCTAGAGGAACCCCTGTGAAAGGGAGTCCCCATTTGCAATGGAAGGCTCCCCATGAGTAAAGAAGTCCTTGTGAGTAGGGCTCTGTGTGAAGCCTGTGATGTCCTATAGCTGAGTCCTGGGTAGGCTCTGGAAGCTCCAGCTTATAAGCCTCCATCCTAGTCAGGGAGGGCTGCTGGAACACCACCTATATTTTAGCTCTCTATACCTTGATCCCTGATCACTTACTGATCACTTACACTGTTGACTCCTGGACTCTCCTACTTTTGGCCTGCCCCCTTTTTTATTTTTATTTTACTGTGCTTTGATCTTTTCTTTGCCTACTGACTTTGCTAAATGGATTTGCCCCTAGCTTGCTCCAGGGCTGAGCCCGACCCAGTCAAAGCAGGACAGTTAACCTGCCGTGGGTGGCAGTGTCCTATAACATGTAAAAAAACGTTGAAAGCCCTAAAGATTGCTTGCTTGGATTTGCAGCCGGGGAACAGAAAAAGCTAGCTGGCAATTCCTCACGTGACTGGGATTTTGGAGGGGATCTGCAGGGTCACATGTTCCCTATAACTGGCCCCAGTCAACAGCCTGGCTGCAAAGTTCTGGACTAGCTGAAGTTTCCGAAGAATCTTCAAGTAGAGCATGCTGCCGTCATAGAAACAAGATGCAGCTAAGGTATGTGTCACTATGGCTAGATCTGACACCACTGCCAATAACTGGGCATTCAGACTTAGAAGTAAATCCAGGAGTACCCCGAAACCAGCCCAGGAGTACCCTGAAACCAGATAGTGAAGGAGCAAGGTCTTTCACTATCTGAAGAGTGAGAATATGCACCACCGCTGCCATGAGCACCTCCTCTCCACTGCTGTCATATCATGCCCTCCACCCCCTTCCCATACCCCTTTGCTGACAAGCTGGCTCTATGGAGAGCACACAGCTGGAAGAAACAGCCTTCTGGCTCTCATGGGAGCTTGCCTAGGTTTTGAGAGACCTGGCTCTCATGAGAGACCTGGCTCTCATGAGAGCCCCGCAGCAACTTCTTCTGGCTGCACTTTGAAGGGGAAACAGAGGGTGGGCGGCTGCTCCAGAGAGCCTCACTGGCCACTCTCTCACTGTGGCAAATGCCATGGCTGGAGAGCGGCTGGTGGGGCTCTCTAGAGCACCTGCTGGAGGCAGCGGGATCTCCTGGCTGGGGTAGGGCAGGGCAGGGGGAGTGGTGCAATTCGCCACTCCTCCAACTCTGCTGTCTGATGCGGGAGCCTCACCCTGCTTCATTGGTGGGCTGGCCCTGCCCAAACTGATTTTTCAAGGGGAATGCAATGCCCATCCAAAACAGGCATATCCTGATCTGCCTTTCTACTAATGAAGAGTATGTTTGTCTTGTCAGGATTAACTTACAATTTATTTGCTTTTATCCAGTCCATTACCGATACCAGACATGGATTCAGGACATCCCTCTGGTTTCTCAGTGGCCCCATTTTAGCTCCATTTCTGTTGGCACTCACCACCCAAATTTGCTATTAGAGGGAGTGGATGGGTACAATGTGGCCCATGCATTTCCCCTTATATCTCCACAAGGAAAGGGGGTTGAGACAATGTTTAATTAAAATGGAATTTCAGAGAAGGGGCTTTGGATATCAGCGAGGGAGCCAGTACCCCACGTAACCCTTCCTTGGGGCTACAGACCTGCTATGGATTAATATGCAAGCAGGGTGGCCATGTGTCCTCTTTTACAGAGGACAGTCCTCAATTTGAAGGGCTCCCAGAGGGCTGTCCTCTATCTGAAGAGCTGTCCTGTCCAATCCCGGTTTAAAGATAAAGAACCATAAGAACTGTTGCCCATCAACAGTTAGCCCCTGAACAACAGACTGAACAGGCGAGCACACGGGGGGGGGGGGGGTGAGGAGAGTCACTTGGTCCAGTGGAGGCTGGTGGCTCCAATTTTGGTGGGGCTAAGCACCTAGGATAATTCTTTTGGAGTTCTGGCTGGTTCTGACTGAAACCCAGAATGGATTCACCGAAATCGGAGCCATCAGCCTTCACTGACCTGGTCACAGACTTCCCCACTATGGTAATATGTATTGTATTTATATTTAAATTATAATAATTATGTCTGAGTTTGCATCTAAACATATAAGTCAGCATATGCAAATCACTATCTTTTTGCATCCTCTTTTTTGGCAATTCATAAATGGACACCCTAATTAAGATGCAAGCAGCATGAATATTTACTTGGCTGGTTTCTTAGTCGCTATGGCAGGGCTGCCTGTTGCAGTGCGCCATCTGGTGGCCACCATTGGCTGTGACGTTTCTGCTGCTGCTGCATCTTAATGGCAATGGGCCTCCTCCAGAGTCAGCAACCCAAGAGGACAAAGGTGTTGTGTGAAATCCATTCCTACATGTAAGATATTGAGTGCCGCCTTGAGTCCTACTTTTTGGTAGAAAAGCAGGGTATAAATCAAATCAAATCAATCAATTAATTAAAAAGCGGGGTATAAATCAAATCAATCAATTAATTTAAAAAGTGGGGTATAAATCAAATCAATCAATTAATTAAAAAGCAGGGTATAAATCAAATCAAATCAATCAATTAATTAAAAAGTGGGGTATAAATCAAATCAAATCAAATCAATCAATTAATGTAAAAAGTGGGTATAAATCAAATCAATCAATTAATTAAAAAGTGGGGTATAAATCAAATCAGATAAATGCATAAATTTTAAAAGCAGGGTATAAATCAAATAAACAAATTACCACAAGACGTAATGGCCCCCAATCTGGATGGCTTTAAAAAGTTGTTAGACAAATTCCTGGAGGAGAAGGCTATCAGTGGCTACTAGTCCTGATGGCTCTATGCTACCTCCAGGATCAGAGGCAGTAAGCCTATGTACACCAGTTGCTGGGGAACATAGGTGGGAGGGTGCTGTTGCACTCATGTCCTGCTTGTGGGTTTCCCGTGGGCAGCTGGTTGGCCACTGTGAGAACTGAATGATGGACTAGATGGACACTTGGCCTGGTCCAGCAGGGCTCTTCTTATGTTGCTAAATAAATAAATCTAGAAGCAGCCTGCTGAAGGCCTAAGGAAAGCCTGCTCAACCTTATTAGGTGTAGCCTTATGAAGTTAACTAGGGTCTTTTAGGCCTTCAGCAGGCACATTTGCTTGTGGGCATGTTTCCTGGGGGATGTTGGTGCTCTTTAATGATGTTGCAGGAAAAGTTCATGCTGTTAGTTTTTATTTTATTTATTTATTTCTATACCACCCAATAGCTCAAGCTATCTGGGGGGTTCCCAAAATTAAAACCACAAAGGGCAGCATAAACAATATAAAATATGAAACCTTAAAACTGCTATATAACAGTACAACCAGAATAAAGCCTTGCAGCAATGCACAGATTTAAAATACAGATTAAAACACCAAAGATAAAAGACTAGGAAGCTAAAATGTTAAAATACTGGGAAAATAAAAAGGTCTTCACCTTTTGCTGGAAGGAGTACAATGTAGGTGCCAGGCGAGCCTCTCTAGGGTGCTCATTCCACAGCCGGGGGGCCACAGCAGAAAAGGCCCTCTTCCTGGTAGCCACCTGCCTCACTTCCTTTGGCAGGAGCTCACAGAGAAGGACCGCTGAGGATGATCTTATGGTCTGGGCAGGCAAATATGGGAAGAAGCGATCCTTCAGATAACCTGGCCCCAAGCCAGTGTGATAAGCTCTGAGGGAGAAGAATGAGAACCTACCTGTAGGTTACCTACAACATAGTGGTACAACTAACTCTGGACTATTTCACTTCACATTCCACATTGGTGGAGAGCTGTATTTCTTTAATGTTCCCAATGCACCACTTTTATCTGTGATGTGCTAGTATAGCCTTTCCCCAACCTGTTGCTCTCCAGAGGGGTTGGACTGCGACTCCCATAATTCCCAGCCAACATGGCCAAAGGAATTATGGGAGTTGCAGTCCAACACAGGGTGGCAGGTCGGGGAAAGCGCTGCTCGGACGTAATATATGGTGAGTTCATGGCTTTGTTTTTACATTTGGGAGTATTCAAAATGGGGTGTCCACTTACGTGTTGCGAAAAACAAGGAAAGACATAACCAAAAACAGGACAAAGGGGGATACAGATTTGCATATGCTAATTTCAGTGTATAGAGGCAAATTGAGAAAGAACTCCTATAATTAAGATGGGAATGCTATACATACATCTCCCTATAGTGCGGAAGACTGTGACCAGGTGACCTACGTTTCTCCTCATTCTGCAGTCCAGGTGCTAGGCATGGATGCAACTTTTTGGCCCCTGCTGAGCTCCCTTCTTAGGGGTGTTCATTTATCTTTAAACCAGACTTGGGCTAAACAGCCCTTTAAATAGAGGACACCTTCAAACATAGGACTGTCCTCTGTAAAGTAGGACACATGGCTACCCTGTTTTTGTCTCCACCTTTGCTGAACTTGTATGTTTTAAGGCCACGAAGTATCACAAAATGCCCTGTGCCTACGGCGATCTTTCTGTTCCAAAGGAAGACAGACTGAGGAAGCGTTGGCCTTGGGCCACTTGGGGAAATGGGCAGCCCATAACAATCCAGGCTAAATAAGCCGCCTTGGGTTCCTTGCAGGGGTATAAATTTAATCAATAAATAAATCAGCTAGCCTGCTGCTCACAGGTATACCGTGGAGGATACGGTCCCTTTGCCAGTGTTGAGGTAAGATTCAACTGTCGGTCAAGGCGGTTTTTACACATGAAATGGGGGAGGACTCCATCTTGTCTTGGGCCAGCCCTGGTCTTCTGTCTGAGCTATTCTCTCGCCCCAGGAACGTTCTCTCTTCTTTTGCACCGTTCTTGCAAGCGGCACATCAAACTCAGTTTTCTCTGAGATGTTAAAACTATGCAAGACAGGAGGAGAAAGCAAGGAGGAGTTTCAGCCAATCTGATGTGGCTCTCAAAGTAATAATTTTGCGTCTGAGTCATTTTCAGACCCATCCACTTGGTTCAGAAATAGCTCAACGCCTCTCAGGAATCAACTTTTTTCTTTTTCTTTTTTGGCAATTTCACATCATGCTACATCTTTAGAAGCTCAATCTCTTCTCCCCACTGGCTTTATATTTCCTCACAATGGCAGAGTCTTGACCCTGGGCTGTGGGAATGACTCGGCTATTAGTGCACATGCAGACTTTGATCACCTTCTGCTGAGTCACATCCTCCGTTTACGTGTATTAAACATCATTATCCCGGTTCATCAGCATATTCTCTGACCTGTCAACTTCCTCCAGGGCCACAAGGAATTGGCTCAGACATCTTCTCAATCCTGTGCAGGTCTACTCAGAAGTAAGTGCCACTGAGTTCAACAGGATTCACTCCCAGGTGAGTGTACATAAGAATCGCATCCTAAATTTGCCCATGAGTCGGATTATATTTGGTGTTTTATTATGATCTGGGATTTTATTTGTGTCTTTATTGTACATCGCCCTTGGAGCTATTAGCTAGCTGTAAGGCAACTAATACGTTTTAGAAACAAACACATAACCATTGTTTATTTGATATATTCTCAGGGCATCGTCTGAAGGCACATGAGGCAGCCACCTTGCTGAAGCTAAGCAGGTTTGGGTCTGGTCAGGGCTTGGGGAGACCACCTCAGAACCACATGTCGCCACCTTGCGTTCCATGATGGAAGAAAGGTGGGATATAAATGTAATAAATGTAATGTAAAAAATGTAACATTACACCTGCAATAAACCTTTTCATGAAACTGAAAGAACAACCATCCTTCTTGTTTGGGGAAGTACCGTAGCTCAGTGCAGATGGTCTCTGGTTCATTCTGTCACTCATTTCCTCCCATCTCCTGTTAAATAGGACTTCCATGTTGCCAGCTTATTATGTGTCTTTCCAGACAGTTCAAACACCTTTTGAAAATATGTAGGTAGAATCCAAACCACAAGGCTGTACAGAGGGATGGGAGAAGACCTCTTCCATGAAGGCTCCTTCTCCCCCAGCGGTCGTCAGCAGCAGCCTTTGCAGCAGGCTGTACTGAGGGAGATGAGAGGGGAAGTGGAGCTGTTCCACCAGCCCTGCTAAAAGGCTACTTAGGGCACAATCCTACCTAGATAGGTGGCCGCCTCCAAATTCGGAGGCGACCGCCTATCCAAAGCAAGGCAGGAGAAGCACAGGGGCATCGTCCCCTCCGTGCCTTTCCTGCCCTACTTTTTCTGCTAGACAGCTGATTGTGTCTAGCCGGACAGAGGAGGCTTCTGTACGACACATAGGATGTGACGTATAGGCAGCTACGCTCTCCCCGCCCCGGAATGCCCCCAGCCACGCCCCTTTTCAGCTGCTCCATGCCCTCTTCCGAGCGCGGAGGACGGGGCTTCTCCGCACTGCCTCGGAGGCAGCCTGGAAGTGGGGGAAGGTTGGTTCCCGGAAAACAGCATATCCTATGGCTGTCTAGCCGCTGTCTAGCAGCCATAGGATTTCTCCCTCCATCTTTTCCCCTCTTCCCTCCCCATACCTTTTTCCTTGCATGTCATGTCTTTTGAGATTGTAAGCCTGCAGGCAGGTACTGTCTTTTCATGAAACTGATCGGATGCAAACTGCTCCGGGACCCTTTTTGGTTGAGGAGCGATTTGGGGGGGAAATAAATCGATAAATGATCAGATTTGTGTGTATATTCCTGTTACTTTGCCACAGGAGGGGGGCACAAGATGTTTACCATTAGGTGTGATTGTCCTGCATTTCTGCTCTCTTCAAAGGGAGATCCCCCCAAAAGCTAGCTGCTTGTCACGTAACACTTCCACAATCAATTGCAGGGTATTGTAAAATGCTCAGAACTGTGAATTTAAAAAAGGCCCAGAGAATCATTTCATTTTAGCAGGAAATTAATATTACAGGAAATCTGCTGTCGATGGCATATTCATCCACTGTAATCTCCTGGTGGGATAACTTGCTGCCTGCTTAGAATGACTCTTGCTTTGCCATGCAAAATTGCAGCAAAACAGCATTCTTGCTGAGAACACATCCCTTTGCCGTTGTAACATAGATCCTGTGGGCATGAACAACTCAGCTTGAACGCAGATGTTAGGCTCAATAGACGAAGGGAACTGTTTGGGTTCCATATAATCACTGAACTGTTGGTGTTCATGCGCCATTTTGCAGGATGGGACATGTATATGGGTGGAGTGGTAATATGGCTGTGCCAATGCCAAAGAAATGGAGCAGTGCCATGGGAGAAAGAATGAAGCAAGGGCATTTGGTATCGTGTAAGAATGCTAAGTGGGAATGCTGGAACCCATAGATAAGAACACAGCTCTCTAATTCTAGCGTGCCCATACAGAATTGGCCCATCCATTGGACAGATGGGGGATTTGTCCCCATCTATAAATCTGAAGATACTCAGTGGGCTCATGACTGGCAAAGGGAAAAGCTGCTGGCATGGTTCTCAAAAGAGAAGGGGGTAGAGGGAGTGGGAGTGGTTTCTGAAAGGAAGCAGTGAATGGAAGAGGTGGAGTATTTCTTTCTTTATTTGCAGTATTTTACCCCGTTCTTTGGCCAAAGAAGGCTTCCAGAGTGGCTTACAAGGATTAATAATGAGACAGTCTAAAAGACACAACACAAAAGGAAAAGGAATTGGGAGGGAGGAGGGGGGAAAAAAAAAGCAAAACTCAGGCATCAGTTCTTAGTTTCAAAGTTCTTATAGGTATTCTTTTTGGCAGAGATGAGTGAAATGAGCTCCCTGCAGCTGCTCCCTCTCTGGCTGACACACGGGGCCAAGTTAGTCTCCCACTTGCCATGATGTTCTTCCTAGGAGGTGGGAAGTAGAGCTTCCCAGTGGCCCTAGGTTCTCTGGCTGATGGATGAGGTCAGAGCCTGCACAGTAGATTCCAGAAGAGGAGGGATACCAGAGTACAGATTAGGGAGAGGGAAGAATTTTTTTCAGTTTGCTTTTTTCAAGCAAACGTACCTCATTTTGCATTTTTGAACCAATACGTGAACCCAAAATAACTATCCTTCAAAATTTGCATTCCTCCAAATTTTGTAATGCAGTTATCCAGTCAAATGTGTAAAAAAGTGCATATATGACTGGAAATAACATTACAAATGCATTACACTAGGAAAACATCTTGCAAAAAATGTGTACATTAGGCAAAATTGCATACAAAAATCCATATCTTAGGAGAAATGTGTACAATCATATGAATGCTCGAAGTTCAACATGAACAGAACTTAAGCTTGGAAAAATGAGAAATGGAGAGAAACCGAAACTGACAGATTCATCCATACCTAGTACAGATTCGGTAGGAGGCAGAACCAGAATTCAGTCACAATGCCTTGGGGTGGTTCTTGTTGTTGGGTTGTTGTCGTCGTCGTCATCATCACCGCTGCTGCTGCTGCTTTGGTTAAAGAAAGATCCCGAAGAGGCTTTACATCAGAATAAAAGCATTCTTCAAAACAAGAGTCAAAGTGCAATCCTATGCATGTGTAGACATGCTGGGTGTTGTAGGACCTTTTTCTGTCTAAACATGCATAGGACTGTGCCCTTAAAGAACCAACAGCAACAATCCACAGGAATAAATCACAACTCTTACAGGGCGGGTTCCATAACAAAGGAAAGCCCAAATGCTGCCCAGAATAGCTATATTGTAGCTGCCCATCAAAAGGCGAGCAGTGCAGGTACCAGAAGGGACACTCTTAGCAGGACATTCCGCAATGTAGGTGCCGTAACGAAGAAGCCCCTGCCTCTGGTGCTCCATTCGAGGACAGCACTGGCCCCACAGATGGTGGAGTGATTATAGTTGCCATTTAAAACTCACTGGCCCCCTTAAAAGTGCAATCCAATGCATATTTAGACAGAAAAAGTCCTATAACTTCCATGCTGAGAGCTGTAAGACTTTCTTCTGTCTAAACATGCATAAGGTTGTACCCTAAGGGTGCAATCCTATGTGCTTTTAGACAGAAAAAAGTCCTGCACCTCCCAGCATTCCCAGCATCATGACTGGCTGGGGAATGCTGGGAACTGTAGGACTTCTTTCTGTCTAAACATGCATAGGATGGCACCCTATGTGTTCTTTTTCCCTCAGGCAGCTGTCAAGCTTGCTTTCTAGTTAAGCACCGCGGTATTGATATTATCAGGGTACATTAACTCATGCTACACCCCATATAAAACCCTACTAAGTACTCTTCTATTAGTGGCACATTCATCCAAATATCACTCCCCCTCGCAAACATCCACATGATGATGATTTTCACACAGAAAAGCAAATAATTAAATCACCACTGTCATTTGCCTTTGCGGATAAGCTCTGAAACTGCTCAACTAAGCTGCACCGAGAAGGTTGCTCATTTGAGAAACGCATGGTTACAGACACTGATGATGCAGTTTCATTGAACAAATGAACATTGCTAGTGGAACCAGTTCCTCTGGCTTCTATTGGCTTAGTTGCTCTGATGTCACAAAGGTAACAAAGGTCTCATGAATCACCAAAAAAGAGGACAAAAGAGGACACCAATTGGCATGAAATGTGTGTGTGCTAATGTATATGTGTAGATGCAAATTTAGAAATAATTATTATAATTTAAACTGAAGTACAGTCTATTCCATCATCGGGGGAAGACACCTGTGTTTCTTGCTAAATCTTCCATCCAGATGCTGTTGATGGGGAACTTCAAGGTCCAGCTCTCCCTTCTGATAGGTATCTTTATACCAGATTTGGTGTGGACAGCTCTTCAAACAGACAATGCCTTCAAAACAGAGGACAGTCATATGTCAAAGAGGACACATGGCAAAAGTCATTTCCTTCTGTCAGCATCAAGCTTTGGTTTGGAATGATAGAAATCAGCCTCCAGAAAGTTAATTCCTTCTTCTGAGTGTTAGACTTTGTTCCTTGGCTTTCATTTCTTTTCTAGGCTGACAAAAGCTTGTGAACAGCACTGTGATTTTTTGGGTGTGTTTTTGCTTCGTTTTGTTTTTCTGTTCTTGTTTCCAGACGCTGTCTAGAACATAGCTCGATCAATGACTTGAGGCAGTATATGTCTGGATTATGTGCTGCCATGGAAAGAATGCAGGGAACGACTGTAAACAAGAGCCCTCAGATTAACAATGCAATCCTATACATCTAGGATGTTATCTACACCGATAAGTGGGTGTAGGATTGCAGTCTAAAAGCCCCAGGTGGTGAAAATCTTAATCCAAATTGAAATGTTCTTCATGTAAGAGCCCATCTGTAAAATTATAAGAATCATATCCTTAGACAGTCCTGTCTAGGCTAGCTTTTTATTAGCTTTGCGGTTTTGTGCCGACTCCGATGATTTAATTTATCTGCTGCACTGCCTCCTTTTGTTTTGATTTCATTATTGTTGTTCGGCTGTATTTTTTCAAAAATTGTTTTATACATTGTTAGCTGCCCTGAGCGCTATATTTTTTGTGTGGAAAGGCAGGATATAAATTATCCTACTAAAAAAATAATAATGAATATTTTCTAAGGCAGAGTTTCTCAAACTGTGGTCTGGAAGCCCGGAACAAACCAGTGGGTCTCCGTCCACTTTCAGGTGGGCTCTGTGCTTCAGGCTGCCCAGTGCCTGTTTGCTTGACTAACCTGGACAGGCAGGTGTGGCAGTGGGAGTTGGTTAGAGAAGAAGGCTAATATTTTTAATAATCATTTTTTAAAAAACTGGGAATAAAGAGGAAGGAGATAAGATAGCTCCTGGTGGTTCTACATGGACCTATGGCCCGACTGGAGTCCACCAGGAGAAGAGTCTTCAGTGTGGTGGCCCCCTTTCTTTGGAACTCCCTGCCCCTGGAGCTCAAGCAGGCACCAACACTATTGTTTCTGGCGCCTCCTGAAAACAGCACTGTTCCAGGAGGCATTCCTTGACTGACCAGCCACAGTTTTTATTGGCATTCTGTTTTTAAATAGTATAATGTTACTATGGTGTTTTAATCTTTTTATTCTTTTACTATTTTACCTTTTATGTTCACCACTCTGAAATCTGTTTTAGATATGGAGCAGTATACAAATATTGTAAATAAATAATAATAAATAAATAAGATAGGGAAGCTATTTTAGAAGGAAACGCAGCAGGAGGGAGGGATGAAAGAAACTGGCAGCTGGGGATACGGTACAAGTTACGGCTGAAAGGAGGAGGGGAGAAATGGCAGGAGAAGTGGAAGAATAGTTTGAGAGGCATGCAGTGAGGGAGGAAAATAATATAAAATAAAAAGTCTTTTGTCAATAGAGCCCCTCAGCAAAGCGTGCCTGAAATGGGGAGGCTGAGTAATAATGCCGCTGGAGCCAATGTTTGTACTTCCCTTGAGGAAAGCTGAACTATGTGATGGATGATTTAGTAATGATGCCTCCTGTGAGAAAGGCAATTAGCAGAGAAAAAACAAAAAGGCAAAACAGAATGAACATTTACTAGTCCCACACGCACACAGCCTATCTTGGCACAATAAAGGAGACTACACCCTTCTTTGGTGAAGAAAGGGCAACATGGTTTTATGCACAAATGTTCTTGCATATAAAATGCAGGTACAGAGTAGAGTTTCAAAAAAGAGTTTGTTCCGTCCATTTTCTGTGTTCCATTACACAGGCAGGAGCGAGAGAGAAAACACAAGTGCTTCCAGCAATGGAGGAGGTCAGAGAGAGAGGGAGGGGGAGGAAGGGGAGGAGCAAAAGGAAGAAACAACAGGAAACCACATTGTAGGCTATAGAGATCCTAAGGCTAGCTGTGGTCAAAATTCCCATGAACTAATTGCAATGCTGCCCCCTTCCAGTAACTTGCAGATGAGGTTACAATATTCCCAACAGGGGACTGTATAAAAGCCAGGAAACCACCCAATGATTAGTGGTTGGGATAAAGGGGTGGGGCCAGAGGAAGGGATCATGGTCATCTGGAGAATGCTGGAGGGCCAGATTTGGCCCCCAGACCTGAGGTTCCTCACCCCTGCTATACAGCAATTAATTACCCTGCTGGATAGGCTGCCACTGTGCTGGCACAGCTGCCTCTGAAACGTATGTTCTAGCCTTTCCCAACCTGGTGTTCTCTGGATGTTTTGGACTACAATTCCCAGCATTCCTGTCCATTGGGCACGTTGGCCGGAACTGAAGTCTGAACACATCTACAGGACACCAGATTTGGAAAGGCTGGCCTGGGGCCACTGGGAGCCATGAGGAATGAAGCTACTGCTACTTATGGCAGCTTCTAAGGCCTACCCAATGGTGCAGACAAGCTGGAGAGGGTTCAGAGGAGGGCAACGAAGATGATCAGGGGACTGGAAACAGAGCCCTATGAGGAGAGACTGAAACAACCAGGCATGTTTAGCCTTGAGAAGAGAAGACTGAGGGGAGAGATGATGGCGCTGTTCAAGTACTTGAAAGGTTGTCACAGAGAGGAAGGCTAAGATCTCTTCTCGATCATCCCAGAGTGCAGGACACGGAATAATGGGCTCAAGTTACAGGAAGCCAGATTCCGGCTGAACATCAGGAAAAACCTCCTGGCTGTTAGAGCAATACGACAATGGAACCAATTACCTAGGGAGGAGGTGGGCTCTCCCACACTGGAGGCATTCAAGACAAGGGTGGACAGCCATCTGTCAGGGATGCTTTGACTTGGATTCCTGCATTGAGGAGTGGGTTGGACCCGATGGTCTTATAGGCCCCTTCCAACCCTACTCTTCTATGATTCTATGAACTACTGCGGCCATTGCTGGGTAAGTTGGAGAAAGGGGAAGACTTGTGTGTGGGGCGTGTGTGTGTGTGTGTTTTAGGCTGGCTGCTTCTAGGCCCATCTTGTTCCCAGTGATCTCATCAGGAGCGTGATGGGGTATGAATGTCAAAGTATGTTCGATGGTAAATCAATCTATTTCCTTTTTTTTTTTCCTTTAGAAAATAATTTCACTTGATCTCCTTCAGAAGCAAGGTGGTGGGTGGGTGGATGAAGGCGCAGCTTCTTTTTGGCATGATTTCTAGTGATTACAGCAAGTACCAACAGGCAGGAGTGTCGAGCCAGCAGGATCTAATCCGCTTTTATGTAGTGTGCTGTAATTTTAATATTGCTTTGATGCAGTGAGCTGTCTTGGGTTTTCATTGGGAAAGGGAGGCAGTATAGAGACTGTATTAATGATATAGATTTCCCTGACCAGGCACCCTCCAGACATTTTAGACTACAGCTCCCATCAACTCCCAGCTGGCATGGCCAATAGACAGGGATTATGGGAGTTGTCATCTGAAACATCTGGAAGGCACCTTGTTAGGGGAGGCTGGTATAGATGATGGCAGATGTGGCTTCCTGGAGCATACATACGCAGCAAAATGTACACATGTGCAGTCTTTACATGTGGTGATCTTGATCTTCACATGTCTCCCTACCCAGAAGTGCTTTTCCTTTCTGAAAAGTGTTAATATGCCAAGCAGTGTTGACTCATTCGACAGCACAGTTATTTATGGTTAATAGGGATCTGGTGGCATACTTCGGAGCACCTTCTTATGGTATCTGTGTTTCAGAAACTGGTCCCCTGCAAACAGATAAAATTGCTAAAGAACTGTGGGAGAAAAAGTAAAAGCACGCTGTTTCTCTGAGCTGATCCAATTAACCTTGTCTAAAAAAAGATTCTTTTAAACACTTCCCACACGCAAAAGCAGCATAAGCAAGTTGGTGGTGATAGCAGTGCATAATTAGGAAACATGCAGCTGTTCAGTTAGATAACCCAATTTTGGCACAAAAAGATAATAATCTCGGCATTTCGCTGAATATACACATGCATTTGTTAAAGTGTGTTTTCTGCAATATGAACCATAGTCTTAGCCTTGGGTTTTTCCATTTCAAGGCTAACAGACTGATCAGTTACTACTGTTGATGGTAGATGGAAAGATAGATTTGTATGCTTGTGTGTGTGCGTGTGTGTGTGTGTTTTATTAAGATGGGAGCAGAAGACACTAAGGGCATTTCTACATGAGGCTTTATTGCATGCTTGTGATTGGTCATCTATGGAAGTTTGCGGGTCCTCTACATGACGTCATCAACCTCCAGGGCATCTTCCGTGCTTTCTGACTTTTATCCTGGTTTTTAAAAGATCAGGGATAATGCAGTAGTAAATGTTAATTTGCTTTAATGGCTGTGCGTAATTGCACAGCTCCACTATACTACACCGCCATCTAGTGGCTGTATAATGAAGCATGTCAAATTTGCAGACAAAGGAAGTCCCAGAAAAAAAGTCTGTGTAAGGAGCTGACCTTAATCGCACAAAGAAACCGGAAGCAGAAGCCCCAGTAAGTTGCAGGATAAAAAGACTGGTGTGGAGAAGCCCTAGTGAGCTGTAGAGCAAGGATTGCTTTGCATCTGGGGACAACTGTTTCACTTATTTTGTAGCGAAGGAATTTCTAATGGTTTTTAAGTTGGATTGTGAAATTCTGCATTGTGATAGACTGCTCCGATTACCCATTTTATCACTGGAAGAAACATTAACAATCTCAGATAGGCAGATGATATCACTTTGATGGCTGAAAGCAAGGAGGAGCTGAGGAACCTTATGACGAAGGTGAAAGAAGAAAGTGCAAAAGCTGGGTTGCAGTTAAACCTCAAAAAAACCAAGATTATGGCAACCAGCTTGATTGAGAACTGGCAAATAGAGGGAGAAAACGTGGAGGCAGTGACAGACTTTGTCTTTCTAGGCACAAAGATTACTGCAGATGCTGACTGCAGCCAGGAAATCAGAAGACATTTACTTCTTGGGAGGAGAGCAATGACAAATCTTGATAAAATAGTGAAGAGCAGAGACATCACACTGACAACAAAGGTCCACATAGTTCAAGCAATGGTATTCCCTGTAGTAACCTATGGCTACGAGAGCTGGACCATAAGGAAGGCTGAGCGAAGGAAGATAGATGCTTTTGAACTGTGGTGTTGGAGGAAAATTCTGAGAGTGCCTTGGACTGCAAGAAGATCAAACCAGTCCATACTCCAGGAAATCAAGCCAGACTGCTCACTTGAGGGAAGGATATTAAAGGCAAAACTGAAGTACTTTGGCCACATCATGAGAAGACAGGACACCCTGGAGAAGATGCTGATGCTAGGGAAAGTGGAGGGCAAAAGGAAGAGGGGCCGACCAAGGGCAAGATGGATGGATGACATTCTGGAGGTGACGGACTCGAGCTTGGGGGAGCTGGGGGTGGCAACGGCCGACAGGAAGCTCTGGTGTGGGCCGGTCCATGAAGTCATGAAAAGTCAGAAGCGACTGAGCGAATAAACAACAACAACATGATATTTTATTGGCTCACCACATTCAAGTCCATTGGAATGAAATTTAAAAGGGACAAGAGGCACCAGACAGAAAGGGTGCAATCCTATGCATGTTTAGACAGAAAAAAGTCCCACAATTCCCAGCATGCCCCAGCCAGCCATGCTGGGTGTTATGGGATCTTTTTCTGTCTAAACATGCGTAGGACTGTGCCTTTAAAGAACCAACAGCAACAATCCACAGCAGAATAAATCACAACTCTTACAGGACGGGTTCCATATCAAAGGAAAGCCCAAATGCTGCCCAGAATAGCTATATTGTAGCTGCCCATCAAAAGGCGAGCAGTGCAGGTACCAGAAGGGACTCTCTTGACAGGACATTCAGCAATGTAGGTGTCATAACTAAGAAGCCCCTGCCTCTGCTGCTCCATTCAAGGACAGCATTGCCCCACAGATGGTGGAGTAATTATAGTTGCCATAGGCTAACCTGTAATGAATTTGAATCTAAAATCAGGTCTCCCTTCAAACTTTAATCCACTGCAACATACCAGTTCTTCTGATCCCCAAGTTTCTCAAGTGTTTTGAAGCTGCTCTTATATTCAAGGATAAATTAAGCTTAGGAATGAGCTTCCATGCTTGGTTGACTAAAGAACACCATATAATAGGCACACAAAACTTGGGACTTCTGTGACGTAGATGTACATGGACAACCTATCTGGAGGAAGAGCCAACCAGCCTAATTGCGGCCGAACTTTTATTTAAGGCTCAGTCATTATCTGTTCCTTGTTGGAGTGACAAAAGATCTGACCCATAGCTGAACCCTGCAACCCAAGCTATAGCACAGAACATCAGCAGAACCCATGGCCTGAAATGGTACACTTTGTCAGTGAAGCTGTAAGCTAGAAACACAGAGGCTGAGAATATAACAGATATGCTGGACGTGTAATGGAAAGTAGTTCCTTCAAAATGTAAAAATGCAGCATGCCAACTGTGGTTGATGCTAATATAGTTCACTGATTTTGTAATGTTTGTTCTTGAGCTTGAGCCAAAATTTTCCCAAAGACATTTTTCTGAGATTTTTCTTTTTCTCACCTTCTGTTCTTCACACTTTGCAGAATTTTCTCCAAATATTATCTACCATTCTTTTGCAATGGTGGCCATTCCACTCCCCCCCCCCCCAATGCCCTCAAACAAAACTAGGTCAGGAGTATTGTGGAGAATGCAAACTGTTGGCTAGGCTGCCAGCGGAGATGCTGTAATCACTTGCAATGGCACCAAAAGGACAGAACATAACAAACCCTTAGGGAAAATAAGAAAGCAGCTCTGCTATTGCTACTGCTAAGCTGCATCTCAAAAAATCTGATGGAGTATTTCTCCTCCCCCTGGTGAAATTTAGTGAAATGGTCCCCCAATCGCTCTGACCACAGATAGGATGGAGAATTTCAATAGGATATTTGGCACATCTCTAATTTATTCTGCTGGGGAATTTGACTATAGGGTTCCCCTTTTCACTTAGAGCAGATAACTTTCCTTTGATGAAAAGTTGCCAGCAATGCCGACTCAATTAGCTATTTTTGTTACATTACACAGAAATCAAGAACCTAATTTGGTTAATTGCATTGCGGTTCTTTAATGCAGCCATGTTTTAGAAGGAGCATATTGTTTTTAAGGCCAAACAAATTTTGGCTTCTTTAAGGCAGTTTCTGAATCACCTGTGTTAATTTGTGTCATTTGGAGATTATGCACCATCAGCCCCACACCTTTTTCTTCTCGGGTTATTATGCTAAAAATGTCATGTTATGGAATGCAGAATTCATTTGCCAGCTTATAAAGGTTCAAACTGAACACTGGCTTTGCCTTGGGAAAAGAATATCTCATCTAAGAGCATATGATCCATAAACACTGTGAATATTCTGTTTAAAGCATTTCTACTCATCTCTTCAGCCGGAAAGGCTAGCAGATCAATAAAAACAAAATAGTTCATGCCCTCCAGTGTACAATCTAAAAAGAGATGACACAAAAGGAAAAAGGGATGGGAGCAGGGAGAGACAAACAAGAAATCTCTGGCATCAACTCTTAATCTTATAAGGATCTTCTAACAACCAGCTGTAATGACTGTAATGCAGCTGGACGTTATTGGTTTCCATATCACGAGACAGCCTGGCACTCCAAAGAGAAGTGCTAGATTTGGAGCGGCTGCAACAGTTGCTGCTCTCTTAGCTTCCACAGAATACCCCTGGGGCCCAAGGGCATTCTGGGGGAATTAATATGGCCATGGCTGCAGCTGCCATGCCTGGCACTTCTCTTCAGAATTCCAAGCCCTATAAATGGTTTGTTTGTTTGTTTGTTTTAATGAATTTTAATTAAAAAAAAAAACCCAAAGGCAGGCCAGCACCAGCAGCGGTGGGCCTTGGCATTTGCCCCATCATGCTGGCTACTGGCGCTGACCTTGCACAGCTTCCTAGCCATGGTGACACCGACCACAAAGATATTGAGAGATGGTATTCCTAATGAAAAAGGCCTGTTCTCTAACCAGTTTGGCTTGTACTCGCATGTAGTTATGACACGGATAATTAGCAAAACTGGGTGCCACTAATTAAGGACCTATGTCATTATGAAACATGCCTTCAGTTAATTCACTGTTCAGTAAACCCTCAGTTATTACGGAGAGCCAGAAAGTCTAGGCAAATCCAAATGATGTTTTGCTTTGCTGCTTTTACTAGGGTTTATTTATTTATTTTATATCTCACCTTTCCAGTGGAGGCTGGTGGCTCCGATGTCAGTGGAGCAGTGTTTCCACTCTGGGTTTTAGTCAGAACCAGTCCGAACTCTAACGGAGCTATCCCAGGTGCTGAACCTATTCTGGGGATTGGGTCCAAAACCTTGGATAGCTCCTTAGAGTTCTCCACCACCCTCTACTGTGCCTTTCTGTAAAAAAAAAAAAAGGGAGGGGGGCTCAAGGAGGCTAACAAAATACACGTAAAAAACAAAATCCAGGATGGAGACAGTTTTCAGATAACAGCTGGATTTTAAAAATTTTCAAAAAATGGAGGATGGCTCAAAAATTGACCACTATTTCCTTGATCCTGGTGGCCTCAGGGGCACTGAAACCAGAAGCCATCACATCACCTGGCAGAGAGCATAGTTTTGAATGTCTGTAAATTCCTCCTCCTCTATATCGTACGAAGACCCTGACTGTACAGAAATCCTGGCTATGACATTCAGGGCGCAATCCTATGCATATTTTGACAGAAAAGAGTCCTGTAAATTCCTCCTCCTCTATATCGTACGAAGACCCTGACTGTACAGAAATCCTGGCTATGACATTCAGGGCGCAATCCTATGCATATTTTGACAGAAAAGAGTCCTGTAAATTCCTCCTCCTCTATATCGTACGAAGACCCTGACTATACAGAAATCCTGACTATGACATTCAGGGCGCAATCCTATGCATATTTTGACAGAAAAGAGTCCTGTAAATTCCTCCTCCTCTATATCATATGAAGACCCTGACTGTACAGAAATCCTGACTATGACATTCAGGGCGCAATCCTATGCATATTTTGACAGAAAAGAGTCCTGTAAATTCCTCCTCCTCTATATCATACGAAGACCCTGACTATACAGAAATCCTGACTATGACATTCAGGGCGCAATCCTATGCATATTTTGACAGAAAAGAGTCCTGTAAATTCCTCCTCCTCTATATCATACGAAGACCCTGACTGTACAGAAATCCTGGCTATGACATTCAGGGCGCAATCCTATGCATATTTTGACAGAAAAGAGTCCTGTAAATTCCTCCTCCTCTATATCATACGAAGACCCTGACTGTACAGAAATCCTGACTATGACATTCAGGGCGCAATCCTATGCATATTTTGACAGAAAAGAGTCCTGTAAATTCCTCCTCCTCTATATCATACGAAGACCCTGACTGTACAGAAATCCTGGCTATGACATTCAGGGCGCAATCCTATGCATATTTTGACAGAAAAGAGTCCTGTAAATTCCTCCTCCTCTATATCATACGAAGACCCTGACTATACAGAAATCCTGACTATGACATTCAGGGCGCAATCCTATGCATATTTTGACAGAAAAGAGTCCTGTAAATTCCTCCTCCTCTATATCATACGAAGACCCTGACTATACAGAAATCCTGACTATGACATTCAGGGCGCAATCCTATGCATATTTTGACAGAAAAGAGTCCTGTAAATTCCTCCTCCTCTATATCATACGAAGACCCTGACTGTACAGAAATCCTGGCTATGACATTCAGGGCGCAATCCTATGCATATTTTGACAGAAAAGAGTCCTGTAAATTCCTCCTCCTCTATATCATACGAAGACCCTGACTGTACAGAAATCCTGGCTATGACATTCAGGGCGCAATCCTATGCATATTTTGACAGAAAAGAGTCCTGTAAATTCCTCCTCCTCTATATCATACGAAGACCCTGACTATACAGAAATCCTGACTATGACATTCAGGGCGCAATCCTATGCATATTTTGACAGAAAAGAGTCCTGTAAATTCCTCCTCCTCTATATCATACGAAGACCCTGACTATACAGAAATCCTGACTATGACATTCAGGGCGCAATCCTATGCATATTTTGACAGAAAAGAGTCCTGTAAATTCCTCCTCCTCTATATCATACGAAGACCCTGACTGTACAGAAATCCTGGCTATGACATTCAGGGCGCAATCCTATGCATATTTTGACAGAAAAGAGTCCTGTAAATTCCTCCTCCTCTATATCATACGAAGACCCTGACTATACAGAAATCCTGACTATGACATTCAGGGCGCAATCCTATGCATATTTTGACAGAAAAGAGTCCTGTAAATTCCTCCTCCTCTATATCATACGAAGACCCTGACTGTACAGAAATCCTGGCTATGACATTCAGGGCGCAATCCTATGCATATTTTGACAGAAAAGAGTCCTGTAAATTCCTCCTCCTCTATATCATACGAAGACCCTGACTGTACAGAAATCCTGGCTATGACATTCAGGGCGCAATCCTATGCATATTTTGACAGAAAAGAGTCCTGTAAATTCCTCCTCCTCTATATCATACGAAGACCCTGACTGTACAGAAATCCTGACTATGACATTCAGGGCGCAATCCTATGCATATTTTGACAGAAAAGAGTCCTGTAAATTCCTCCTCCTCTATATCATACGAAGACCCTGACTATACAGAAATCCTGACTATGACATTCAGGGCGCAATCCTATGCATATTTTGACAGAAAAGAGTCCTGTAAATTCCTCCTCCTCTATATCATACGAAGACCCTGACTGTACAGAAATCCTGGCTATGACATTCAGGGCGCAATCCTACCCATATTTTGACAGAAAAGAGTCCTATAATTCCCACGCCTACAGTGACGGGAACTGTAGGACTTTTTCTCTCTAAACATGCATACATAGGATTGTGTCTTGCCATGCTTTTTTTCTTCTCTCCTTTTCTCTCCCCTGCCGTGCCTCTGCTTTTTGTCATATCTTGCCTGATGAGGCGATCTGGAGTGCTCAGAAGCTTGCACTCTGGGGTGTGTGTGTGTGTGTGTGTGTGTGATCTTTTGGGGGTGATCTCCGAGTTGGCCTAATAAAGGTATTACTTTATCTGGATTATGGAATTCTGCCTTTGCTTTTTCTGGGGTCAAAAGAAAAGACTTCTGTGGGTCAGAGCCCAGGATGTTCTGGTTTTTATGTTCAGAAACTTTTGTATACGGCCTTGGCTGGTTTCAGAAAGGCCGCATATAGAAATACAATACATAACAACAACAACAACAACAGAGAACACTATTATTGGGTGGATTAGAAATGTAATAAATAACGTTAATAATAAAACAGAAGCGATACCAATAATAAACGCCGCTTTTTAGCACGCTGGACCCCTTGCAACTCTCCTAACAGTCGCCTTGCTGCTGCAGGACCCACCTCCCACCGTTCAGCTCTCTGATGGGCGGCACTGGCTGCCAATTACGGGCCAGCGCTCCGCCCGCCCGCCGTGCACCTTGCCGAAGCCTCAAACAGAAAAGGATTAAAACAACGGGGACGCCTTATTGGTAGGCTCCTCCGTCAGTCTTAAGCCGCGCCCGCCCACTCCCCCTCTCGCCTCTTGGACGGCCGGCCGAGGGCGGATCCGATTGGCCCGGCTCGGCTGTCCGTCCGTCCATCCATCCATCCATCCGGCCGGCCGGCCGGCCGGCCCGAGCCGGGGCCCGCCCGCCTGGGCGAGCCCGCCTCCTCCCCGGGAGCGGACCTCGCGCCGATTGGCGGCGCGGCCGGCCCGTCTTCGCCCGCGGCCCGCCTCGCCCTGTCAGGTAGCCCGGAAGATGGCGGCGGCGAGAGGCGCCGCCGCTGCGGGCCAGGCTGTCTGAGGGGAGCGGGCGGCGTGTCCCGCCCTCACCCGCCCCGCGCTTTCTGCCCGGCGGGGACCGATGCCGGGGACGGCCCAGCCGCGCGGGCTGAGGGGCGACGCGGCGGGCGCCGGGAGGCCTGGCCGCGGGCGGCGCTGAGGACGCGGCAGGAGCCCCCCGCCCCGTGGCGGCGGCGGGGCCCCGGCGGGATGCGGGGGAGGCGGCGGCGGCGGCGGCTCCTGCCCCCCGGGCTCGGGCTGGGGCTCGGGCTGGGGCTCGGCCTCTTCTTCCTGCTGCTGGGCGGCGGCGCGGCGGCTCCACTTCCGCGAGCAGGTGCAGGTGAGAGCCCGGGGAAGGTGGGTCGGTGGAAGGGCGCGCCGGCCTCGGGGTCCAGGCGGACGCGGCGGCTCTCGGCGGCGGCCCCGCTGCCCTGGGGCGGCCCCGCTGCCGGCGGGAGCTGCCGCTTCCCCTCTCTCTTTTTGGGGCGGGCTTGAGCCGCTTCTCCAGACGCGTGTGTGCCTGTGCGCGTGCCCGGGCTGTTAGTAACCGTCTCTCGAAAGGGAGCCGTGTCAGTCTGTCGGCGGGGGAAACAAGAGCCCTGTGGCGTCAGAAAGGCGAACGCAGTTATTCCGGCGTTGGGCTTCGTGGATGCTTCCGATGAAGGGGACGGTGTCTACAGAAGCTTTTTTCCAAGAATAAGTTTGCTGGCCGTCGGGGGTTCTTCAAGACCCCTTGTTATCGTTATTGGTATCATTATCGTTAGTAAAAACAAAAACAAAGGCAGCTTGCTGGCCATAAGAAAAATGTCAAAATCTGTATACTGGCAAAAAGCTTTTTTCCAGAATACGTTTGCTGGCCTTCGGGGGTTCTTCAAGACCCCTTGTTATCGTTATTGGTATCATTATCGTTAGTAAAAACAAAAACAAAGGCAGCTTGCTGGCCATAAGAAAAATGTCAAAATCTGTATACTGGCAAAAAGCTTTTTTCCAGAATACGTTTGCTGGCCTTCGGGGGTTCTTCAAGACCCCTTGTTATCGTTATTGGTATCATTATCGTTAGTAAAAACAAAAACAAAGGCAGCTTGCTGGCCATAAGAAAAATGTCAAAATCTGTATACTGGCAAAAAGCTTTTTTCCAGAATACGTTTGCTGGCCTTCGGGGGTTCTTCAAGACCCCTTGTTATCGTTATTGGTATCATTATCATTAGTAAAAACAAAAACAAAGGCAGCTTGCTGGCCATAAGAAAAATGTCAAAATCTGTACACTGGCAAAAAGCTTTTTTCCAGAATACGTTTGCTGGCCTTCGGGGGTTCTTCAAGACCCCTTGTTATCGTTATTGGTATCATTATCATTAGTAAAAACAAAAACAAAGGCAGCTTGCTGGCCATAAGAAAAATGTCAAAATCTGTATACTGGCGTACCTTTATTAAGCTAACTCAAAGATCACAGAAAATGTGCATGGTTTCGAGATCTCCAGATCTCTTCGTCAGGCAAGATGTTACAAGAAGCAAGGATAAGAGAGAGTGGGAGAGAAAGGCTGACTGAATGTCATAATCTGGATTTTGCATAGTCAGAGCCTTAAGATGGTATGGAGGAGGACAGTTTACAGTCGTTCAAACTGGGCTCTTGTCAGGTGATGTGATGATTTCAGTTCCTCTAGGACTACCGGGAACACAAAAGTAGCAGACAATTGTAAATCCTCAATTGTAGTTTTTTGTAATATCTTCCCCGATGAAGAGATCTAAAGATCTTGAAAGCTTGCACATTTTTTGTGGCCTTTGAGTTGGCCTAATAAAAGTATTACACTATATAGATTTTGGAATCATCATACTATTCTGTCTCTAAGGAGCTTCTGAGAGTGGACACAGTCCCTTCCCCCTAATTGAATCCTCACAACAGTCCTGTGAGGTAGGGTAGGCTGAGAGAGAGTGACTGGCCCAGGGTCACAGTGAGCTCTGTGGCTACGTGTGAACCTGCATCTCCCAAGCCCTAGTCCAACACTTAATCCACTAACTACCCTGGCTCTATATGTGTGTTACTATTTATTATTATTTTTCCCTTACTATTGGTGTACATGGTATAGTGTTATGTAGGTGATGTGGGAAAGTCCCTGTTCCTGCAGGGCTTACAATTTAAAATACATAATGGGGGAAATTGAAAGATAGGGAGTGAAGAATGCTGGCAAACAATTGTGCATGTGTGTGTCATGTATTTGCATATGTAGTTTGGTTAGGAGAGATGCACAGGTGTAAAGAAAAAACAACAGGGACAAAAGGAAGATTGTGTTCTCATCAATTGTGGCTGTTGTGAATGATCACTATGTTTATTTTCCATGCAAATGTGAATGTTGTGTAGAAATACCACAGACCTTGTGTGTCTCTTATTTCATGGCCATTTGACCTCCACTGTTTGTTTTTTCTTACATATACCCATGTGTGTTGGTGTATAAATATCAGCCAACTAGGAATAGTGCTTTAAGCCTCTAATGAAGTGGACTCTAGTTCATGAAAGCTGCTCAGTAAATCTGTTGGCTTTCTAAAGATTCCACAAGAACCTTTGTATGAGACATCAACTTATGTGACCTCCAGTGTTCATAATGTAGATAGATCATCATTCAATTTCCTTTTTTTTATGCATAAAGATTTTCCTTCTCTGGGGTGAAATTTCCCTGCCCCTATACCTGCTGTATACGTATCTTTAAGAACATAACACAGGAATAGCCACAGTGGGTGAGACAAGGATCCATCTAGTCCAACATCTTGCTTTCAGTAGTGCCCTGATATTTCTGGGAAGCCTTCAAGCAGGTCATGAAGACAACAGTCTTCTGCTGTTATTTGTCCTCAAGCAACTGGTACTCGGTGCCATACTACCTCTGAACTTGGGCAGGGGGTGGGGGGTTCTGTTCAGCTGTCATTGCAAATAGCTTTGGATAGACACATTCAGAGAGGTTAGATCTGATTCTCCTTTTAAAGCAGTATAAGCTGCTGGCCATCACTTCCCATCTTCACTGGGAATGAAGAAATCATTCCCAATGATGTGTTGCGAGTACTAGTCTTTTTCAAGGGAAAAATTGCTGTGCAAATAAGTGAGGCAGTTGGATCTGCTCCCCCATATTGCAGAGTTGTTTGTCCATGTTGTATATGTCTTCCTCAGACTTTGAACAGGTTGTAACTGGTTTGGCTATAGAATTGTCATTGACCAGGACTGAAACTGAATGATACTGACTTAGACATTGGAAAGTGAAGATAGGTTTTTTTGGTCCTGTACTGGTTGGAAACTGAAGATAGATTTTTGTCTCATTCATTGACCCATTAAAATCAATGGGATTTAAGTTAGTCATGACCAACCCTATGTCTTTTCCCACAGCTGTTGGACAAATTGTAATCAAGAAATAATGATTCAAGAAGAAAAGATTATTCAAATCAGGAGTGTACTGGATACCCATCCTTGAAACGTGTCTTGTTGAATCATTGGTTCTTGATTATAATTTATGACTTCATATTTTATTTTTGTTTTATTTTATTGCATTTATACCCCGCCTTTTTTCCTCTTGCAAGGAACCCAAGGTGGCTTACATTATCCTCCTCCTCTCTGTTTTATCCTCACAACAACAACCCTGTGAGGTGGGTTGGGCTGAGAGTGTGTGACTGGCCCAAAGTCACCCAGTGAGCTTCCATGGCTGAGTGGGGACTAGAACCCAGATCTCCCAGCTCCTAATCCAACACTCTTGCCACTACACCTGGATTATTATAAAATGATGTCTTTCATAATATAGGGGTGTGTTCATACAATTACATTGTCACTTGTATGTTTTAGATTCTAGTGTTCTATCCCCACACATCGTACTTCAGTACTACAGTGACCAGATGCAAAGGAGGACAAGGTGTCGCAGCAGGTAGTTTTTCTCACTCTCTATGACAATTCCCTCAGCTAGTCATAGAGGAGCTAGAGAAATCCCCTCCTACACCACTATTAATAGTAGAGAAGGCTTGTCCTCCTTTATATCTGGCCCACCAGAGTCAGTCATGGAAATTAATTAGAATCTCTACTTGATTCAAAATGACAGGGGAAGTCCACTCTGTGACTAGGTGGTCAAAGGGCATTTTCACATGACGAAGAAAAGCACCTTTGCACCTTTCTTGTACAGAGAGTGTGTGTGTATCTGCCTACTGTAATGTGGAATAGAAATTTGAAGAGCTGTGTCAAAACCAAATGTACATTCCAGCTGGTGTGTATGAGTTTACACCAGGGGTGGGGCAGAAGGTAGATCTTGATCTCCTGGTAGATCTCTGGATGATTTTCAGTAGATCAAGGATTTTGGACTGCTAGTTGTTTAACAATGGCAGCAACAAAAAGACTGTCCTCTCTGCCCTAAACTGTAGTGCTGAAATGAAGAAAGGTTGGAGTAACCAGGAGTGGATTACTCCTAGCTGTGGAAGAACTATGAGCTTAATTCAGTTTTGGACTTTTGGTACTCTTATCACAGTCTTCCCAAACTTTGTGCCCTCAAGACGTGTTGGACTATAGCTTCCATTATCCCCAGCCAGCATGGCCAGTGGTTGGGGAAGGCTGTTCTAGCAGAACAAATTCCTGGCCCCAGAATTCTTTAATCCTATGTGTATGTCTTTTGCACCAAACTTAGGTTCATGGATCATGGGGTTCTAGTAAAAAAAGAAAAAGGTAGATCCCACAAGCCTGAAGTGTGCCCACCCCTGGCTTATGCTACAGGCACAGGAAATATTTATTTATTTATTTATTTGTGGTATTTGTATACCACTGAATATAGTAAAATTCCTCAGCAGTTCACAATATTAAAATATAGTTAGGTACAATATTAAAAATGCAACATTAAAACACAACTTTGAAAGCACAGCTTTAAAACAACTACAGTAAAAACAATTAAGGAGCAGCAGAATGGGACGGCATGATTAGTACTTACAGCCCAGAGAAAACGTGGTTGAAAAGGTGTGTTTTTAGGAGGTACTTAAAAGATACCACATTTTCTGCCTTCCAAGCTACATAAGGGAGGGTTTTCGAAAGGGTAGGTGCCGCTACAGAGAGGTTCTACCATCGGGGTTCTTCATGGTGACATGCCGTCACTATGAAGGTAAATGGTAAGAAAGGGAGCATAGGTCCAAACAGCAGTAGATCCTTCATCATTGATATTTCTTTCCTAAGTATTACTTTTCCATCATCAAGACTGTTTGACATCATACAGGAATTTTCACTTTTTGCCCAGAATTGCTCTGCTGTGTAAGATTCATCATTATGTGTGCAGTGGGGTTTGTCTTCAGTTGAGCACTTATTCATGTTGTGCTAAAAGCAAAGCTATCCCTACTGTATTTTTAAGAGGCATTGAGGGTTTGGGTGGCTTCTCTCTAGATTTGAGAGAGAGAGAGAGAGAGAGAGAGAGAGAGAGAGAAGTTCATTGACCCACCATGCTTGAGATCCATGCAGTATTCTTCCTTTACTGTGACCTTCACCTTGGGATTTGCACTAATGTATTGCAAAGTCTGCTCCTGCTTATTGTTAATAAAATCTATTTCCTGCTGTGCCAGTTTTGTTGCATACTTTCCCTGCCACTTCCACTTGGTTGCATCCTTTAATCAAGGGTGGGGAATATGTGGCCCTCCAGATAGTGTTGGACTGCAACTCTTATTGCCCCTCACCATTGGCTAGGGCTGATGGGGGTTGCAGTCCAACAATTTCTGGAGGGTCACATGTTCCCCACCATTGCACGCTATCCTGTATGTATTTCTGCTATGTCCATCTATCTCATTTTACAGTATAGGCTTAATGGCTCAGAACTGACTCTTGGTATTTCCTTTTAAAGATTTCTGCTGATTTTAAAATTATTTCAGTTCTATTTGTCCCATTTCAACAACAGGGTTTAAAATGGAATACATGAGCTCCAGCAGAATACTCAATTAATATATTACGTTAAGAACTAATTAGAATGGCCCAAACCTGCGTAGCCCTGGCTATAAAAAGCCAGTCCAAACAGGGAAATCTGATAGTGTTTCTACATGGGCTTGGACTTTGAATCTGCAGGGAAAGGAACTTTCTTAGGCAACCGTTGACAGTGTCTCTGTCTGCCCTTGCTGTTCAGATGTGGTGCACAGACGTTGATATAATTAGGAGAGTATCTTTGATTCATCTTAAAGATGATGGGGCATAAGGTGTATGTAGGGTTCAAACAGTTTTGTGAATGTCATTAAGGAGCAAGCACTATTGGTAGCATTATGGCCCAGTTTGATGTAATGGGAAGCCATGCTTTCCTGCTACGTGAATGAGCCTGTTCAAGCCTTGGAGCCACACGCTTCTCTTATCCCCTCGTCTTTCATACACCAGAGGAGGAGATCAAAAGCATCTGCTTTTAAATTAGCCACAATTCCCTGTGATGCCAGAACCCAGGGAACTGTGGCTTATTTTACACAGGGCTAGTGAGAACAAGCCAGGATCAATCCATGGTATCAGATCCTGGTTTGTTCTCAAACCATAGTGTACACCAACCACATTTTTCTGGATTTGGACCTCACTGGGAATTGTGGTTGGTTTAGAAGCGTAAGCTTTCAATCTCCTGTTGCATATGAAAGAGGAGAAGGGAGGGGGGAATCTGTGAATGTGAAGCTGGATTGTTCTTATGACTGAACTGGGGCTATGTTATTGGTAGGGATAACTATTACAGAGCAAGGCTGTAGTTAAGGCATTAATTCCTCCCATCCCCTTCCCAACAGAACAGTTATTTAATCATATGTAATACCAGATGTATTCAGTACCAGATGTCTCTTGGTGTTCATTGGGTACCAGCCTCATTGCTGCCCCTCATTTAACTTTTTCATTTGCCAGAAACCTGCATATAGAAAGTACAATTATTTTGAAAATCACCTACATTCTGTCACCTGTACAGCACCTTTTGGTGTACAAAGGCTTAAAAAATGTCCCCACTCACCCTTGCAGCAACCCTGAGGGAGTTGGAATGAGAGAGAGTGACTTGCCTCAAGCCACACAGTGAGCGGCATAGGTGAGCCAGGCTGCTTCTCTTGCCTCCAAGCCAACAGTAATTTTCTTTTCTATTGCTCTAAGTTAAGAGTGTACCATATATTGCTGCAGAGGAGTTTCTTAATCCCTGCTTGCACTAAGAAGAGTGACTGTTGGGCCACTGTGTTCACAGCATCTCCGTTGTTCATCCCTTGGCAACCATTGCAGTGTTTGGAGGAAGATGTGCATCATTAAACCTTGCTGGCAGCATGCACTAGAGAGCCATGATTAGCTGTGAGAAACCAGCATGTTTGCATGCACACACATCTCTTAAGATGTTCTGTTTACAAAATGTAGGCACATAAAACATACCACTTCTGAAAACTGAAGAAGCCTGAAGTCCTGTTCTTTAGCTTATGAAGAACATCGGGAGGTTGTGGGAGTGTGTTGGTAGGATATGCCCTATTTTTTTTGCTGTTAAAATTGAGTGCCCCTCATTGGTTTATTTAGGGCTGCAGGAGTGCACAGGAAGGCACTTATTGGAAATATCCCAGGAGACTCCAAAGCCAGAGAGTATTCCTGAAATAAGACTACTGGCAGCTTGAGATAGGGTGTTATGAAGGTCAGGTTTTAGTAGTTGTACAGTTTTATCTTATTTATGTGGTTGGCTTTAAATCTTTAATCTGTTAGGTGCATTTGCACATAACAATTAGACAGAAATCCTCAATAAACCACCATGTGAATGAGTTGTATGCTCGTGTATGTAGGCCATTTTCTTTTCCTTTTGTGCAAGTAGGTAAACCAACCAGGAAGGGAAAATCTTCATGTGACGCCCGAACCCAAGATTATGAGTATGTGCACCCAAACAAACCAGGATTTGCAGTCAAACAGCAAACTCTGGTTTAAAGCTGGTTTATGATCCTTGTTTGGGCACACCTAACATAATACCAGGTTTCGATCTCCCAAGAAGCTCTCCACTTTCGGTTTTTTCCCTGCTTGCACAAAGGGAGGAGTGAAGGGGAAGCAAATGGGCTATGTGCGCCATTGCACGCTCATTCACATTGTGGTTTATTAGGCCAGGAATCCTGGCCTATTGGTTCCAATCCTTCAGGATAAGGCAAACTACAGTTCAGATTAACTCCTAAAGAGGTGTGCTGTCTGACTTGACAAGAATTGCTTTTCTGTCCTCTTCCAAAGGTGCTGTTGGTTGAGGAGAACAGTTGCTTTGACAGAGGCCAGCAGCTCCCCAAATCCTCCTTGTGATAATGCCCGCGGGCTCTTAAGCTGGTCTAGTGTTCATTGTAGTTGAGGCAGGACATATTCTACCATGAAAATTGGGAGTAAGTGATACAAACCATGCCATTTTGCACAAATCTGCTTAAATCGCATGATTTAATATTTGGATTTTGTCTAGAAATTAGAGCATTTCTGGGGGGGGGGAATCAGGTTAGCGAAGAATGAGAGGGAAATATGATAGCTCCTGTCTTGCTGTTCCTGTCTTATCTGAGAAGTGCATAGGCACTAAGGACAGGATAGAATTTTCTATATATCTAAATTAATCTTATAGGAACAATGGCAGTTGCAGGACATTCCTTTTGTCTGGTCTTTTATTTTATTACATTTTTATACTGCCCAATATCCAGAGCTCTCTGGAAGTTACATTTGTGCAGACTACAACACTGGAACTGTCCCTATGATGTTGTAGCTTTGACCTGCCCCTAGCAAATAGCAGATTTGTGCTTTTATGTTTTGTAACCTTTATTGCTTCAGCAAAGGAGATCGTTACCTTGTCGTGGTGCTGGAGCTTGAGCACCTCAATGACGTCATGAGCTAAACCATGAAGGGACACCCAAGACGGGAAGGTCATGGCAGAGAGGTCAGACTAAATACGATCCCTGGTGAAGGAAACGGCAACCCACCCCAGTATTCTTGCCATGAAAACTAAATGGATCAGTACAACCAGAGATATGTCGGTATACCATCGGAAGATGGGACTCCCAGGTCGGAAGATGGTCAAAATGCTACTGGGGAGGAACAGAGGATAAGTTCAACTAGCCCCAGCTGTGATGACGCAGCTAGCTCAAAGCCGAAAGGACGGCTAGCAGCCGATGGTGCTGGTGGTGAATGACAAATCCGATGTTCTAAAGATCAACACACCATAGGAACCTGGAATGTAAGATCTATGAGCCAGGGCAAATTGGATGTGGTTATTGGGGAGATGCCAAGATTAAATATAGACATTTTGGGTGTCAGTGAACTGAAATGGACTGGAATGGGCCATTTCACATCAAATGACCACCAGATCTACTACTGTGGACAAGAGGACCACAGAAGAAATGGAGTAGCCTTCATAATTAATAATAAAGTGGCTAAAGCAGTGCTTGCATACAATCCAAAAAATGACAGAATGATCTCAATTCGAATTCAGGGTAAGCCATTTAACATCACAGTGATCCAAATATACGCCCCAACCACAGATGCTGAAAAAAGCAGAAGTAGATCAGTTCTATGAGGATCTGCAGCACCTACTGGATAGTACGCCAAAAAAAGATGTTATTTTCATTACAGGAGACTGGAATGCTAAGGTGGGTAGTCAAACGACACCTGGAATTACAGGCAAGCATGGTCTGGGAGAACAAAATGAAGCAGGACATAGGCTGATAGAATTTTGCCAAGACAACTCACTGTGCATAACAAACACTGTCTTCCAACATCCTAAGAGATGACTTTATACATGGACTTCACCAGACAGTCGACACCGAAATCAGATTGACTACATCCTTTGTAGCCAAAGGTGGCGGACATCTATGCAGTTGGTAAAAACAAGACCTGGAGCTGATTGTAGTTCAGATCACGAACTTCTTATTGCACAATTTAGAATCAGACTAAAGAGAATAGGGAAGACCCACAGATCAGTTAGATATGAGCTCACTAATATTCCTCATGAATATGCAGTGGAGGTGAAGAATAGATTTAAGGGACTAGATTTGGTAGATAGGGTCCCGGAAGAACTATGGACAGAAGTTCGCAACATTGTTCAGGAGGCGGCAACAAAAAACGTCCCAAAGAAAAAGAAAACCAAGAAGGCAAGATGGCTGTCTGCTGAGACACTGGAAGCAGCCCAAGAAAGAAGGAAAGCAAAAGGCAACAGTGATAGGGGGAGATATGCCCAATTAAATGCAAAATTCCAGAGGTTAGCCAGAAGAGATAAGGAATTATTTATAAACAAGCAATGCACGGAAGTGGAAGAAGATAATAGAATAGGAAGGACAAGAGACCTCTTCCAGAAAATTAGAAACATCGGAGGTAAATTCCAGGCAAAAATGGGTATGATCAAAAACAAAGATGGCAAGGACTTAACAGAAGCAGAAGAGATCAAGAAAAGGTGGCAAGAATATACGGAAGATCTGTATAGGAAGGATAACAACATCGGGGATAGATTTGACGGTGTGGTCAGTGAGCTAGAGCCAGACATCCTGAAGAGTGAGGTTGAATGGGCCTTAAGAAGCATTGCTAATAACAAGGCAGCAGGAGATGATGGTATCCCAGCTGAACTGTTTAAAATCTTGCAAGATGATGCTGTCAAGGTGATGCATGCCATATGCCAGCAAATTTGGAAAACACAAGAATGGCCAACAGATTGGAAAAAATCCACTTATATCCCCATACCAAAAAAGGGAAGCACCAAAGAACGTTCAAACTATCGAACAGTGGCACTTATTTCACATGCCACTAAGGTAATGCTCAAGATCTTGCAAGGTAGACTCCAGCAATTCATGGAACGAGAATTGCCAGATGTACGAACTGGGTTTCGAAAAGGCAGAGGAACTAGAGACCAAATTTCCAATATCCACTGGATAATGGAGAAAGCCAGGGAGTTTCAGAAAAACATCTCTTTCTGTTTTATTGACTATTCTAAAGCCTTTGACTGTGTGGATCATAACAAATTGTGGCAAGTTCTTGGTGGGATGGGGATACCAACTCATCATGTCTGCCTCCTGAGGAATCTGTATAACGACCAAGTAGCAACGCTAAGAACAGACCACAGATCAACGGACTGGTTTAAGATTGGGAAAGGAGTACGGCAGGGTTGTATACTCTCACCCTACCTATTCAACCTGTAGACAGAACACATCATGCGACGTGCTGGGCTTGATGAAGCCAAGGCTGGAGTTAAAATTGCTGGAAGAAACATTAACAATCTCTGATATGTGGATGATACCACTAATGGCTGAAAGCGAGGAGGAGCTGAGGAACCTCATGATGAAGGTGAAAGAAGAAAGTGCAAAAGCTGGGTTGCAGTTAAACCTCAAAAAACCCAAGATTATGGCAACCAGCTTGATTGATAACTGGCAAATAGAGGGAGAAAACGTGGAGGCAGTGACAGATTTTGTCTTTCTAGGCGCAAAGATTACTGCAGACGCTGACTGCAGCCAGGAAATCAGAAGACGTTTACTTCTTGGGAGGAGAGCAATGACAAATCTTGATAAAACAGTGAAGAGCAGAGACATCACACTGACAACAAAGGTCCGCATAGTTCAAGCAATGGTATTCCCCGTAGTAACCTATGGCTGCGAGAGCTGGACCATAAGGAAGGCTGAGCGAAGGAAGATAGATGCTTTTGATCTGTGGTGCTGGAGGAAAATTCTGAGAGTGCCTTGGACTGCAAGAAGATCAAACCAGTCCATACTCCAGGAAATCAAGCCAGACTGCTCACTTGAGGGAAGGATATTAAAGGCAAAACTGAAGTACTTTGGCCACATCATGAGAAGACAGGACACCCTGGAGAAGATGCTGATGCTAGGGAAAGTGGAAGGCAAAAGGAAGAGGGCCCGACCAAGGGCAAGATGGATGGATGATATTCTGGAGGTGATGGACTCGAGCTTGGGGGAGCTGGGGGTGGCGATGGCCGACTGGAAGCTCTGGCATGGGCTGGTCCATGAAGTCACGAAGAGTCGTGACTGAACGAATAAACAACAACAAGCTGCTACAGATGGACTTCTTATCCTTCCATATCTTCTTCATTCTGTTCTTGACTGTGCTGTTGCTGAAAGCTGTTTAAAGATTCAGTGCCATGAAAAAGAATTGACCTGATTCTTCTGATGCTCAGGCCTGTTTACAGGAATCTGGAAAACAGAAGTGAAATTGAGCTTCAGCTTTTCTGTGGTTTTTGTAGCTGCTGTTGTGGTTGCTTGTGGTAAAAGATTACAGAATGCTTTTGAGAAATGCTTAGCTCTCCCTAAACGTATTACACTGTTTATATTCGCTGTGCAATATCGTAATCGTGAAATCGCTTGGCTGCCTCCAGACATGACGCTTTTTAAGTGAAAGTCCTTGCATCTGTTATCTTGAATTTGCCATGTCATAGAGTTTATGACATCTAGCCCGCAAGTGTAACCCTTTAAATTAGGGGTGGGCAACTTGTGGCCCTCCAGATGTTTTGGCCTACAACTCCCCATGACATGTTTTGTATGCATAAACATCTGGAGGGCCACATTTTGCCCAACCCTTCTTTAAATTCTTTCATAGTCAATCAGAAGCTGAAATGAGTTAGAGTTTTGTGGTTTTAAGCTTTCATATTTTATATTTTATGCTGTGCTTTGTGGCTTTAATTTTTGTGAACCACCCAGAGAGCTTCGGCTGTTGGGCGGTATAGAAATGAAATGAATAAAATAAAGAAGAGAATAAATGAAACCTGCAACAAGATGTTCCAGCATGGAGCGCTCTGCAGCCATGCCTCCTTTCAGGGTACTCTATTTGCTCCTCTAAAGTTGTCTTACCTCCTCGCTACCCACTGAGTGTGCTAGCACTGTTTTGTGTGTCACCCTGAGGTTTTTTGTAAGGGTTTTTGTACTCCTGCAAACCTTGGAATTTTCCCAAGTCTCTTGATACCTCCCTGCTGTGCATGCATAGTGCCATTTTGGCTACATAAGGACCGGCATACGGAGAATTGGGATTGCTATTAATATATATGATGATGATGATTCAGGAGCTCTTGAGCCCAGTTCGGACATTACCTCAAGGCATGGTTAAGCGTTAACTACAGTTTGCCACAGTATATGAATTGGTAAGCCAGAATTTTAAACCATGGCTCTAAGTGGAGTTACAAATCCTGGCTTGCATTGATGATTGCTTGGGGTGATGTCTGAATGGACAAGCCATAGGTATGGCCTTTGTTCTGCAGCTAGAGGCTGTTTGTACATGAAGATGGGAGTGAATTCATGAATCCCTGGTGTTGCTGAGACAATGGAAACTGAAAGCAGACAAGCAGCTTTGAATTATAACTTGCCTGTTATATGTTTAGAAGCTCAAGCCATAATTTGGATTCTGAACTATGGTTAGCATTGAGGCAAAGATTTCAGCTTTAGAATAACTTCCAGTGTAAACAGAATTAGTCTGTGCATTGAATTAACTTCACAGTGGGTGTTGAAGGTGACTGGCAAGAGTGTGTGTGAGAGAGCTGGGGGCTCATAGCTTACTAACCCAGTAAAAGGGTTTCCTCAGGCCGCAAACCTAAACACACTTACTAGGGAGTAAGCCTCACTGAACACAGTGGGATTTATCTCTGAGTAAACCTGCCCAGGATTGCTCAGTTGGGATGGTAACTTTAAACAGGCAACCTCTGTATCCTTGGACTGTGCCAAACTCTCCTACATTGCTGAATACAGAGCTCTGTTGTACATGTCACCCCCTCATTTCTGTGCTTGTAGAACAATTTCCTACTGAATTGGGCATTGGTGGGGTATAACTCTGATTATAATCCAGTTTTGCAAGTAAATCCACAAGTGTTACTAGCCCAGATGCTGTTTTTAATCCTATCTACCAACACGTATGACTACGTTAGTCAGTTTGTGTCATGTTGATAGTGAGAGAAAAAATACACACTCTTTTTCCAGTTTAACAGTGATCTTCCTGTGTCCTCCTCAGTTTTTTTCCCCCCCTGGAAAGAGGCTATTGACTAGCTTCTTGTATTAAAATACAGACTCTAGAATTTAACTAAAAATGTTATACTCTTGTTTCTCCTCATTAAGTAGAAATTACCTTGAAGTCTTTCTGTTGCTGACTTAAGAAAATGTCATACTTGTCTCATTTTGAAACTGTTTTAAATTGCCTTTAGTCCTTTTTCTATTTTTAACGGTAACTATTTAAAGTGTTTGAGTCATTACTAAGGATAGGGAAGAAAGATATCACAGGTTTTCAGCAGAAAGATATATAAATTTAACACCTGGTGAAGAATGTGATCAGTCCAGAGAGGGGATGTGAGATGCCCATGATACTGTGTTTTACTGTGTTTTCCAGCAATAGTACTTAGTATTTTACCAGTTACATATGTAATATCAAACATTGTAGGTATCCATCTTGGTCCATTAGAAAAACTCCGAAAGTCACAGTAAAGTAACACTTTTTATCAAGATCAACTAAAATGTCATGAGCATCCAGGGTTCTTCGGGCTGGATGTAAAGCAAAACAAAACAGAAAAGGTGGTCAGGGGTGAGGGGTGGGTGGAGAGGAAGAAGCTGGACATGATAGGCAAAGCCAAAGGTCTGCAGTTTGTAACAGTCTTAAGATGGAGTTTAAGAGGTGTTATGCAGATTTAGGTTAGATTTTACTGGAGGCAAAATATATTTATTTTTATTTGTTACATTTATATCCTGCCTTTCTTCCTCCTTAAGGAACCTAAGGTGGTGTACATTAACCTTCTCCTCTCCATTTTATCCTCACAACAACATCCCTGTGAGGTAAGTTGGGCTGAGAGTCAGTGACTGGCCCAAAGTCACCCAATGAGCTTCCATGGCCAAGTGGGGACTAGAACCTAGATGTCCCAGTTCCCAGTCCAACACTCTAGCCACTACACCCCAAGGGCTACTGGGAGAAAACTGTTTTCCCCCTCCCCCTTTTATGAAATACAAAAGCCAGCAGTTACTGGGGTCTCCAGCTCTATATAGAACACGCAGAGGTTTATTATTAAATAGTCTCATTTTCTAAAGTACATTTACATTGCCCACTGATTTTTAAACTGGTTTAATTTTCATGGCATTCAGTGAGACTATGGTGTTAGGATTTTGTACTATAGTTTTGAAAAATTCTGTTGTATGCTGGGCCTCCTCACAAAATCACACAGGGATTTGTGATGAATAAAACCTACTTATTTCATACTATAGACATGCATTAAAATGGATCCTGTTACTTTACGCTAGAGGTGGAAGTGTTGTGTGGAAAAGCTGGTGTGGATCTGGTGTAGTAAAGTAAGAAGACAGATCAGGGGAAAAACAGTTTATGGGACCTTACTAGAAATTATGCTAGCATAACCTATAAAGTTTCTGCGGTGTGTCTTTTATTTTATTTTTTTAATAGAGTTGCAGAAGATCTGGTAAGTTTAAAACTGGAGAGAAACATTCAACAAGTCTGAGAAACACTGTGTATGTGCTTCTCTGTTAATTACTTTCATATTGGAAGCCCTGAGTGGCTGGTTTAATATTGCAGGCAGGGTTTATCAAGGCAACCCCTGTGCAGGGCAAAGTGATAGGCACGTGCATCTAATATATAGTTTAGCCTTCCCCAACCTGGTGCCCTCCAGGTGTTTTGGACTACATCGCCTAACATTCCTGACCATTGGCCATGCTGGCAGAGGCAGATGGGATTTGAAGTCCAAAACAACTGGAGGGCATCAGGTTGGGAAGGACTAATATAGTATTTCCTGAGTGGAGAGAGCATAAGACTGGGGATTAACTGCTGTTGTGCTTTTGTTTATTAAGGGAGAGGCCAGGTGACTTGGCAGCTTTTCTCTTTGCACTGAGTGAGATTTAATTATGGCACATCCTTCTCTTCCCTGTATTTCTGGTTAATTTCTGGCTTTGCTTGTCTAGTAGTGTACGAATACTTGTTGTTGAAGTTGTTCAGTCGTTCAGTCATGTCCGACTCTTCGTGACCCCATGGACCATAGCACGCCAGGCCTTCCTGTCCTGCGCTCTCTCCCGGAGTGTGCTCAAGTTCATATTCATTGCATCGGTGATGCTATCTAGCCATCTCATCCTCTGCCGTCCCCTTCTCCTTTTGCCTTCAGTCTTTCCCAGCATCAGGGTCTTTTCCAGAGAGTTTTCTCTTCGCATTAGGTGGCCAAAATATTGGAGCTTCAGCTTCAGTATCTGTCCTTCCAATGAACACTCAGGGTTGATTTCCTTTAGGATTGACTGATTTGACCTCCTTGCAGTCCAGGGGACTCGTAAGAGTCTTCTCCAGCACCACAGTTCGAAAGTATCAATTCTTCGGCGCTCAGCCTTCCTTATAGTCCAGCTCTCACAGCCATACATTACTCCTGGGAAAACCATAGCTTTGATTAGACGGACCTTTGTCGGCAAGGTGATGTCTCTGCTTCTTACTATGCTGTCTAGGTTTGCCATAGCTTTCCTCCCAAGGAGCAAGCGTCTTTTAATTTCATGGCTACAGTCACCGTCTGTGGGGATCTTGGAGTCCAGGGAAGTAAAATCTGTCACTGCTTCCATTTCTTCCCCTTCTATATGCCAGGAAGTGATGGGGCCAGATGCCATGATCTTAGTTTTTTTAATGTTGAGTTTCAAACCAGCTTTGGCACTCTCCACTTTCACCCTCAACAAGAAGCTCTTGAGATGCTCTTCGCTTTCTGGCATTAGGGTGGTATCGTCTGCATATCTGAGGTTGTTGATAATTCTCCCAGCAATCTTAATTCCGACCTGTGATTCATCCAACCCGGCATTTCTCATGATGTACTCTGCATATAAGTTAAATAAGCAGGGTGACAATATGCAGCCTTGTCGTACTCCTTTCCCAATTTTGAACCACTCGGTTGCTCCATGTCTGGTTCTTACTGTTGCTTCTTGACCCTCGTACAGGTTTCTCAGGAGACAGGTAAGGTGGTCTGGTACTCCCATCACTTTAAGAATTTTCCACAGTTTGTTGTGATCCACACAATCAAAGGCTTTAGCGTAGTCAATGAAGCAGAAATAGACGTTTTTCTGGAATTCTCTTGCTTTCTCCATGATGCAGCGAATGTTGGCGATTTGATCTCTAGTTCCTCTGCCTCTTCGAAACCCAGCTTGTACTTCCGGTAGTTCTCGGTTCGCATACTGCTGAAGCCTAGCTTGTAGGATTTTGAGCATCACCTTGCTGGCATGTGAAATGAGCGCAATTGTGCGGTAGTTTGAACACTCTTTGGCATTGCCCTTCTTTGGAATTGGAATGTAAACTGACCTTTTCTTGTCTTGCGGCCATTGTTGAGTGTTCCAAATTTGTTTGCATATTGAATGCAGCACTTTAACAGCATCATCTTTTAGGATTTTAAATTGCTCAGCTGGAATACTGTCATCTCCGCTAGCTTTGTTGTTACTAATGCTTCCTAAGGCCCACTTGACTTCACTCTGTAGGATGTCTGGCTCGAGTTCAGTGATCGCACTATCATGGCTATCAGGGACATTAAGATCTTTCCTGTATAGTTCTGGCGTCATATCTTTTAGCCTTGTGATACGTTCCATGGTGTTTTCTTGGCAAGAATACTGGAGTGGGTTGCCATTTCCTTCTCCAGTGGACCACATTTTGTCAGAACTCTCTGCCATGACCTGTCCGTCTTGGGTGGCCCTGCACGGCATAGCTTATGGCTTCACTGAGTTACGCAAGCCCCTTTGCCACAACAAGGCAGTGATCCATGAAGGGGGTACGAATACTTATGGATCTCAAATAACAAATAATTTGCATTACCCGATGTCTGTGCATTATGGACACACATTATGCCTATATAGAGAGCTCATTCTTTCTTTGAAGGTGGTGGCTGCCTAGTTCATTCCCTTATTCCCAGAGAGGTAGCACTAGCGTAATGTGACTTGTACTTGATGTTAAAGATTCGTGTATGCTGACTTCTACAAAAAACTAGTTACTTATCACTGGTGTTCACATGAAGAAGCACAGTTATTAGAGTAGCTTTAACAACTTCTGTGCATATACGAACACTTCCGTAGCCCAGGTGAACACAACTTGGGTGCTTTGGTAAGTAGGAGTGGCCATACTCAGCATGTCTGATTATGTCTGTATTGTACCAGTGATGGTAAATAGTAATGCAACTGGTGAAATTAAAGAGGAAAATATAAAATGTATCTCCACACGTGTTTTGTCTATTTAAAAACATTTCACTCCACCTTTCAATAAAATATTTATATAGGAGCTTGCAATGTTTAAAGCAACAATAGAAATAGATAACAATTAAAAACAGTGTTTCTAGCGGCAGCATTTTCTCCTTGAGAGCCAGCTAAAAGTCAGCTAAAAGCCATTCTAAAACCGCTAAAAGCTCAGGAAAACAAGATTGTGTTAATCTGGTGCCTAAATAATGCCAGAGGAACTGATAAAGGGAGGGAATACCCAGCCAAGGCACCACCACTAGAAAGGCCCTGTCCCAAGTAGCTATCCACTTCCTCTCAGAAGGTGGGAGCAGTGAGTTGGAGTGCTGTTCTTAGCAACTGAGCATATAAACATATGAGAGTGGGCAGTCCTTCAGATGCCCTAGTCCCTGGCTACTTAGGGCTGTAAAGGTTAAATCCATCACTGTATACAAGCAATGAAGAGCAATACCATTGATCCCTTAGCAAAACAATTAACAATTCTTAAGGCATAGAAGTCCTTAAGGTGACTCGTTAGCAGATGGGTTTTATAGCCTTGCTTCAGGGCAACCCTAATGTAATCCACAATACTTGAGAGTATTCATTTATTATACTATTTACTGTATTTTTATCCAGCTTATTGTCTCACAAAGCAGCTCACATTAATAAAAAGCACTTGACTGTGGTTGAAAAAGTAACTGACATTACTGAGCAATCTGACTGTGTTCCCTAGCCTATTTTGTCAGGTTGAACAGCTTCCTTTTGGGTTTTCGAAGGGTGAAGTAATTCAAAGACTGTCGGAACTAAGAAGACAGCATGCATTCAACTATTTGCGGTAGATTATAGTATTATTATATTATATTATATTATGCAAATATTATAGTATTTGCAGTAGATTATAGTATTTTAATTCAGGTGACCATCATATCTACTACTGTGGGCAAGAATCCCTTAGAAGAAATGGAGTAGCACTCATAGTCAACAAAAGGGTGGGAAAAGCAGTACTGGGGTACAATCTTAAAAATGATAGAATGATCTCAGTACGAATCCAAGGCAAACCATTCAACATCACAGTAATTCAAGTCTATGCCCCAACCACTGAGGCCGAAGAAGCTGAGGTTGATCGGTTCTGTGAAGACCTACAACACCTTCTAGAACTAACACCAAAAAAAGATGTCCTCTTCATCATAGGGGATTGGAATGCTAAAGCAGGAAGTCAAGAAATCACCGGGATAACAGGCAAGCATGGCCTTGGTGTACAAAATGAAGCAGGACAAAGGCTAATAGAGTTTTGCCAAGAGAACACGCTGATCACAGCAAACACTCTTTTCCAACAGCACAAGAGACGACTCTACACATGTACATCACCAGATGGTCAATATCGAAATCAGATTGATTATGTCCTTTGCAGCCAAAGATGGAGAAGCTCTATACAGTCAGTAAAAACAAGACCTGGAGCTGACTGTGGCTCAGATCATGAGCTTCTTGTTGCAAAATTTCGGCTTAAATTGAAGAACGTAGGGAAAACCACTAAACCGTTCAGATATGACCTAAATCATATCCCTTATGAATATACAGTGGAGGTGAGGAATAGATTTCAGGGATTAGACCTGATAGACAGAGTGCCTGAGGAACTATGGACGGAGGTCCGTAACATTGTTCAGGAGGCAGCAAGGAAATCCATCCGAAAGAAAAAGAAATGCAAGAAAGCAAAGTGGCTGTCTGATGAGGCTTTAAAAGTAGCTGAGGAAAGAAGGGAAGCGAAAAGCAAGGGAGAAAGGGGAAGATATATCCAACTGAATGCAGAGTTCCAGAGAATAGCAAGGAGAGACAAGAAGGCCTTTTTTTAAATGAACAATGCAAAGAAATCGAGGAAAACAATAGAATGGGAAAAACTAGAGATCTCTTCAAGAAAATCGGAGATCACAAGGGAACGTTTTGTGCAAAGACGGGCATGATAAAGGACAAAGAAGGCAGGGACCTAACAGAAACAGATGAGATTAAGAAGAGGTGGAAAGAATACACAGAACTATACAGGAAAGGTCTGAATGTCCCTGATAGCCAGGAGAGTGCGGTCACTGAACTTGAGCCGGACATCCTCGGGAGTGAAGTCAGGTGGGCCTTAGGAAGCATTACTAACAACAAAGCTAGCGGAGATGACAGTATTCCAGCTGAGCTATTTAAAATCCTAAAAGATGATGCTGTTAAAGTGCTTCACTCAATATGCCAAGAAATTTGGAACACTCAACAGTGGCCACAAGACTGGAAAAGGTCAGTTTACATTCCAATTCCAAAGAAGGGCAACGCCAAAGAGTGTTCAAACTACCGCACAATTGCGCTCATTTCACATGCCAGCAAGGTGATGCTCAAAATCCTACAAGCTAGGCTTCAGCAGTATGCGAACCGAGAACTACCGGAAGTACAAGCTGGGTTTCAAAGAGGCAGAGGAACTAGAGATCAAATCGCCAACATTCGCTGGATCATGGAGAAAGCAAGAGAATTCCAGAAAAACGTCTATTTCTGCTTCATTGACTACGCTAAAGCCTTTGATCGTGCGGATCACAACAAACTGTGACAAATTCTGAAAGACATGGGGGTACCAGACCACCTTACCTGTCTCCTGAGAAACCTGTACGAGGGTCAAGAAGCAACAGTAAGAACCAGACATGGAACAACTGAGTGGTTCCAAGTTGGGAAAGGAATACGACAAGGCTGCATATTGTTGCCCTGCTTATTTAACTTATATGCAGAGTACATCATGAGAAACGCCGGGTTGGATGAATCACAGGTCAGAATTAAGATTGCTGGGAGAATTATCAACAACCTCAGATACGCAGATGATACCACATAATGGCAGAAAGCGAAGAGGATCTCAAGAGCCTCTTGCTGAGGGTGAAAGAGGAGAGTGCAAAAGCTGGTTTGAAACTCAACATTAAAAAAACTAAGATCATGGCATCTGGCCCCATCACTTCCAGGCATATGGAAGGGGAAGAAATGGAAGCAGTGACAGATTTTACTTTCTTGGACTCCAAGATCACTGCAGATGGTGACTGTAGCCATGAAATTAAAAGACGCTTGCTCCTTGGGAGGAAAGCTATGGCAAACCTAGACAGCATAGTAAGAAGCAGAGACATCACCTTGCCGACAAAGGTCCGTCTAATCAAAGCTATGGTTTTCCCAGTAGTAAGGTATGGCTGTGAGAGCTGGACTGTAAGGAAGGCTGAGCACCGAAGAATTGCTGCTTTCGAACTGTGGTGCTGGAGAAGACTCTTACGAGTCCCCTGGACGGCAAGGAGGTCAAATCAGTCCATCCTAAAGGAAATCAACCCTGAGTGCTCATTGGAAGGACAGATACTGAAGCAGAAGCTGAAATATTTTGGCCATCTAATGCGAAGAGAAAACTCTCTGGAAAAGACCCTGATGCTGGGAAAGACTGAAGACAAAAGGAGAAGGGGATGACAGAGGATGAGATGGCTAGATAGCATCACTGATGCAATGAATATGGACTTGAGCACGCTCCGGGAGAGAGCGCAGGACAGGAAGGCCTGGCGTGCTATGGTCCATGGGGTCATGAAGAGTCGGACACGACTGAACGACTGAACAACAACATAGTATTTTTGAGAATACTGGGGCATATTTGCTAGTGTGGCAACGTGACGGATCATGGATTACAACATGTAGAATAATACGCTGGCTTGGTTGACTTAGGAGATCAAGGAAATAGTACTCTTAGGCTGCAGTCTTATACCCACATATCTGGGAGTAAGCCCCATTGAACTCAAAGGGGCTGGCTTCTGAGTAGACATAGAATTTAACTGTCAGTGAGTTGTTGTCTGGTTTTAGGGGTATGTTTTCATAAGATGACGATGATGTGATAGTGGCAGGATTTGCTTCAGGGTTTTGTAGGCTTTGTGGCCTACTATATGTGGCCCAGAGAATAGGATGACGTCAAATAACATGGCACTTCATTGAATCTAAGCAGATATGACCCTGTAAAATATTTGGGTGGGAGACTGCTTCAGAACCATTCTCCAATATATAAAAATTTATTAAGATGACATGTCCCATGTCTTGAGACATGTGAAAGGATGCATGAGTTGCAGGCATAGATATGTATTCTGCCCAGTTATCACGGGCTTTTATGTAAATGTGTGTCTTCACTATCATATAGGACCTACTTTAGATTAAACTTTCTATGTTTATATACTGATGTCGTATCTAAAAATGTTGTATACATGAATGCCCAGATGGAGCCAGGCAGAGCATGACTCTCAGGTCTCAAGAATAAAACTTACTTGATAAGCTGCCATTCAAAGTGTGCGCATATGCATATCTTACAAATCAAGCAATCTGTAAATTATATGGGAAGCTGTTTTGACTCTTGCAAGCACTGAAAGTTAGATTATACATGTGTGAAAGGGTGGACTCCACCAACTACCTTCTTAAATTGCAATTTTTACAGTAATAATTTACTGTAAACTGGTGGCACATTGTCAACATCAACCAGCCGAAGTGTTTATGGGACCAAGCATGTAGAGTGGGTATTAGCAGAAAGTTACATTGCTTGTTAATTTTAACAGTAATAGCACATTGGTGAGCAAAAAAGATGTGGCAGGAGGGAATTTCAGTGACATAAGGTGCTTACAACATTTGTGGCATAGGGGCTGCAACAGTATTAATCACCATTATAGCTTAATTGTGAACATCAGGTGTTCTAAATTTTAGAACTTTATTTCTGTTAGGCAACTGGTGAAAAAAGCATTTCTATATGTTTGTGTTAAAGTGAAGGATATTCCTAAGCAGGCATGTATAAAACGTCCCCTATTTCTATCTCAGTGAAAAATGGCATATGTTCACATACCTGCAAAAGTAGGCATGTAATTTTTGCAAGATTAGCTTCTTATTTGTTATTTCATGTGTTGTCTTGGGTCTTAGCATTATTTGAAATTTGAAATTGCCTCCATTACTTCATAGAACATGCATGCTTTCCCTTGTAGAAACAACTAACTTTATCAGCCTACTGCTGTGTAGAGTGTTGGGCTATTGTATATCCTTCCCTATTATGAGAAATGGGCATATTTATGCAATATCCTGTGAAACAATTCACTGCTCTATTCAGGACACATATGCCTTGCTGTAAATATGCAGTTTGTACCAAGTGAAAGTCTCTGATCTAAGGAACACTCAACACACTTGAGCAAAGCTTGCTCTAACTATATCTTATCTTTTGCCGGATACTCCTGTAGCCCTTAATGATATCACAGGATCCCATTGGTAGGAATGAGTATAAAGGGTGGCATTTCATAATAAGCATACTGTATTAATACTAATCTAAATTAATACTACAGTTTTAATACTAATCTAAATACTACAGTTTTAATACTAAAATGGAATTAGTATTAGAACTTTGAGTAGTGGAAATGTTAATCATATTTGTGCCAATAGCCTATCTTTTTGGTAGAATACGTGCTTTGGAGAGTTTGAAGAGAAATGAGTGTATGAGTAAGTAGTACAATAAACATTTGTAAGCATATATTAGACTTTTTATCCCTCCAGTTATGGACCTTATTCCCAGAGAACAAAGTCTTTTCACATCCTTCAGCAATATGCAACAATGAATGGCCTTCTTAATACTGATAGAAATAAATCCTCTACAAAGACTTTGGTTTGTTGGTGTATTGTAAATATTGTGGGCAACCTGTCAAGTTTTTGTACAGATGTAATAATTAAATGTGGGCATATTTCTATGTGTTCTTTCAGTATTCTCGTGGCCATTGGGGACATCTGTCTGTATGTTTCTCTTCATAGCTACTTTTACCTCAAACATGATAAGGTTTAGGCATGTTCATGCACACACATTGCTTTAAATGCATGTCTGATCCATGCATCAGGGTGACTTCTAGTAAAATGTGATGCGTGCTTGTGTAAGCATGTCTGATGTAGCTCCTGCAGGCAAGCAGACCTTCAAATAAAACAAGGTGTAAAGCTAGATATACTGTTTGGTCTTTTGAGGTTGGCCTGTTTCCTTTAGAATGGTGGCTATATGCAATCTAATTTTCCAGGTTTTATTGATCAACAATACCTTGGGGTCTTTATCTCAAAGTAGTAATTTGACTCTTCTACTAGCTGGACTGCCACATCTTGTTTTGAAAGCAGCATTCTATTCTAGGTGTTTTGTTTTTTTAAAGGCTTCTTCTAAAAGCCACTTTGAACTTCCTCAAAGTAGTTGCTTTATGTGCTGGGTGCAGTATCTTTCTAAAAAAAAAAGTTGGTTTTTAAAAGAAATATTGAACTCCTTATTTTAAAACATGTATATCCTACACTTCTTTGTAAAACAAGAGTAGCTTTCAACAAATAAAAATACTTCTGGGGTGTTTGTAATCTATGATGGTTGCACAGATAAAACAAGTGAAGACTAATTTTATCCTTTGAAACAGACTTTGTGGTTGCCTTTCTATATGAAATAGCTCCTTCTACCTTTTGTATATACATTCTGAACTTAATTTGATATAATAGGGCTTCAAGTTTAAATTGCACTAGGTTCATCAGTTAATCAATGGAAGCTTTAATTGCAGATTAACGCCATCTCCCACAGCAAGGAAAGATGTGAGGGAATCAGTTTAACATGCACTTATACCCAGCAAATAAGGAAGCCAACATATCTGATGTCAACAATATATGACAAATTATATGATTATGAATTGCCTGTGCACATTAGCATCACACAAGGGCTATTTTAATACACAGCTGGCTTGTTTTCCCAACACAGCTTGTACGCCTCTCTAATTCTTACTTGAATTGTTGGCAACAACTGGGTAACCCGCTGCTATACTTGAAGGTGACCTGTGATAGAATTGCCAGTATAGAAGAACCAGCCTATTCCAACAGCAGTTGGGTCATTACTGACAAAGTGCCATGGGGAAGCATTGACCATTTCTGTTTTTTCTTCAGTTGTTCAATTTCAAGCTTTTTTAACAATAGTTGCTTTGGTGCTTACATTCTTGAAAATGCAAGTTAGTTATGAAAAGGTAAAGCAGAAAGAGAGCAAAATAAAATATTTGTTAAAAATCAGTTTGGGGGGAAAAGACCGGTTAACAAAATGTGCCTAGAGAGTAGCTAGCCTGTCTTCCCCCATGGCTTATCCCTCTTCTGGCCTAAGTCATGAGAGAGGAGATGGTTACATTGCCCTGACTTATCGCCTTGCCTATACTCTCTCCCATTCTCTCTGGACTTCTGAACAGCTCTGAGGCATATTTCACCCCCAGCCAGAGCCTGGCTGGCTTATGAAAAGCCAGCTAGAGGAGCCTCACTTCCACCAAACCCCCTGACATATCTAGGCTTCCTGTTAGCAGAGGACGTGTCTATTACCATAACAACAGAGCCATGCATCCCAGTCATCTCACACCCACGCTGTCTGTCTGTTTTACCTTGACTGTGATTCTGCTGCTGGGGCAGATGCTTGGCCATAGGTGTGGCCTCCCATAACGTGCCAAAAGGCTATAGAAAGCTGAGAATTTTCAGGCTGCCCATGTCTGGTATTTGGCATCCAATTTTCCATTTAGTGTGATCTTGGACTATGCATATCTCTGCATGCAGTGACTGCTTTAATCCCTCCGTTTTATTTAGAGTCTAACCGCTCTTCCCCACTGCCCACATCGTTCTTCCTCCATAACCCCTATCAAATATCAGCCTTACATTTAAGACCTAGCCTGGTAGCCAGAGGTGATCAGAAATTGCATGCACACAAATCTATGGATTTCCATGCAGGTGTGAGTGGACTAGCATAGGACGGATAGCAAACTCTGTTTCTCCTCTTCGACTAGCATAGAAACCATACAAGCTGCTATAGGAAGGACCCCCCACCCCTGCGCCCAGCATAGAAATGTAGCTCATGGTCCATCCCTCTACCACCCCACCCAGCAAGCTGGTAATGTATTTATTTTTTGCAAGCTAGTAACTGCTTGGGGTAGGAGTGCACGAAAGCCACTTACCTGGTCTTGCAGCTTTTCGCGGTGGGGGGGAGGCACTTCGCTGCTCTCCCCCTGAAGTTCAGGCCGGGGGGGGGAGGCTTCCTGCCTCGCCCGGCTGAAATTCAGGCCAGGGGGGAGGCTTCCCGCCTCGCCCGGCCGAAATTCAGGCCGGGGAGGAGGCGCCTCGCCTCGCCCGGCCACGAAATAAAAAGTTTAAAAAAAACAAAACGCCCCCGTGATAGGCTACGTGACGATTCACGTAGCCTATCACGGCTAGATCTGCAAAGTCAGCCGTGATAGGCTACGTAAATCGTCACGTAGCCTATCACGGGTGACTTTAAAAAAAAAAAAAAAGCGCGTACGCAAATGGCGGCCCCCATAGGGAGCCGCCATTCGCGTTCCTTATTTGGTTGCTGTAGTCTACGTGTTGCCCTTATTTTCGCCGTAGTCTATGTAATCTTTATGTAGACTACAGCGACCAAATAAGGAACGTGAATGGCGGCTCCCTATGGGGGCCGCCATTAGCCGTACGCGCTTTTTTTTAAAAAAGTCACCCGTGATAGGCTACGTGACGATTTACGTAGCCTATCACGGCTGACTTTGCAGATCTAGCCATGATAGGCTACGTTAATCGTCACGTAGCCTATCACGGGGGCTTTTTTTTTTTTAGTTTTATTGGAATGGTGGCGGTGGCAGCTGGTCGAAAGATCGGCTGCCGCCCCTGACAAAGACCCGATAAACCGCCGCCGGGAGGGACATTCGGGAAAGGTAAGTCCCGTCCCGGGGGGGTGCGGGGGGGTGCGGAGAATTTCTCCCCGAAACTTCTTCGGGGGGCCGAACACGTTGGCGCTCGGCCCCCCGAAGTTTCGGGGAGAAATTCTCCGCCAACCCTAGTTTGGGGGTTATTTACAAGACTGTCGTACATTGAGCATTGGCCTACTTGAACTGTCAAGACATCTTTTGCTGAAAAGTAATTTCTTACTCTTTTTATTCGAAATATTGTTTAGTCATGCTGTGTCTTTGACACGGCACCTATTATTTTTGACCATGGGTTGGTATGGCACTTGCTCTAATCTTAAACAAGTTCCTAATGCATTTGTTTGGCAAATGTGCCCTAGGTGGTAATGTATAATAATTGTTGTTGGAACTCTGAAGGTGTAGTAACTGGGACATAAAACTGATTTAAGAGAGAAGCATTCGAGCTGTGTCAGTAAGCCCCCCCCCCCCCCCGCATGTGTCGTTTTTTGCAGATTTGCTTAAATACACTGGTTGCTTAAATTAGTTTTGCTTAAATACACTAGTGAGGCAGTTTTGCTTAAATACACTAGTGAGAATTTATTGTGGTGCCAATACATTGCCTAAGACAGGGGTGGGCAGAAAGTAGATCTCCAGATGTTTTGGAGTTCAACTCCCAGCATTCCTGACCGCTGGCCGTGGTAGCAGGGGTGTTGTGGAGTTGAAATTCGAAGAGAGAGAGATACCTTTTGCCTACCCCTGGCTTAAGTTTTACCTTTCTGGATCAGATCAAAGCTCCATCTAAAACAACATTTGGTCTTCAACTGTGGCCAGCCTTGTCTCTTCCCAGTATCTGGTAACTGGCAGTATTCTTTGCCTATTAGTCCACTGATCTAATTTATCTAAGTTAGGTTTTCAAGAGTTATTAAAGAACTTTTGTTGCCTGTCCAAAAGCCTATACTAAGAAAGTTTAAGCCTTCATATTTGATCATTTGTTTCTGGGCTAAAATATATTATGGTAGATGATTGATAATGTTTATCAGCTAAACTTTTGAGGCACTGCACAAAAAAACCCATACCAGGTTTTACAGTCCACTAGATTTTAAATCCTGCCTGCTGGTTTACAATCTAATAGATATACAACAAAAGGGAAAAAGTATGAGGGACAAGGGAAACAAATTCAGGTACCAATTTTTACGTAAGTTAGATGAGCAGGTCTTGTCAGAAATCGAAAACCACAAGTTTAGACCCATAAAAGTGGCAGAACCCTGTTAGCTTTTTATTTGCACTTTCACAAAAGGCACACAACCAGATATGCTAACAAGCTGGATTTCACTGCAGGAGTAAATAATCAGAAATATATTTTATCTCCTGAAGTTAGCAGGTATTTCCTGTATGTATTCTAATATATGGAGCCATGTTTATTTCAACCCTCTATTTGGTTTCCAGGGGAAGCAGCAGCTGTGGAAGTACCCTTCTTGTTGGTGATTCTTTCTGTCTGTAGCCTTGTAGTCCTGGTACTACTGCTTGTGAATTGTGTATCCTGTTGTAAAGATCAAGAGATAAACTTCAAGGTGAGTACAGGAGATAAATATCCGTATCACTTTGGTATGGTACCTGAAATGATAATACTGTATAATACTAAACTTCACTCTGGTCAAATGATAATCAGTGAAGCTTGGACTGTTCTCTTGAGGTGGTTCCCTAAGTCTGCTCAAATAGCTATGTGATTGGAACTGCTTCCTGAGCAGCTAAAATTGTTTTGTTAAGTGGTACTTTGTTCAGATTTTCAAACAATTAAGCAGGAACAAGCTGGGGAGGGGCTTATATACATTAAAGCAACTTCTCTGCTACTTCTGCTTGCTCTGAAGTAATCTAGTAAATGGGGAAACGTTTACAAGTTGGCAAGTGGAGGTCTTGCCAACAGGTTCTGGGAGACAAACTATAGTAGCAAGCAGACATAGAAGCCATTCATAGATCTTACCGCTCTGTAAATCTGTAAGTAACTTGCCCTGTCTTTCTAAACAGGGCAATCTGGCCCTGTAAATATTAAGAGGCAAAGATACTGAAATGCCTCCTTTTTCTTTGAAGAAGTTATCTTACAAGTTTTGTTTTCTTTAAAAAAAAAAAAAGTGTGATGAGGATTCAGTGAAGAAAATAGTCTTCAATATGTAGGAGATTACTTGAGGCCTCTTTATACAATAGCTATTAAAAAAAATGATAGAGTCAAATATACAACCAGAGGATGGAAGTCTCAAGGTATGGATTGATTTCAGTTTATGGAATGTAAAGAATGAGACAAACAGGATATTGTTCTAGGGAGTTCTGTAGCTAAACATGAGTTAGTAGTAGCTTGAAAGGATCCCTTTATTAGTGGTTTTATTCCTTGGATGTTAATCTATCCCTATGGTATTCTCCTTCCCTTCCAGCTACATTAATGTAGCTAAACTACAACAAAAGCTGACGTGTCTTGTGTGGGAGAGAATCTGTCATATACACATCGAACAACGGAGGGATCATTCTGATCTGTAACATTTTTCTCTTTTAAGAGGAATGCAAATGGAACTTTCAAATGGAAAATTTGCTTGGGTTTTACAGGAAAGACCTGAACAAGACCCAGCAAAAATCTATTTATCACACATGAAAGCTGTTGAGCCTGCCTGAAGTATTTCTTGGGATCCCAGCCCTGTTTGCGTTCTTATTCATAAAATCCAGGTGGTTGTAGTTTTTGACCTGTGTGCTTCTATAGAGAAATTGTGCTGACTTCTGGCTCAGGATAAAGTATTCAGCAAAGCTTTCAGTGTAATTTTTAAAAGCTTTTTTTGTTAATAACAATTATTGTTTTGAATAGTTTGCATGATATCGACACTAAAACAGCATTGAACAGCAATTAAATAAAACCAGGTGACTTATCAAGCCCCTCATGTGCTGCCATATGCGAGTGATATGCTGCGTTTAGTGCTGTAGGCAAAGACGGGTTTCCTCATCATCCTAAAACTTGTCCCTATGTGTGAGTGTCAGTTTGAAGGCTTCTATTTCCTTGTGGTATGGGCCAGCAAGTACTCTACCTAAAGCAAGATCAGTTTCTGTTACTAGGGAAGAAGGAGAGACCATGTTCAGAGCACTAGGGAAATAATATTACGTAGGTTGCTGATGTCAGGAATGAATCTGAGCATGTGGAGATGTCTGGCAGCTCAGATTCAGATTCAGAATGGGAACAGCCAGAACAGGGGGAAGGCACCTTTCCTAGTGAGCTCAGATACAGCAAGGCTGTCTTCCCAAGACCTTGACACACAGATGGCTCTGCCTGAACGGCCCCCCCTTTCCACCACCATGAGAGCCCAGGGTTCGGAAGAGGAGGAGGAGGAGAGTGAGGGGCGTGACTTGAGAGATACTAGGGTCCATCACAGAGCGAAGCAGGAAAAGTTAGAGATGGGGCCCAGATGCTCCACCAGGTTGGCCAATTGTGAAAACCTATGTAGGAGGGAGCCACACTAAGGGAGGTGCATCCCTGCAAAGCTAGTCTGGCTGAGAAGTTCTTGCCCAGACTGCTGGCAACTTCTCCAACTTCCATTTCCAGTTCTTCTCTTGATCTTTGTAGATGTGTAGATTAGCTGTTTCATTGCAGTCTGAGAGTTTCCTAAAATCTGCATTTGTAAAGAAGCCTGTCATTAACTAATAAAGTAGTAAGCCTGAAGCCTTGTTTCTTCGAGTGTGTTGATTGTGAAGGGGGATGATGAAGGAATGTGACAGCTACCTGCTTCCAGGTTGTATGTGGATGCATGTGCACACGAAGGCCACAGGTTGTGTGAGACTATTCTGCAGTGTCAGTGTTAAGTTCATGCAGCTAAAACATCTGAACTGAAGATTCTTTCAAAGATTTTTTCAGCAGCTTGCCCATCTGTAGCAGTTCATGTGTGAATAATTCTTTGGTGCTGAGAAAAGTTGGTGTAAAGATATTTTTATGCTATGTTGAGCTGTACTTTTCCATCTTTATGACCTGATTGGAGCTTGCTTTTTCAACACTTCCCCCCCCCCCAACTTTGGTTACATTTTAAATTAAAATATGTAAAAGTAGTAACCTGTGAAACTTCCATGGGAATTGAGTTATCCTTTTAGCAGCAGAGCAGTCTGTCTCTTCACTGCTGAAAGGATTGATGGGCCAAAGGAGAAACTGGGCTTTAAGGGTGTGTCTTCAGCACCCGATGCCCCCTTCTCTTTAGCTCCTTTTGGCAGTGAATGGAAAGCTCTTGTATGTTGCCCAAAGGAGTCCTGATTCCCAGAAGTTCCAGGGACCTGGCCGGTGAGAGAACCCTGGGGAGGAAAGCAGTGTGTCCTGGGACTGGGACCAACATCCTCAGAGTCATCCCTCCTAGTGGGGCTGCTGAGACAACATGCTAACCCACACACTGGGGCTGTTCACACAATATGCTAAGCCAGACTTGGTGGTTGAGTGTGGTTTGTTGTTGAACCATGGGTTGTTTGTTGAACTGTGTGTTAGTGTGTTGTCTGAACCCAGGACATTTTCTGCAGGGTGGCTTGTTAACCATGCAGTGTAGCTCCTTTTCTCGAACAAGCCACCTTGAGAACCCATGGGTTGTTGTTGGGTTGCTCATGGTAGTTAACAAGCTATATTGCATGGTTACCAAACTACCCTGCAGACGTTCAGACAACATGCTAACCCATGGTTCAACCATAACACACACTGAACCACCAAGTGTGGGTTAGCATGTTACCTGAACAGCCCCTGTGGCTCCTTGTGTTGGCTGAGGGATTGACAATTCCCTCACCTGGCAGGCCCAGAACTACTGCCTGCATTCTGCCCCCTGCTACCAGAGATCCTTGGGGCACAAGGGTGCACAAACAATCCTTAGGGCTCAGTTTCATTTTGACCCCCATTATTTTTATACCAGAATGGGAGTACCTACCATGTGTCAACATCCTCACCAAGTCTGCAGATTCCCTAGTTTTCTGCCCTCAATATCTATATGTGGGCACTCACTAATATGTATAATGATAATGACTTTAATGTAGTGCCTTGTATCAGAACAAAATTGAGCATCACCTACAGTATACTTAAAAATGTTTATGGAAGGGATAATATATGTCCTAAACCACATAGTTGTAGCATTTGTAAGTGACTGATATCTCTGATCTTAAGTACTGATGCAACCAAGACTTGTGGGTCAGATCTAGCACATGGTATAAGTGATGTGCTAGTCTGAGTTTTTGAGTTTCTGAACAAGGCAAGTTCATTTTCTTCTGCTGACCTTGTTGCCTTTATAGGAATTTGAGGACAATTTTGATGATGAAATAGACTTTACACCACCCGCAGAAGACACTCCGTCTGTTCAATCTCCAGCAGAAGTGTTTACACTTACAGTTCCCAGTGTTTCTTTACCAGCTCCATCACAGTTCCAGCTTCCTACAGGTAAGATGTTTCCCTACCTGAGTTGCCTGCATCTCTCTCTGCGTCCCCCTCCTCATGACCATCGATGGCACCAGACTCTTCTCTGATGCTTGGTGGTTTTGTGACTGAAGCTCCTTTTCAGTATTAGTGGTGCCAAAGCAAAATATACGTATTTTCCATGGGGGTAGTTAATGCAAATTTGCATGAATCTCCCTGAAGGTATGTGTGTGTGTGTGTGTGTGTGTGTGTGTGGGGTTAAATACGTGCAAATCTCCCCAAAGGTGTAAAAAAAACAAAAACCCATGAAAATTGTGCAGATCTCCCCGAAGACAAAAAAATAACATTAAATACATGCAATCTCCCAAAGGCAAAAAAAGTTAAATTTGCGCAAATCTCCCTGAAGGTGGTGGTGGGGGGGACTGTCGCTGTCGAGGGAGGGGACAAAGTGGAGGAATAAATTGACTAGTGTCATTTCAAGACGTAATAGTGAAGGGATATCATTAGCAAGACCTTAAGGAGAGATGGGTTTTTTTGCCATTTTTGCCAGGCAGCTCTGTAGCCCTTTCCCATGAGCCATGTGCAAACCATCATGCTGGGTTTGCATGTCACTACAAGCCACCTTGAACAATCCAATAAGCCATGGTTTCTCAGGGTGGCTTGTGCATGGTTAACAAAGCATGCTGAGGAAACCACACTGGGTTCAGACATCACAACAGCCTGAAATAAACAAGGGTGTTAACCCTCCATGGGTTGACGTATCACGTGAACCAGGTCAGTAGATCTTGTATATTTTTGATGGCAACTAGCTACACAAGGGGTCAGATACCTGTGTTGCAATCATAAATTTTATTTCATGAATACTTAAGGGAAACAGCTCACTTTGTGTATTGTAATTTAGGTACTTCTGGTATTTCCACACTGGAAAGGAAATGTGTATACAATGAGAAAATCACCTGTGCTTTGTGACACTGCATGTGTGTATGAAGTGTAGCAAACTATAATTCTGTTTCTCCTGACTGATTTTTTTTTCTTAATGGTATCGCCTATATCAGATGTCCTTCTCCCCTCTTCAGTCTTCAGTCTGAAACAATCTTCAATGTTTTCATTTTTCCTTTATCAGTCACCCACAAAATGCTACTCAAGTATAGGATGATCTTTCTTAATCTCACTTCTGAAAAGATATTAAACATAAGCTGTGAAGGCTTGATAAAAAATAGCTTTCATCCTGCACCCATTTGGGAAGTCTGACCATAGAAAATGGAGACTTTCTAAGTATGCGTGTGTTACTTGCATGAGATTTGGGTGGCTTTCTGTCACATTTGAGAGCATGAAACAAATCCTAGATTTTTATTTTTTATTTTTTTCAGGGACTTGGGATGGGATTTGCATGCAACGTGCATCTGTCTGTATTTTTTGTTGCTTCAAAAAAAGGGTTGTACAGATTCATGGATGCCTTATATGGAATATAAGGCATCAATCAGCGGCTATTACTCAAGAGAGCTGGATGCAACTGCCATGTTTTGAGGCACTGCATTTCTTGAATACTAGATGCTGGGGCAAACAAGTGATCGATGGATGACCTTTACCATCATGCCCCGCTTGTGAAATTTCTGAGGCAGCTGGCTGACCAGTGTGAAGGCATATAATGCTTGACTACGTGGACCCTGGTCTGAGCCAATAATTAGATGCGTTATCCCCCAACACATATGCAGGAAAGTCTGTATGTGTGTAGGGGGATAGTTGTCAGTAGGGTGCTGAAAAACAATGGAGGGAGCAATGGTGTGGCTCCTAGACAAAGTCTGGGGGGCCGTAGGATATTTCGGATTCCTGGATCCGAGGTCGGAGGCAGTGCTTGGACCCAGGAGTCTGAGCTCCCCGCTCCCTCTCCCTTGCAGCCAGCGCAGAAAGAACTGCACTGGCTGCCTCTCCGAGGTCGCAAAGGCAATCTCGGAGGGAAGGGGAAGGGTGTGTGCTGCTGGACAGGGAGACAGGCTTATGCTGTATCCGGAGGCTTTCTCAGCCTCCTTCCTTATGCCGAAAACATCCATCTAGCTAAATTGCAGAACAGGGCGCCTCCGCTGCTCCTCCATCTCTGCAGTGGATACTCATAAGCCTCCAAGTTTGAAGGCTTATGAGTATCAAGGGTGAATATGATAGGATTGCGCCCTAAATGGTGTGTCTGCTATTGCTGGAAATGACTTCTTCATATATGTGCAGGGGAGGATCAAATACTTCATACTGCAGACTTCAGTGTGGTACATGAATATAACTCAAACTAAGCCCTGGGTAGCACTGTGGAAAATGACTACCTGGTGGAGGACACTAAATAGAAATATATACAGCTGGCTGGAGGATGCTGGGAGTTGAAGTCCAACACATCTGGAGGGCATGAGGTTGGGGAAGGCTGACGTAAAGGCGGGTTTGGAAGGGGAGGGTATCTAACAAGGTGTCTTACTTGGAAGTATCAACTCTTGAGTATTTGGCAAGTGTAATATTGATGGGGCTATAGCTGAGTTGTAAAGCATGTGCTTTGCTGGCAGATTGTCCTAAGTTCAATCTCTGGTGTATGTGGTTAAAAGGATATTGGGTAGCAGGCTTGGGAAGCACCTCTGCCTGAGACCTTGGAGAACTGCTGCCAGTCAGAATAGAGCTTACTGGCGTAGATGAACCAATGGGCTAATTCCATATAGGAAAGGAAAGGTTCCTTCTGTGCAAGCACCGGGTCATTACTGACCTCTAGAGGGACGCTGCTTTCGCTGGCGTTTTCATGGCAGACTGTAGCGGGGTGGTTTGCCATTGTCTTCCCCAGTCGTGACTACCTTTCCCCCAGCAAGCTGGGTACTCATTTTACTGACCTCGGAAGGATGGAAGGCTGAGTTGACCTGAGCCCACTACTTGAGACCCGGCTTCCGCTGGGATCGAACTCAGGTCGTGGGGAGAGTTTCGGTTGCAATACTGCTGCCTACCACTCTGCGCCACACACCAGCACTAATTCCATATAAGGCAGCCTCAAATATTCAGATATGTATGTATTCCTTTTGGGGAAAGTGGTGCTTCCTTTTTGAATTCCATTGTTGTTGTTTTCCACTGTGATGGCATGAATTGGAATGTGTATTGTGGGTTCTCTGGAGGTGTGGGACATGAGGCACTGTGTTGTGAATGCTCCATCATGGGTTGACAGCTGGCTTTGTTGGGAGGGGATCTGTGCCCTTGGCCTTCTGTCATTGATGTCATCTTGTGTGTGACTAGGGATGGCTGGAAAAATAGTATTAGAAAAACAGTTCCATCAAATACAAGATTGTGGCCACTTCTTTTGATTGTACTCTCTCTTTTTGTATAACAGAAGGATTGAAATCTCAAGTCGCTCGTCAGAATCTCAACTATATCCAAGAAATTGGAAATGGCTGGTTTGGAAAGGTAAGAAGTCTGTCTTCAATGTTGTAATTTCCTCTCCATTAAAATATTTTCCAATGCAGTGATGAGCAAAAATAGCTCTTGAATACATTTTGAAGTGTGAGCTTGCCATCTTATTGCTAAGAAGCTTTAGGGGAGAACTTTTGCTGTTGGTATTTGCATTTTTTAAAATGGAGTTTTCTATGGAAACTGGTACAATGTTCTTTCACAAACTTGAACATTGAAACAATATTTGTTTACAGAAATGTTTAACATATTACTATTGTTTCCCCTCAGCTTTTAAAAATATTTGAGTACTTACAATGCAGAAACTTTCACTTAGAACTGTAGCATATTTATAGTCCCTGTCTACTCTTGCCTAGAATGCATATGCCACCACTACCTGTCAGTTAGTAGAAGTCAATGTCGTGTAAACGAAAAGTGTGAGAGTGGCCACCTTTTTCACGCTTGCTCATTTTTCTCTGGTTTAGGTAGAGTTCATGGAAGCCCTGAGATGTACTATAATCTTAAATCTGCCTTTCTGCTGTCCCAAAGTCCAGTGTTTCTGCATTCTGGCAGCTTGACACTTTTGCTGCTTACTGGAGAAGTGTAGAGTCTACTAGCTTCTGAGGGAGGCAGAATAGAGAACAAGTTAAAGATGCTGGAGTATGATTGTGGTCACAACATCCATGCATGATGGGAAGCTTACGGGCCATAAAAGCCCTGTTTCTCCCCTCTCTCCCCCTCCTCCCACACCCCTCCAGGGTGGACAGGCACTCAGTGTGCCAGGCTGTTACAGGGAATGAAATGTCTCTGTGCAGTCCAACCCCCTCTGTTTGATCAAGGAAAGGGTGGCGATATGGGAGTTAAAAGGAGATATGCCATTCGCCATAATGTGGTGTGGTGCCTGTATATGTGCATGGGGTGTGTGTGTCTTTGTATGGACAGAGAGAACAGTGTTCTTATACCTCCCCCCACCTCGGGCATTGATAGTGTGCTTGTGCAAGGAAGGATCATGCCCCTGGTTTGTTGTGAAATGTCGTATACAACTCTCTTTTGTGTCTTCATAGTTGTGCTCTAACTGTCCTCTAAAAACTCACCCCCTACACCCTCACAGTAAAATGTGGGTCCGAGGGGTCTAGAACATTATTTACATCACTGACTTCCTGTTTCCGCATCAAGTTATTTTTTTCATCTTATGTAATAGATATGAAAATATAGTGCGATAACTGTATTTTTGGCATACCACTCTAGCTCTGGCATGTGTCAGTTTGTTAAAATATAGGTGTTTTGTAAAATGGTAACTCGGGGAAATTGTGTCTTTAAGTGTATGCAAATCTTCTTGAAACTGTCATTCTGCTTAAAGTTTTAAAATTATTTTACATAAGCATCCTCGCTTAGATGTTTGACAGGCTATTTAAAATTACAGTTCGATCTAACTAGGAATTTCAAGTAGTGTGAAAACGTAACTTAGGGCACAAACCTATGCATATTTAGACAGACAAAAGTCCTACAACTCCCAGCATTCCCCAGCCAGCCATGCTGGGAGTTGTAGGACTTTTTCTGTCTAAACATGTATAGGATTATGCCCTTAACTTGTGATCTAAGCCTAACTTAAGGAAATTCGTGGAAGGAAAACTTCTGGTCTCTGTACCCTCAGAAAGCTTCTCTGGGTGTAGATGTTCCTGAGTTGAGGGCCCCCCCTGAAAAATGTGGGAGGTGGTGGCGGTGGGGTATCAGCCATAATCTTGGATCCTAAATTAACTTACGATCCAAGCCATTTTTTTAAAGCCTTATCTTTCGAGGAGCCTGTATATGTTTACAGATACACTACTAATTTTAATTCTAAGATTCTTATGTTAAAGAGCAAATCCCTTTCTTGAAGTTGAAGTTCCATGCCAGAATTTTACACTTCTTAAGCTTCTAATCCTTAATAAGAGCTTCAGAGTAGTTGGCCAAAAAAAGAAAAGAAAAAAGGCAGAACCTTCCCTGGGAGGGCCATAGCTCACTGGCAGAGCGCATGCTTTGTATGGATAAAGCCCCAGGTTCAGTCCCTGCCATATTCAGGGAAAGGATCTTGGCTAGAAGGGTTGAGGCTTGGGAGACAGCTTCTGCAAGTCAGGGTGGGTTATACCAGGCTAGATGAACCGTTGGATTGGGGCTGGTTTGCACAGTCACCACAGCCCACCGTGGGCTGTTTTGGGGTTGTGGGTGGTTTGTTAACCATGCCAACAAACCGCCCTGTGCAGGTTTAGGACATCACGACAAGCAACTGCCCACTGTGGCTTGAATATTCACAATGGCCACAGGCACGTGCCACAACCCACCATGGCTTAAATAAGACACAGCGTGCTGCAGTGATTGTGCAAGCCAGCCTTTGGTATAAGGCAACGCTTGGCATTCACGTTCTTGATGTGCATTGTAGCAACCTTTATTTTTCTTGCCCTCAAAATGGTTTCCTCCTTGTTTTAAAACATAACTGAGGCTTAACTGTTTCTGTTTCAGGTTCTGCTTGGGGAGGTTTACACAGGCACTAGTGTGGCAAGAGTAGTTGTGAAGGAATTAAAAGCGAGTGCCAGTCCGAAGGAACAAGAACAGTTTTTGAGGCATGGAGAACCTTATTTGTAAGTAGCGTCTCAATACCTTGTAGCAATACAAACTTACAGTGCATACTACAGGTACATCTTGAAAAAACAGTGATGCGCTTCTTAGCCTATTGTGAAATAATGCTTTTTTCGTATCTCTCTCATGGTGGCAAAGTAAAAACTGAAAACGGCCCCAAAACCTTATTAGACAGCGCAACTGGGGATTGCTAACAAGCTTAACAGTAGGAAGATTGCTTGCTAATAGATAAATAGTAAGGCGTGTTTGGACTCTGGTTGGGGGTGGGGAATGGTTGCAAGGATGTGTGGATGCTTGCTAAAGGGAGCTACAAGTTCTACATAGGCCTTTCCCTTTCCCAGTTTTTACTTCATTTTCTCTAAGGAGCTCAGTAGTGCATGGGGGTGGCCTTACCCTACCATTAGACAGAGTGAGATGGCAGATGCTGAGGGGCAGGAAGCGACAGCAAGATATTAGCGGACAAAGCTGTATGTGCCATGTGGCCTGCTTTATCCTCCCTACACTAGCCTGCTGCCCTCAGGTGCAGTGGAGGAAGCTGCCCCATTGCCAGTGCTGAAGTAAGATTCAACTGTGTGGTGTGGAGGAAGTGGATAGGGAGACATTTTTCTCCCTCTCCCATAATACTAGAACCTGAAGTCATCCCATGAAGCTGATTGGTGGGAGATCCAGGACAGATAAAAGGAAGGACTTCTTCACACAGCGCAGAGTTAAATGATGGAATTTGCTACTACAAGACGTAGTAATCGCCACCAATTTGGATGGCTTTAAAAGGGGATTAGACAAATTCCTGGAGGAGAAGGCTATCGATGGCTAGTATTCACGATTTGTTTGTTTTGTTTGTTATATTTATATCTCACCTTTGCCTCCAAGGAGCCCATGGATAATCCTCCTCCTCTCCATGTTATCCTCATAACAACCCTGTGAGGTAGGTGAGGCTGCAAAGCTGTGACTGGCCCAAAGTCACCCAGTGAGCTTCCTAGCCAAGTGGGAACTAGGACCTGGGTCTCTCAAGCAACTGTCCAACATCTAACCACTACACCACACTGGCTCTCACATGCTACCTCCAGCATCAGAGGCAGTATGCCTCTGAATGCCAGTTGCTGGGGAACATGAGTGAAACGATGCTGTTGCACTCCTGTCCTACTTGTAGGTTTCCCACAGGCCATTGTGGGAAGAGAATCCTGGACTAAATGGACCCTTTGTTTGATCCAGCATGGTTCTTCTTATGTTATAACTGTCAGTCTAGTCTGCTTCTGTACATGGAATGGGAAGGGATGCCACCTTGACCTTTGCCTTGGGCAGCAAAATATCTTGGGCTGGCCCCGGTGGTGCACATGGCAGTATTCACTTTTACCCTCCCAGACAAGCTTTTGTGAGTAAGGTTAGGCTGAATCATAGAATAGTAGGGTTGGAAGGGGCCTATAGGACCGTCGAATCCAGCTCCCTGCTCAATGCAGGAATCCAAGTCAAAGCATCCCTGACAGATGGCTGTCCAGCCTCGTCTTGAACGCCTCCAGTGTGGGAGAGCCCACCACCTCCCTAGGTAATTGGTTCCATTGTCGTATTGCTCTAACAGTCAGGAAGTTTTTCCTGATGTTCAGCCGGAATCTGGCTTCCTGTAACTTGAACCCATGATTCCGTGTCCTGCGCTCTGGGATGATAGAGAGGAAGGGCAGGATCTCTTCTCGGTGACAACCTTTCAGGTACTTGAAGAGTGCTATCATATCTCCCCTCAGTCTTCTCACGGCTAAACATGCCCAGTTCTTTCAGTCTCTCCTCGTAGGGCTTTGTTTCCAGTCCCCTGGTCATCTTCACTGCCCTCCTCTGAACCCTCTCCAGTTTGTCTGCATCGTTCTTAAAGTGTGGCGCCCAGAACTGGGCACAGTACTCCAGATGAGGCCTAACCAGTGCTGCGTAGAGGGGAACTAGTAGTTCATGTGATTTGGAAGCTATACTTCTCTTAATGCAGCCCACAATAGCATTTGCCTTTTTTGCAGCCACATCATCTTGTTGGCTCATATTCATCTTGTAATCTACAACAATTCCAAGATCCTTCTCACTTGTAGTATTGTTGAGCCAAGTATTCCCCATCTTGTAACTGTGCATTTAGTTTCTTTTTCCTAGGTGCAGAACTTGGCATTTATCCCTATTAAATGTCATTCTGTTGTTTCCTGCCCAGCACTCCATCCTATAAAGATCACTTTGAATTCTGTTTCTGTCTTCCAGGGTATTAGCTATCTCACCCAATTTTGTGCCTGAGAAGCTGTCCAGGGAGCTTTTATGGCTTGAGCTGAGATTTGAATTCTGGTCTTTCCAGTCCATGCACAGCATTTTTTGTACTTTCTCATAGTGGCTCTCGGCCTCTTTGTATGTGTAGCTTTGGCATGGAATGCTCATGGTTGCATCCCTCCATTTATTGATTCCCCTGTGGGAGTGATTTGCAGAAAACCTTTTTTCATGGGTGTCCACTGTTGAACACACACCACCAAGTTGTTTTTTTTATTCATGTAGACTAGCTCATGAGCCTGGAATGAAATGAAGTGTTCCTGACCTAAAGGCATTGTTTTGTCTTGTTTTTCTTTTCCTTGCAGAATTCTTCAGCATCCAAATGTCCTCCAATGTACTGGGCAGTGTGTGGAAGCCATTCCCTATCTTTTGGTATTTGAATTTTGTGACTTGGTGAGTAAATGCTATTTCACTATAATAGCAGCTTGATTCTGATTTGATAAGGATATCTCTGATTCTTTCCTGAGAAGGCTTGTAGGTTTGAGGGAGGTGCTCTTCTGTTTTGCTTCCACCATGGCTGACGAACTCCTTTGGGGAGAGAAGGAAGAAAACAGTGCAGCCATAGACTTAGGTGACAAGAATGCCAGATGACCAGTGCTTAATTTGAACCAGGGTCGCCTGCGTGGAGTTCATAAAAATAGAACTACAGAAACAAACTGGACTTTTGGCTGAGAATACTGGCTCAAGTTAAGTCAGATACTACTGGGGAGAAAGGAAGAGTTGCTGGTCTAATATGCATTTCATGATCAGCTGTGGGTGTTTACATATTTTTGTAATATGTAATATTACAAATATTACTTTGGCTATTGGGCGGTATAGAAATGAAATAAATGAATTAAAAAATAAAAAACTAAAAATTTGCCTGCAACAGAAGAGAGAGCCTCTATTACAATCAATGTTCACAAACATACTGGCCTGTTTGCATTTCTGGCTAGGCTGCCTCCAGCATTCCAGGCTGGTCTTAGATTTGTTTTTAAACCTAGGCTTCTCAAAGAGCACCTCTGGTTCTCTATTTCGTCTGGAAGAAACTTTTTCCCCCAGAATTCTAGGTGACTCTGGCCTAGTTATACTGATTCAGTAATGGATCTCTCGTGTCTCTAGAGATGTTCAGTACTAATAAATGTGTCATTTAATTTCCTGGCCTATTGTGGGATGAACAGTGGGACAAACAGACATGACCTTTTTCTTGAGAAATTCTAAAGTCTTCGTTGCTTTTGGATAATTTATTTCTGCCTACGTTCTGCCATGCTTCTGACATATTTAACCTGATTCCAAGGGCGTTTTGCATATAAAAGTTCTCATTATTCATAGAATGTAAGTTTTTAATACTCGGAAGCTTAGCACATGATAACTGAAATTGCCATGATCTTGTGGTATAATCCATACAAGGATTTCACTTGTCAGGATAGAATATGGTGCAGTAAACTTTGCAGCAAGGGAACTAGTGTTTATAAACTTCACTGCTGTCAAATTATGACCATAGAAATTAAAACCCTGTTGCTACAGTCTGTTTCAATCAAACCAATGCTTGTCTTAGAAATACAATAATGTACAGTACAGCAGCTGCAAAAACACTTTGCTACTTGCAAGTATGTGAGATGTGAGTAACTTTCGTAAGTGAGAAGAGGAGTGGGATGTGAAGCTGGCGTTAATTGCATGCTGTGCTGCGTAGCCCTGTTAACATATGCAGTTATAGCCACACCTACACTGTGCAACATAAAAGGTATCAGACAATAAATGCTTTCTTGGACCAATACAGGTGAGTGCCACACAGTTACATTTCCACATGGTGATCTGTGCTAGCACCCCATGGAAGATAAGGCTGTCATCATGGAGAAGGCTATTGATGAGTTCTAGTCCAGATGGCTATAAGCTACCTCGAGTACCAGAGGCAGTATGCCTATGTACACCAGTTGCAGGGGAGCATGGGTGGGAGGGTGCTCATGTCCTGCTTGTGGGTTTCCCATAGGCAGCTGGTTGGCCACTGTGTGAACAGAATGCTGGACTAGATGGACTTTGGTCTGATTTAGCATGGTGCTTATGTCCTTATGTTCTTACAGGCAGTGGAAACTGTCTAGTAGTGATTGTACACCTGCACTGTGTTGGCTTTTCCCCAGTGATAAAAATAATTTACCTAGACATCCAGTACTGAGTGGTGTTCTGTAGATGATCTTCCTTGGGCCTGATCTTCATATGCTTTCTTCATAACTCCCTGTACCTTCACTTTTACCTTTATGCCTGAATTAAAACAAAGATGATCACTTCAGGATGAGGTAGGCCTATACTTAAAAGCCTCTACGCCTTGTTAGATACTGGCCTGGTTCTCATGCAACAATAACCCAGAATCTTTTTTGTAATTGTGGGTTATTGGGATCACCATGAATGGCTAAACAAAACACTGACCTTCCGGTTGTGGTTTGGTTAGTGTTGCATGCGAACCAGGAATTCCGGCTTGTCCCCTGGTAACCCATGGATTATTTCTCTGGCTTGTCAGGGGAGAGAAGAGCCAGAGTTCCTGGTTTGTGCATAATGGTACCCAAACCACAGCCGGAAGCTCCGTGGTTTGTTTAGTAATTGGGCAGTACATACCAGCACACTGCCTCATTCCTGGTAACCCAGAATTTGTTTAAATTCTGGGTTATCACTGTGTACGAACCGGGACAGCGTTGCCAAGGATGTGAAACAAAGTAGCACCAAATGGACTAGACCCACCATACCTTACTAGAGCTGGGAGGTCACCTGACAGAATAGGGTATAAATTTCATGAGCCCCTTGATGCGTTCTATGTGGAAGTGTGTGCTTGTTTGTTTGTTTGTTTGTTTATTTATTAAATTTATTAATCGCCCATCTCGCTGGTCACCGAGCCATTCTGGGCGATGTACAACAATAAAAACTTTTCAGAACAATAAAATTCAACATTAAAAACATCCCATTTCTAAAATTACCCTAACCTACCCTAAATGCCTGCCTGAATGACCACGTTTTTAATACGTGGCGGAAGCTCATTAAAGAGGGGGCATGGCGGAGTTCCCTAGGGAGGGAGTTCCACAGAGTGGGGGCCACCACAGAGAAGGCCCTCTCCCTCATCCTTACCAGCCTGGCTGTCCTGGCTGATGGGGCAGAGAGAAAGCCATCCGAGGCTGATCTTGCTGAGGGGCCTATCTGGTGTTGCTGGAGGCGCTCCTTGAGATAGGCTGGGCCGGAACTGTATAGGGTTTTAAAGGTCAAAAACAACACCTTGAATTTGGCCCGGAAAACAACTGGTAACCAGTGCAGCTCCTTCAGCACTGGAGTGAAGTGATCTCGCCAGCGGCTGCCTTTGATCAGGCGAGCCGCCGCATTCTGTACCAGCTGCAGCTTCCGAACCGTCTTCAAGGGTAACCCCACGTAGAGCGCATTACAGTAGTCTAAACGAGAGGAGACCAGGGCATGTGCTACCAATGGGAGCAGATGGTTGGGAAGGAAGGGGCGCAGCTGCCGTAGTTACCGCTTTCCTGTTGGTAATAGGCAACGTTCATGTGTGTGAGCCCTTGCTTAGGGAAATGTTTTCTCACACACAGGTAGCTAGCAAGCAGCAGTATAGCAGAGCTGTTGAGGTGATAGTAAGCTGGAAAGTACCTGAGTAAAACCACTTGTCAGTCACAAACTCTAGAGTAGCCTCAAGCAGCCTCAGTTGTCACTCCCCCCTCGTAATATGGGGATGATGATGACAACGGGCTACTTTGCAGGATGGTTGTAAGCACCACTGTGAATGTTTACAGTGCTTCATATGCAATGTAAATACTAATTATTATGACTAGTGAAATGTCTCGCCATTACGTGTGTGCAGACAGAAAATATGTGTACTGCAGAGGCCTCTAGTGTGACCCTCCATGGGCTCCCTGTCAGCAAGGGCCAGACCTTCTCACAGCCAGTTTTCCCCTCAGCATAGTTCACTGTTCCATCGTGCAAAGCTTAATTTTTCCCATTGGAGTGAATGGCAGCGATTTGTTCATATGGGAGAAAATAAAGTGATGTGTTTAAAAATGCTGTTGAGTTAGGGGACAAACCTGCTTGATATCCCTTTGTTTCCATTGGCATCCCCAATTATGGACAATTGAGGTTGCTGTTATTGGCAGAGTCTCGTTCTGGGTTCTGTTGCTTGGCCACCCTAGACTGAGACAGAGACTGCATTCAAACATCATGCCAAACAGTGATTTGCACTAACGGTTGTTAAGAACCCACACTGTGATTTGTGCTTCCAGATGTACAACAGGCAAACCATGGTTCAAAGTTGCTTGTCTGCGTTCATTTTCCACCCTCTCAGCACTGGACTTCATACATTCACTCCCATCTTCATGACTGCAGTAGTCTCCGAAGGTATTGCTATGGCCATAACCATGGTTTGTTGATTCAGACATCAGACCAAGCTCTGAACTAAGCTTCAGTGTAGTGTCTGGATTGAGCCAGGTTGTTGGGAACTGGGCTTCTTGCATGTGTATGTGTAGATTACCACCAATAACTGCTGGGCTCTGTTCTGTCTGGCAGTTGATTATGTTTACTGTGGGAGGCTGTCTGTGCTACAACTACTGTCAAACCTGTGTAGCTGATTTTAGAGCCATGCCCTTGGAAATAAACAGCATCACATTTGGGGAATAATGAAAACTTTTAAACCTGAGTGCTTGAAAGAGGACCAATTTCTCTCCAATCCGTCATAAGGTGCAGCAGCTGCTGTTTGTTAAATGAGCGATTGCTCCTTCGTGTTCTCTTGTCCGAAATGATTGTGTAGTAGTTGACATGCTTGTGGAAAGCCTCTTAATCTATAATTAACTAATGGTGTATCATTTCCTATCATCATGGGGTTGTATAGTTTAAAAATAGGGTAGTAACCAGCTTATTAACTGTAATATATTACCCAGCTATGTGTGGCCAACCTTTTGTCAGCACACAGAATTCCTTGTTGATAGAATGACGAATGGGGAACAAATAATTGTATTATAAAGTGGATGTAACGTTTATATTGCAAGGCCGACTTGCCTGTCAGCCAGGCTCGCTTGTTGCTTGTCGGGAGCTTTTTGCAACTCATTGAGAAGATGAAGTTAGCAAGTCTGCAGGCAGTTGATACACGCTGCCCCCCCTTCAGAACATCCTGTTGCTTATCTTGGATCCTGCCTCTGCCAGAAGATGTTCTTGAGCTGTGACTGCTTGGTTCTAAATTTCCAGAAATAGGAAGGAAGTTCCTAGATGAAGAAGGGGGAGCGTGTTGTATTGTCCTTAAAAAAAAAAACTTTGGGGAGGGAGGCTTAAACTGATAGCCATGTTGGTTTGCATCAATTGCCCAGTGCTGGTGGCTTCACAGAAAGGGTCAGCCAAGGGCAAGGGTCAGTCCATTATCTCCACACAACCTCAGAACAAGCTCTTTCCCCTTGAGTGCTGCAGAAGACCCTTATAGCTCCTCTCTGATCCTCTGTGGTTCTGCCGCTCTCTAGACTTCGTCCCTTACTTGCTTCTCTCCCAGCTCTCCATTTGTGGGTTAGACCCTGTGTCTAACCCACAAATATGTCTCTCCTTCCAGTCAATACACAATGGCACCTTAGATGCCACAGTCGTCCACCCACTCCAGAGACACACACATAGGAACATAGGAAGCTGCCTTATACTGAGTCAGACCATTTGGTCTATTTAGCCCAGTATTGTCAACACTGACTGGCAGCAATGGCTCTCTAGAGTTTTGGGCAGGATTCTTTCCTAGCCCTACCTGGAGATGCTGGGGATAGAACCTGAGACCTTCTGAATGCTAAGCAGGTACTCTACCCCTGAGCCATGGCCCCTCACATGCACACACAGCCTTCCAAATGTCTCCTAAGCATAGGTATATATTGTTCTCCATTAACAATACTTGGGGGGAACTAGCATGTTCCCAGGATTTTCATGTTTTTAGGATTTCTTCTAAGATGGCTCTTACCCTCTGCAATTTTATAACTATTTGTATTAAATATTTTTAGACCTAATCTACTAATATATTTTTAGTCTATCAAAATGTATTTTAACCTTTTAATCCATTTGATTTCAATATTTAAACCGGGACTGTAAACTATTACTTCATATACATGAATTAAAGGGAGCTGATTGTAACTGTGCATGAGAGAAGACCCCAGGCAAGGTCAGGCCAGTTAGTCATGCTAAACTAGTGCCTTTTTGAAACTATGTCCAGTCCAAGTATTGGAAAACGTAATGTATTTACTCCACAGAGAGTACCCTTCCACATTCGAAGCATGTCTCCTTAAGCACTGTGACCGTAATAAATGTGGGCAGTGGATAAGTCTAGCTTGGCACTGTTCCTGAGGGAAGCCTGGCATCTTCTGGGATGCCAATGCAGAAACTATATATCCTTCCCCCACCTCCCCATCTGCTAATGAGAAAGAGGTACCATAGCAGTTGGGCATGTATACAGAAGCCCATTACTTTCTGTTAAGCTGGTGCATAAAGACTCAAGTTACATCTTAGCCTTTCTTTCTAAAATTCATATAAGATTATCACCAATTTGAGTGCAAATGTAAACACTGCATAAAGTGAGTGCAAGGCCCAATGAGCGATGTGGGAGCATCTGATGTTGCAGAACTGCTGAGTCGAATCAGGCCTCATCAGTAACATGAATGGGAGTCCACTGGGGGCTCCAAGGAAGAGCAGGACAACAATATAAATTGCCATATTTATGAAGCATCGATGCAGTGCAATTTACATTTACAAACCTGTGTTTGTAAGAGATGTGGTTGGCTGCACCTCCTTTTTGAGTAAGGGGCAAGCTTGGGTTTGCATTTAATGTGTATTTTAGTATTACTACTACTATTACTACTACTATTATTATTAATTATATTTCTATACCACCCAAGAGCCAAAGCTCTAGTTGCTTGCTCATCTTGACTTGTTAGCTGCTAGCCATCACATGCTTTAAAATAAAACCTATACCGCATTATTCAAGCATGAGTTCTTACAATAACTATCTTTCAAATGCGTGCTCGGTTCTGCCAGTTAAAAGATACATCTCCAGGCTTTGCTTAACCCATGATGCTCAGGATTATTTTGACTACTTGGCAGCCTTCCCTTGTGGATTGGTTTGGAGGAGGCATTTATGTGGTTTCCTAATCAAGCTTTGTTCATGCCCAGCTTCAGCTATGCTTTATAGGGCCAAATGAAATGTTACACTGATTGTGTAGCAAGCAGCTACATCTGTACTGCTTCCTTATATAAGTACAAGTGTGTGAGTCTGTCTGATAGCTATCAGGACTGCAGTGCACATGAAGGAGGGGTTTAAGCCTTCACTTCCCAGCTGTTATCTAGAGGAAAATGCCGCCCTGCAGCTATGGGGCTTAGAAAAAAGCTATTGGTATCAGTTTTCCTCTGGGTCATGTCTGGTGGGGAGACTTAAGTCCCCCCCCTGTGCACTGCAATCTTGATCACGTTTGAACACCCCGCATGCCCCCCCTTAAATAAAGAAAAAACCCAGGCATAGCTGCATACTATGCACTCAGCATAATGTGTAGTTTGCTCTCACACTTACATTCTGAAAGACAAGTTGACTAAAGCAGTTCTTTGCATTAGCTATTCGGATACTAGGGAATTTTGAGTAAAAGGCATCCAAGGAAAATAGCTTCCTTTTAAAAAACACACACAACTTAATCATGTGTAATCATTTAACAACCTGTAATAGTTTTTCGTTTACAAACTGTAGGAGGTTAATCCAGGAAGCTTGAGTTCTCTGTCTTCCTGAACGAATGTCCTAAGTCGCCGTCGCTTAGTATTTTGCTGCCATCTACAGCCAGCGAAACAGTTCTGTTCAGCATTTCACACACATGCGCCTGTAGTGTCTGAGTGTGTGTAGGATCCATTGCTGGTCAAAACCACAGATGGAGCTTTCATGCTGCCCCTAACACATCACTTTTCTGTCCAGTCCAGGCTTTCAGCTGCCAGCTAACAAATGTAGAGTAATTGAGTCACGTGCATCCATGTATGAACCAGTCGTTAAATGTGCGAATTGAAATTAACTGTCAGACTTGTGTTCTCTTTGCTGGACTGCTGCTTACTGTACAGTGTTTTCAGATTCAGGCCTCTCTATAAGGGTCATGCATTCTTACTGCAAATGTTTAAACTGAGGTCTGTGGTACAACCAGCCTGTCAGATCAGTTTGTGTGATGATCCCAGTTTAGTGGATGTGGAAGGCTATAAGTATGTGTTGTGTCTGTGCTTGTAACCATCCCTTATTTGGGGGCCAATGCAGTGCAATACAATGGATAATGTTACATCTGCATGCAAAAGGCCAAAGTTCAAAACTCTTCTCATGGTGAAGCTCACAGCCACTTCACACTGTTGGCCCCCAATCTGTTTTCTGGGCCCAATTCAGGGTGCCACTTTTGACCCATGAAGACTTGCACAGCTTAGGACAGCCTTTCCCAACCTTGGGTGCCCAGATGGTGTTGACCTACAATTCCCAACATCCTCAGCCAGTATGGTCAGTTGTCAGGGATGATGGTAACTGTAGTCCAATAACATCTGAGGACCTACGGTTGGCTTAGGGCCTTGGTATCTAAAGGATCACCATTTTCTTTGTACCTACCTGAACCTTCAGGCCTTCTGTGAGTGCTTCCTCAGTCTGTAGTTCAGATGATGAAATGAGGGAGAGGGCCTTTTTAATGGTGGCCCCAGTTATGGAACACTCTTCCTAGAGAAGCTCACTTGAGGCCTTTGCCAATGTTTTTCAATGCAAGATAAATATTTTTCTGCTGTCAGAACATTTTAATTATTTTAATATAATTTTAACATTGGTATTAACACTTAAGGCAGTTGGCATGTGTTTTAGGTTATTTTAGGTTTCTGTGATCAGGTTACTTTCTTTGTTATGGTTTTGGCTACTGTATTTGATCATTTTAAGTTCACACTGTAACTGGATTATATGGATACTATATTTAATTGTTTTAAATGGTTCAGTTGTACATTACCAAGAGAACCTGGGTTCTCTTGGTAATTAACAAATAGAGCAAATATAGGTTTGTTTGTTTTTACACAGATCACTGCTGCCATGCATCCTTCCATATATTATTGTTCTCATCTCTGATTCTTCTCTCTCTTAACTCCTGTCTCTCACCTCCTAGCCTCTTTCTTTTTATGCCCTTGGGAAGAGTTGTGAGTTAGCCTTCCATTTTTTCATCTTCCCATAACCTTAATCTTAATCTGATCATACCTACCTACATAAGTTAATCAGTGTGGCCTTAAAAGGGCCACAGCATGTACCTCAGGTACCTTCTCCAAGAAACCTTACGGAGATGTGAAATTTGATGACCGGATTCTCTAAGCGCAAGCTTATTTATAACTACTGCTAATAACCTTGTTGACTGATGAGAGCTAAACTATGTGTTTTAGTTGCTGCTTCATTAAATACCTGTTAGGTGCAACCAGCATGAGAAGCCATTGATGAGTGTTCTTAAACTTGCTTTACAGGGTGACCTAAAAACGTATCTTTGCAATGAACAGGAAAACATTAAAGGAGATTCTCAAATAATGCTGCTGCAGAGGATTGCATGTGAGATTGCTGCTGGACTCACCATAATGCATAAGCATAATTTTGTACATGGGTAAGACTTCCAAATATCTAATGCTGCTGTCTCTTTTTCATATGTGCTTGATGAAGTTTAAAAGCAAAACTTGAATTCTAAAATACTAAGTTGTATCGGGTTCTGAGGCGCGTTGAATATTGGATCTCAGCCTTTTTCTTTCCGCTCTCCCCCCCCACACACACACACACCTTGGAGAATATAAAGATACCTGTTTGCTCTGGCTGTTTCTTCTTTTGCTTCCATCTGTGAGTTGGGAGCTCACCAAGTGGAGGCTGGAGCCATTGCGCAGCCACCTTATACATGCACCTTAATAGCAGAGACCCCTGTGATTCTTCAGCTTTGAATCCATGTTGACTTGCGTGGGAGCTGGTAACTGAATTATTTACCTGCTGAAACTTCGGCCAGGTGAAATTGCTTGCACCACTGGACTCCAGGGGTGAGCAACATTGGAAGGGGCTGTACCTCAGTGGTAGAGCCCCTGCTTGCAACCAGAAGGTCCCAGGTTCAATCCCCAGCATCTCCAGGTAGGGCTAGGAAGGAATCCTGCCTGAAAGCCTCTAGAGCCACTGCCAGTCAGTGTTGACAGTACTGGGCTAAATGGACCAATGGTCTGATGGTATAAGGCAGCTTCCTAACACACAGCACACTTGCAGCCTGTCATGGACATCTGTGCAGCCCCCATTCAGTCCGGTTGCCACCGTGACCCCCAAAATCCCAGTGATTCTGCTGGGAAACAAGGCTTGTGCTCCCGACACATACTATTTCTCAGCAAAATTCTTCTTTCTACAGAGAAACAGCACACTGCGATCACACCCCCTGTTTCTTTGCAGATCGGGGCTTCTGCCAGATAGCTGTGGGGACTCTCATTCTGCCGGGAAACAAGCAGAATTGTTTCTAAGCAGAATTGCTGGAATTCCAGTGGTGGCAGTGGAGAGGAATGTGGCCCCCACAGGGTTCTGGAGTGGCCAGTGCACTTCCTTCCCCCCAGCCCTCGGAGGTTGCCCACTCCTTTTTTACTTGGTCTACCCAGTGGTATTCTGAGGTTGATCTGTTAGTGTCTTGCACAATAGAGTTTTAAGGGCCAAATTGCATGTTACATTATTCATGCTTTTAAAATATGTATGCTTAAACCAGCCATGTTTTGAAGAAGAAACATTTGCTGGATTGGAGCCTTGCCCCAGTTTTCTGCCCCAAATCTCCCCGTCCCCTACCCGTGGCTACTGTTTGCAGTAGACTAGCCTAAGATCCTAAGGGCCGCGGTGGCTTAGTGGTTAAGACGCTGAACTGCAGACTGGAAGGGCGGCAGGTCAGCAGTTCGAGACCCGAGTACTGCATGACGGAGTGAGCTCCCGTCTTCTGTCCCAGCTTCTGCCAACCTAGCAGTTCAAAAGCAAGAAATTGCAAGTAGATAAATAGGTACCGCCTCGGCGGGAAAGGTAACAGCGTTCCGTGCACCTCGGTGTTCAGTCATGCCGGCCACATGACCACGGAAGCGTCTTCGGACAGCACTGGCTCTTCGGCTTAGAAACGGGGATGAGCACCGCACCCTAGAGTCGGACACGACTGGTTGAGGACACCTTTACCTTTTTAGCCTAAGATCACCAGGTGAATTTCCCTGTTTAGTGGGGACTTGAACCCAGGCTTTCTGTCCTGAGATAATTTTGTGCTGATTTTGTATGGCTACTGCTGGTGCCCTTTAGAACCAAGCTACGTAAGGCTGTAATTAGAATGATGCTGAGTAAGCTGAACTTAGTTACATTAGCTACATCATTGATTTTTATCGTCTGAGCTTACATTGAGCTTTCTTTTGTTCTCATTGCAATGTTTTTTTTCAGTGACTTGGCCTTAAGGAATTGCTTCCTTACATCTGATTTAAATGTAAAAGTTGGGGACTATGGAATAGGGTTCAGTAGGTACAAGGTAAGTTAAATATTAATTTCAGAGCCTCAATTAGGTGGCACTAACTATGGTTTATTTATTGATGAATGGAACTACTAAAGTTACAACCTGGTGTTTTTATATGAGCTTGCTTGATTTTGAATGCAGTAGCTTGACAGCTTATATGGTAATCTCAGTTTGTTTGTACTACTCGTCTGTGGTTCTGTTTATGTGCCGAATTTGCCAGTGTTCTCTTCATCCCCTCTGTTGTAGTGGACAAATTTGCATACATCAGTGGGGTTGTGCCATGTAGGAAGTGCTATATATTGCTTAAGGAAAGGATTATATAACCTTTTGAATTAAGCAGTAAGATTTGGGTGCTTTCTTACTATGAAAAGCAGCCTCTGGAGGATGTGAACATGATCTGAGGAGTGTGTGCTTAACTCTTCTTCTCTCTGTTTTTCTGCACCCTCCTGTGGCTGTTTTTCATTAAAACAAAAACCTTGTTGGGACTGCATTGCACATACTTGTGTGTAACTTCAAGGGTAAACTGCATGTCGACCCAGTTCTCACAGAACCACTACCCACTGTTTAAACCATCTATGGGTAGTTAGGGCTGCGTGGGAGTGAGTGCGCTGCCTCCTGACCACTTGCCATTTCCACTTTTGTAAACAACCCAGGAACACCCTGTTCCCAGGTTGTTTGTTGCAACATCCGAACCCGGCATTCTGGGTTATTGAAGGAGAAAAAACTCAAAAGTTTTAACACATAGTTTGTTGTTGGGTTAAAACTCTGGGTTGTTTCTCCCTCAACAATCCAGAGTGCCGGGTTCAGACATCGCAACAAACAACCCAGGAAATAGGTTGTTTACAAAAGCGGAAACAAAGTGGAAGTGGTGAGTGATTGGGAGGCAGCATGCTTGCTCGCTCCTGTGAGGCCCTGACTGCCCATGGGTTGTCATTATGTGCGAACGAGGTCTTAGTGAGGAACAAAAGTACCTGAATAAATTCCCAGATTATAATAGCTGACTGGTTATTCAGACTTGTTTGGACAGACTATATGATATTTGACTCAAGAAATGTTAGCATTGCATTTCATATAGTTAGATTTCTCATTCTTGGTAAACAATTAAAATTGTTTTCACATTATGAGACTTGGGTGACTTTTATACAGTAGATAAGAATGCCAGTTTCTATTTAAATCTTTTAGTTTGGTGGTCTAGCTGCCAAACTGCGTTTTGAATATTGCCACATATTTCCATATTCCTTTTATGTGGACCTGCAGAGAACCACTAGGGGAGATTCCCCACTCATGCTGTGCTTCACTATCCCAGTCCTGTGCTTCTCTTCTCCATGCTACTGGTTTTGCTGTCACCAGGTGTCTCTCTCAGGCCACATTTGGCAGTGAGGATGGTCCATGCACCTCACTTTCAGAGTACTGCCCTGTTCATACAGGGCAACATTATGGAGGCTGTGCATATGGCTCTCATTTCCCCCTTCTAATCTTAAACAATGAATTCCAAATACTGACCATAGTGCTACTCTGCTAAGAGACAGTACTCAGGAGGCTGGGCATCTAGCTCTGTTCCTGCTGCTGTCACAACAATTATAGCAGCAGCGATGAGGTATCCAGGTGAGTTGCAAGCCTACCTTAATAGATGGGCCAAAAAGAGGAGGTAAAGCCATAAAATGATGTGAAAAGTGGAAAGCTTCTTATTGGATAATACAGTGGTTTTGATCCCAACTAAATTAGTCACAACTAACTTAAGTCTTATTGATTTTTAATGAGCCTAAATCATTGGGAAACTTGGATGCAGCCCAGTGCTTTTCAGTCTATCACTGCCTTCAGGGGCAAAGGGATTTCTATACAATTAATTGTGGTGTTTTATTCAAGGCATTTACCCTGTAGACTATACACCAAAACATGTTGAGCATATTGTATTCTCCAGTAATATTTTCCCCACTTTTAGCATCATTTTGAGACTTTGTCTCCTTTTTTTCAGCTTCTGTTTTTGTGTGTGTGTATGCTGGCTCTTCATTTATGCCTCCCTAATTCCTAGGAAACATTTTAATAGCGGGAAGCAGCTTCATTTTAGAGACCACCTTAAGGAAGGCCTACACGATTCTCTGCATGGATTAATCTTAGTGAGGGTGTAGCTGAACACCTGAGGCATGCTGAAAGGTCTGTTGACTCGATTTCCAGCATGCAGTTTTGGTTCCTCTTTAATGTTGGCTTTTTCCTTGATATGACAGGAAGATTATATTGAAACAGATGAAAAGAAGCTTGTGCCTCTTCGATGGACTGCACCAGAGTTGGTGACTAGCTTTCAGGATAGGCTGTTAACAGCTGAGCAAACGAAGTACAGTAACATCTGGTACGAAAACCATGGTCACTCTAACGAGTTTTCATTGAAAGTGTCTGGCCTGCTTTGGAATAACATCTAAACTGTAATAATCTAAACTATGAATAAGCCTGCACAAGCCTTGGCCTTGAGTACTCCCCTTTCCTCAATGTGTGTGAGGAGAAGAGAGCTTCTTGCTTCCACTTTAGAACAAGCTGCAGTTTGCCGTTTTGTTTTAATTAACTCTGTTAAGAACAAACCACAGTTCCTCAAGTTCGTACAGAACTGCAAACTTCTGTTTGTTCCAAAATGAAAGCAGAATTGGTGTTTTGCCGAAGCTCCCTTGATTCTACTGAAAACAAGGTTGGGTTTTACTAGTAGAACTGCAAGATGTTTTGCAGGGTTGTTTTTTTCCCCATAAAACATATCACAACCATCTAAAAGTCCATTTCACTGCTGGGTGTCTTGTAACCTTAACTTTTGGGATTAGAGCAAATTGGCTTCCATTTAAAACACGCCCCCCCCAAAAGTCAGGTAGCCTTGTCTACTCTATATTGCAGCGTGGTTCCTACCATGCCAATTACATGGTTCCTACCATGCCAGTTACATGGCCCATGCATGTGTGTCCTTTGCTCACTGTGATGTACTTAGGCACTATACAGGACAGCTTGTGATAAAGTTCCAATCTATCCTTTGGCAATGAACAAACTGAAAACTGAACATTAAAAAAATTAGGAGTTTGGCCTTCCTGTGCTCATACCTTACAGCCCACATACCATTTTGGGGTAATCATATTGTGATCTGACACCTTACTGAAGACTTTCTTTTTGCAGGTCACTAGGTGTAACACTGTGGGAGCTTTTCAGCAGTGCTACAAGGCCTTACCCTGATTTATCTGATGATGAGGTCCTGACGCAGGTCATAAAAGAAAAACGGACCAAGCTCTTGGAGCCCTATCTTGAACAGCCCTATTCTGATAGATGGTAAAGTCTGAATCTTTGAAGTTTATATCTAGATGTATAAAATAACGTGTAGGAAAAGCACTGTATAAATATGCTGCACTCAGAGTACTTCCTGCATTTCTCAGTCTTTAAAATAGCCCTTGTGAGATAGGTCAGTATAGTCATAGATCAGCAGAAAATTGCTAAGACTGATAGATAGTGGCTTGCTTATGACCATTCAGTAAGTTTGTGGTTGCGCATAGATTGAACTAGGGTGTGAGGTGGTCCAGCTCATTTGCTTAACCATAGCACTATCTCTTCTGTAATGTAAAAAGGTACTCACAGGAATAAAAAGTCTGCAGGAATTTTATCAGTGGAGGTAAACTCCTTAGCATATTTTTCAAGCTAAAGAAGACTAGTTGGCTGTTGAAAGGAATTGTTGATCTGAAACAGGATTCCCTTTTATTAACTGAATGGTATTGAAAATTTGTTGTTCTTCTCATAGGTATGAAGTTCTACAGTTCTGTTGGTTGCCTCCAGATAAGAGAGCAACAGCAGAAGAAGTACATAAGCTTCTAACATATCTCCATATGCAAAGTCAAAGGGATTCCGTGATTGATCCTGAACAGTGGAATGATCTCAAGCCCAATACTTCAAACAGGGAATTCTTGGGTGACTCTGCCTTTCCAATTCTAGATCATTTCACAGGCAATAGGTTTGGCCGCGAGATGGAAGAAGTCCTCACGGTAACTGAAACAAGTAGAGGGCTCAACTTTGAATACATCTGGGAGGCAGCCAAACATGACCACTTTGAATGCAGCCAGGCAAATCCTGATGAAGGGATGACTTACACAAATATCTTCTTCCCAGTAGAGGTTTTTGAGAATACACTTACAGAGCAAGGCCCTGGAGCTCAGGATGAAAGTGGGCAGGAAGTTTCTCTGTGTGTGCCCGGGCAACTTCCTGTGTTCAATGCCCATAAACCTTCTGTTGGAAATGATTATTACATCCAGTTAGAAGAGAAGAACGGAGGCAGTAATGTAAACTTTGATAGCCAGGCTGCTGTATTGACAACTGAGGTGGATAGCTATGAAGTTCTAAAGGACAAAAACTCTCACTTCCAGGTTCTTGGGGACTTCACTGCTGAATCTTCTACAGATGGGGACTTTTTCTGTTCCAATGTAGAACCCAAGGAAGAGGGCTTGCATGTCAGTGGCCTTGACAGCCCTTTTGAAAATACATTTAGCGATATCGCTGGAACAGAACAATGGTCAAATGCAAGAAATAGATTTGAATTAGCTGATATAAACGATATTCACGTGGAGCTTGAAGCAGTTTCATATTCGGATCTAGAGGAATCTGTAGTTGATCAGCCCAAGAAGGGAAGTCCCAGACACATCCCTGAAAATGAAGCTGTTCACTTGGACGAGGATACAACGCGGCAGTCTGATCCTAGCCTCCTGACTTCAGAACAGCTGTGCGATAACTTTCTTTTTCTTCAAGAGAAGAATTTATTAAAGGGCACACTGAGTAACAAAGCTGGGGGCGGTGATCTCAGTGGAACATCTGACAGCAAAAATATGCTAGAATCACCAAATATGGACCTTCTGGGGGTTGAACATAAAATGGCTGGAAATACTCCAGTTCATAAAGATGAGCATTTTGTTCAAATAGGTACAAATAATATGAGTATTCAGGCTCTGGACCTTGTGCAAAGTCAAATTCCTTCTAGCTCAGCTGTGATGGATAAGCAGCACGTATCCCCCTCATCAAGAGCTGAAAGAAACCTTTCCAAAGGAGTTGATGATAATGCTACCTGCAGTATTGCTTACTCTTATCTTGGAATGGATCAAGTCCCTGAAGCCAGCTTGACCCAAACACTTTCCACAAATGCCAAAACCCAAGCTGATGGGACTAGCCCCTGTCATAGCATAGCACTCCATGCCCAAGAGGGAGAAAAACAGCAAAAAAGCCAGGAAGTTAAATACAATAGTAGTTGTTGGGGCGAGTTGATCCACAACTTGGAGAATAAGCAGTCTGAATTAGAACAAAATGATGCATACCTTCTGGAGCAAAATGATGAAACTTCAGTTCAGGTTCAAAAATGTAACACAGAGGCTCTTGTTAAAGACATTTCATCTGTCCTTCCTTCAGACTGTACAAGTCATGACAGTCTACTAGAAGACAGTTTGTCAATGCCCATACAGAGCACGGGGCAATCTGTAGATACACCAGACTCATTAGATTCATTAGATGTTAATGAGGTCTTAGAGTCTTTAGTGGGTCAGAGTCCCCAGAAACCCTTGCCACCCGATAAACCTGCTGATAGTGGCTACGAAACGGAAAATCTTGAGTCTCCTGAATGGACATCCCACCTTATTGGCAGCAACTCCAGTGAAGACCCTGCTTTGTCTAGTGGTGGTGGTGATAATGTTTTGCATGATAATCCCATGATCATTGTGTCATCAGATGTAAATACTGACTCGGATAAAGCAAATATCATGGATGGATTTGAAGCTGTCTCTAAGACTACTTTTGGTGGCAACCAGAATTCGTACAGGGATTCCGCCTATTTTTCTGATAACGATTATGAACTAGACAAGAAATCTGAGGTTATAGACATATCAGCTGAACCAAAAGAAGTAACAGAGGATGGCAATTGCACTGACTATTTTGAAATGGAAAAGAATGGAAATACAGAAAATCGGCCAAATGGCAATCAAATAGCAGATGACCAGTTCACCAATAACTTGTGCTCATGGCTAGAATTGGATGAGAGGCTACAGGGACACAAGACAGATGAAACAAAGCAGGACTGTCTTCATAAAGGTGATAATGCAACTGTATTGCTACCGGTGGTGGATCTAGAGACTCCCGATGAGGATGAAGTTGAAATATATGAGGATTCCCCCAGAAGTGTGTCTTGCACAGGCACCAATACAGCAGACTTTCTTCCTGAGAGAGATTTAAAGCTCACACCTAACGTGTATGGTCCTGCTGAAGTCTTTGAAAAGTCCTTATTGTGCCACCTGGAAGGTCATAAGTTGAAAGAGCCAGACGTTGAAGGTAAATACCTTGGTAAACTTGATGTTACTGGCGTGCTCGATCTGTCGCTAGATGGAGATGATGCTGATGAAGAAGATGAAAACAGTGACGATTCTGAGGATGATATGAGAACTTTCCATCTTCATGGGCTTAGCTCTGACAGTGATGAGGAAATTGTGCATCAAATACCAATCATTCTTACTGATAGGGATGATGGCAAACATCTAAGGAGCTTGCTGAAACATCCAAAGCAACTGGGGCAGAACAACCCTCCTGAAAGCTTTCTGAAGAATGAGAGAAAAGCAGTAACGTTCTTTGATGATGTCACTGTCTATCTTTTTGATCAGGTATCTTTTATGTTCTATTTCTTTTTATGTTGCGTTTGGTTCTCAAACTCTAGGTTTGGAAAAAAGATTGTGATAAAGTCTGTGCAAAGTGTGTGTTCACTGTGGCAAATGAAGCAAGGAGGAGAATAGGAGAAGGAGGCCAAGTAGCCCCATACCCTTTGAGGAGTGTTTGCATTTTCATTGTTTGTCTATACAGACGTTTTGTTGCAGAAAGACACTTTAAAAGCTGCAAAAGCAGTGAGCTGAAAATCATAGGAAAAGTCTAAAGCCTGTATTTGTGTTGCCCTGTGTAATTTTTAAGGATCTGAACAAAGGCTATAACATTTGGAGTTTAAAATAATTCTAAATAAGACCGTCTTGGAATAAGTTTATCATGTCCCCAAACTGTGCTTTAGGCCCATACCATGTTCATGACAGAGGTAGGGATATGCAGTTATCTTAATATAATGAAACTATTCAGAGTAGCTGTTGTCTCCTGTTTAGTGGGGGTCCAGCATGTCCTCTGTGAACAAATGTGTGTCTTACACCGTGCTGCATGGTGCTTGTTTTAAAATAGGTACAAAACTCTTTGCCCCTAATTGCACCAACTGGGGACAAGTTAAGTACAGAAGCACATGGGGCTTAAAACACAATTGGTGGTCACTGTAACCTACTGTTGTAATTATGAAGCACATTGGGTTTGCATGTAGTTCTTTCAGTTAGAACAGTATGTGTGTTCTCTCTCTCTGCAAATAGTTGACCTACTTTACAAAACACCAAGGTTGTGTATCTAGTTCTCACTTCTGTAATGAGATAGCTGCAAGGTGCCTTTTACACCTTGTAGGAAGGCAAACTAGCACAGCAAATTTAGGCCTTTTATGAAAAGGCCTAGAAATGAACCATAGCTGGGTTGTAGAATGGTGCAGAGCTCCTCAGATGAAGTGCTTTGTGTATTTCCAAAACATTGGGTTCTGCTTTTCCAAGATCTCCTTTGACCTTTTGATCATATTAAATAGGTTTGAAAAGAGATGCAGAAATTACATTCACTCCCCCCAACCCCACACACCCTTTTGTGTGATCAGCAATCATGGGTTGCAGGAAGAAAAAAGTTATTTAGTCAAGATGGATCATTCCATACAAGTTGGCATGGTGTCACGTTCGTTCTTTCGTCCTCTCCCTTCGTAATCAACACACTCCAAGATTCTAGGCTTCAGGCTCACTACTTTATTAGTTAACGACCAGGTTCCTTACAAATGCAAATTCTAGAAAACTCTCAGGCTACAAAGGAAACAGCTACTCCACACAATCACAAATACCAATAGAGGAGCCCGAAGTGGAAGTTAGAGAAGTTGCCCACAGTTTGAACAAGAGCTTCCCGGCCAGACTAGCTTAGGGGGGATGTCCCTCCCTTACAGTGGCTCCCGCCTACTTAGGCTATCACACATAGCCGACCTGGAGGATTGTCTGAGCTCTGCCTCCAACTTTTCCCACTTTGCTCTGCGACAGACCCTAGCATCCCTCAAGTCACACCCCTCACTCTCCTCCTCCCTGAGACCTGGGTTCTCATGGGGCGGGGGGGGGGCTTCACCTCAAGCCATCGTGTGCCAAGGTCTTGAGAAGAACGCCTTGCCATGTCTGAGCTCACTAGGGTGGGAGCCTCCCCCGGTTGTGGCTGTTCCCATTCTGAGTCTGAGCTGCTAACTATCTCCACACACTCCGATTCATTCCTGACACATGGTCTTATAAACAAGTTTTCTCACTTTGTCCAGTTCTATATGATAAAATTACAAGAACTGAGTTTGCATTCTTGGATGACTGTTGGCCCTCTGTATTGCATGTGTTCAAGTTTGGCATTTAGGTTTGTGGGAGTTTTTGTCTGTTGCTTGTGTTGTTATTTTTGTAAAAGTTTGTTATATAGCAAATAAAGAAGGATTGAATTCAGTGGGACTTGCTTCTGCGTAAGCATACATAGGATTGCGCTGTTAAGTGGTTTGAAGGGAGAAGTCTCTTATTGATTTATGTAAACTGCTCCAGGAGGCTTTATTTGGGTTGAAGGAGTGACATAAACATGCTTTAAATAAGTGAGGATGATGGCAAACTTGCTATATAACTGGGAGCAACAAAATAAATTAAAAAATGCAAAAGAATTCATACCATATTGGTCCAGGAAAAGCGGTGGCAGAATGTGGCTGTAACACTAGCAACTGTCTTATGCTTCTATTGTTAGTTAATGGATATGTAACTTCAGATGCTGAAAAAACTTAAATCTAAAAAAATATGAAATAGTATGTTTTGAGGAACGATTTGAAGGAGAGCGAGAAGCCTTGATGGAAAAGGTGTTTGGGCCTGAAGGAGTAGCATAGTGGAAAGCATGAAAGGGTGATGAGGTGGGTGGTAAAACAAGCTTCTCCCAACTAGGACAAAAGGATTGGACTAAGGAGGGGGAGATGAATTGTGAGTAAAGTCAAACCCATTGGATCTTAACTATCATCCAGTTTTTGATAATGCCCTTCTCAGGCAAGACTTTGGAACATGTGACCTCTCAACTCCAGGTAGTACTGGATGGCACCAGTTATCTAGATCCATTGTAGTTTGGTTTTGGAATGGAAACTGACAGGGGGAGAGTGTCCCTTTTGATTCTCCAGGAGACCTCAGTAGTGTGTGACACCATCTACTGTGGTATCTTTCTGAGACTGCTTGCTGGCTCTTTAATTTATTATTACATTTATATCCCACCTTTTTTCCTGTTGCAAGGAACCCAAGATGGCTTACATAGTCCTCCTTCTCTCCATTTTATCCTCACAGCAACCCTGTGAGGTCAGTTAGGCTGAGAGTCAGTGACTGTCCCCAAGTTGAGCTTCATGGCCGAGTGGGGACTAGAACCCAGATTTTGAGTCCCAGTCCAGTCCTCTAACCACTACACCACACTGGCTCTCTTGGGACTTGGGGGCACCGTACTGTAGTGGCTCTGGTCCTTTGGGGAGGGTTGGTCCCAGAAGCTGGTGTTGGTGCTGCTCTGCCCTATAGCCTTTGGCCTATCATATGGTTCCATCTTGTCCCCCATGCGTTTTAACATTTACATGAAGCTGCTGGGTGAGGGCATCTGGTCACCTATATGCCAATAACATTCACCGCACTTTTTTACCAAATAATCCAAGGGAGGCAGTGGACACCCTGAACCAGTGTTTGGAAGTAGTACTGGAATCACTGAGGGTAAAGAAGTTGAAGCTTAATCCAGAATAGACAGAAGTGTTGTCAGTAGGGGAATTCTGATGATATGGATGGGAATATATGACCTGTTTTGGGTGGGATTACACTCCTCCTGAAGGATCAAGTGCATAGCTTGGGGGTTCTCCTTGTCCTGGTACTAGCCCTAGATGCTCAAATAGTGTCAGTGGCCAGGAATGCCTTATCAGCTTCAGCTTCAGATTGCCTTATCAATCCACCAATTGTGACCCTGTCTGAAGAAAGCAAACCTGGCTTCAGTTCTGTATACACTGGTGATATCCAGACTGGATTACTATAGTGCTCTCTATGTGAGGCTGCCATTAAAGACATCTTGGAAACTTCAGTTGGTTGAAAATGCACCTGCCAGGATGTTGGTAGAGGGAAGGCAATCAGACCATATGCTATGCCAGTATCATTAGTTATGGATGTGTTTCCATGCTCAATTCAAGGTGGTGGTATTTTACTTTTAAAGCCCTGAACGGTCTGGAACCTAGTTATGTAAAGCATAGGTGTACAGCTCCCCTCTGGTCAAGGGTCACATAGGGTGTTGGTGGGGGGGAGAGCTCACACCTGCATATGCACATGTTGCACACACTCCCCCCTGCCCCAAACCTTGCTGCAAATTGCCGAAGTGGGAGTGAGGCTCCCCCCACCCTCCCATTCCAGCCATTTTGAGTAGTAAGTCCAACAGATCCATCGGAACCAGGTTGGGGGAAGGCAGCTGTAGACTTTCAGTAAGGTTTTGTCTGGTGAAACATCCCAGGTAGGAGATGATGGAAGATAACTGCATTTCTTTGGGTTTATTAGGAAACACCAACCAAAGAGCTCGGAAATCGTACTGCAGAATCGAACCACTCGGACTCTAACAACACTCCTGCTCCTGCTTCAGGCCTTGGTTACTTGAATAAATTTACGAATTTGGAAAGCTCTACTGATGAAGAAGGTAGTTAGTCTTTCAGGAGCATGTTTAAGTATTCTGAGAGAATATTCCTTACAAAATTAAGGTGCATAGTTCCAAAGCAAAAAGGTTCCATTCAGCGTTGCCTTGAGAGCATGATCTTACTGAACCCCTTCCTGTAAGTGATGCGTATGGCTTGGAAAACGTTATTGCCATTCTTGCTTGTGGTACAAGAATCTAAATCCAAGCTTAAGGGAGGGTTGTAGCTCAGTGGCAGGGTACATGCTTTGCATGCAGAAGGTCCCAGGTTCAATTGCTGCCTCCTCCAAGTAGAACAGGGAAAGTCCCCTGTAGAGTCGCTGCTGGTTAGTGTAGGTAGTACAGACATAGATGGACCAATGGACTGACTCTGTATAAGGCAGCTTCCAGTGTAGAAGGTAATAGAGCTTATTTTTGCTTTGATGGTGTTTTCCTTTTAGTAATGAACCTGCTGTTGAAGCCATTAGAATTTGCTGCTTTATTGGAACAAGTAAATTTGGGTCCTAGGTACTCCTTCACTCACTTCATTTGACTGTCGGGCCTTCTGAGATGAGGCACCAGTTCTGATGGGCCCGCAGCACTGGTTTTCTTAACCACAAAGAAAACTAAGGAAAACACTTGGTTTCTTTTGACCATATGCAAAATAAGCAACCCACTTTTCAGCGTAAATGTTCACATTTAAGCTGAAAGGTAGGCTACCACTTTAGAGCTAGCAGCAATGAAAACGTCAAATGAACAATCCCCAAACCAACCTGGACATGTTAATGTTCAGCCTCCTGTGTATGCATACAGCTTAGTTGAAGTATGGCAGGACAGACACAGAAGTTAATTTGGAAATCTTTCAGTCAGGAATGGAGAACCTGTTGCAATCCAGGTATTGGTGGACTCCAGCTCTCATTAGCCCTAGCCAGAATGGCCTTTGATCAGGGATGATAGGAACTGTAGTTAACATCTGGAGGGCCACAGGTTCCCCACCCCAGCTAAGCAATATTCTTTGTTTTTGCTATAAATAAAAAAATGTGGTTCATAAGCATCCTTAACACTGGAAAAAGAGTTTACCCCATTGTATTTGGTGAAATAAAGGACATTCTCTGTACTTTACCTTGCAAGGCTACCAAATCCTGTCTTGATTGATCCATTTTTTTTTTACAAGTTCCAATTTTCTCCAAGAAAATTGCACTTTTGTGCTTTGAAAAGATCTACTTTTGTCCTCTGTCTAGGATGTTGATGCGAATAAAATATTTGCTCAGTTAGCAAATGTTTTCCAACTTTGCACGCACAACACTAAATTACTCTTGTAGTGCCTGTTGGTTTGCATGGAATGTACCTGGTTTGGTACCGACCTTAAGCATAATATGTAGAGAAAAGGAAATGTCGTCTAAACTAATTGAGAGTCTATTGCCTGTGGATTGTGGCCTTTTCTCCATTTTTTTTTTTAATTGTGTGCTTTGTTCTAGGTGGAGGTTTTGAATGGGATGATGACTTCTCTTCCCCGGAGCCCTCTTTTATATCAAAGGCAGCAAATAGTTTCATTAGTTCCAAGACTTCTCTTCAGACTGCAAAGTACTTCTCTCCACCACCGCTGCCTCGAAGCCCTGAACAAAACTGGTCCCATCCATTACCTTACTCCAGATTCTCTATTTCACCAGCGAACATTGCAAGCTTCTCACTCACGCACCTTACAGATTCTGATATCGAACAAGGAGGCAAGTATTTTCCTTCAGAGAGCAGTTTGTTACGTCAGTATGACGTGTTATGAGCAGTGCTTATTCAATAGCTTATTGAAAAATGTTATAGCTATGCACAAGAAAAGAAAGTTAAACTGTATTTAAACCAAACTGGGCTGTTTAACCCACCTATTTTAGACCAGGGGTGGGGAATCTCTTGTCAGGATTGGTCCCAAGTCCCCTAGTTTGGTTTCTGACTTGGTTTCGGATTCAGAGACAGAGCTAGAAGAAGCCCAGCTGAGACAGGGAGTGGGGGAGGAAATTCTCCAAGACTCCTTAGGAGCCAGTGAAGAAACTTCGCAGGGGCGTAGCGACCAGGAGGGCCACCATCTTTCCCCATCCCCATGGGAACCCAGCCTGTGTTGGAGGAGGAAGAGGCAACAGTGGAATTGACATGCCAGAGCCCACCACCAAACTAAGTGGGCGGAGCAGAGAGGAGGTGGGAGGCATTCCGCCAGATAGGTTGCCCATCAGAAGTTGGGTTGGGAGGATCCTCCCTGAAGGGAAGAGCCCAGAAAAAAGCCTGTCTAGCATGGCCAGAAACTCATCCATTAGCTGAAAGGTAACTGCCCTGCTTTCAATAGTTTTCTTACAAAAGCACTATTTAGCCAATTAGGCCTAGAAGACAGCTCCCAGCCTTTGTAGTCATTTCAGGTGTCAAGAGGTGCAATTAACTGAATAAAAGTTTGTGGACTGCACAGCGAATCTCTGCTGCCTCACTATTCAGCCGAGGAGCTTGGAATCCATGACAGCTCGTTCAGCTCGAGGGCCGAATTCCATTTCAGAGAAGCTTTTGGAGGCCGCATTCCAGTGGTGGGCAGGGCTGAAGGCAAAAGAGGACTGGCACTAGGGTTGGCGGAGAATTTCTCCCCGAAACTTCGGGGGGCCGAGCGCCAACGTGTTCGGCCCCCCGAACAAGTTTCGGGGAGAAATCCTCCGAACCCCCCCCCGCACCCCCCCCGGGACGGGACTTACCTTCGCCGAATGTCCCTCCCGGCGGCGGGTCTGGCCGGCGGTTCGGTGGGTGTTCGAGCGGGGCAGGAGCAGCAGCCGGTCTTTCGACCGGCTGCCACCACCGCCATTGCAATAAAAGAAAAAAAAAAACCGCCCCCTGATAGGCTACGTGATGATTCACGTAGCCTATCACGGCTAGATTTGCAAAGTCAGCCGTGATAGGCTACGTCAATCGTCACGTAGCCTATCATGGGTGACTTTAAAAAAAAAAAAAGTGTGTACGGATAATGGCGGCCCCCATAGGGAGCCGCCATTCCCGTTCCTTATTTGGTCGCTGTAGTCTACGTAAACATTTACGTAGACTACAGCGACTAAATAAGGAACGCGAATGGCGGCTCCCTATGGGGGCCGCCATTAGCGTACGCGCTTTTTTTTTTTAAAGTCACGTGATGATTGACATAGCCTATCACGGCTGACTTTGCAGATCTAGCCGTGATAGGCTACGTGAATCGTCACGTAGCCTATCAGGGGGCGTTTTTTTGGTTTTTTTTAACTTTCGCGTTCGCGGCCGGGCGAGGCGGGAAGCCTCCTCCCCGGCCTGAATTTCGGCCGGGCCGAGGCGGGAAGCCTCCCCCCCCGGCCTGAACTTCGCGGGGGGAGCAGCGAAGCGCCTCCCCCCCACCACAAACGTCCTTCAAGGACAGGTAAGGGACTTTTGTCCACCCCTAACTGGCACCAAAATACTAGCATACTGTAGCTGAAAGCTCTCATTGACAGTAGCTAAGCCTTAGGAGAGGCATTTCAACCTTTTAGAATGGGCGGGGGCGGGGGACTGCACAAAAGCTGGGAAACCACCGAACAATTGGTGACTGGGGGGAAAGGCAATGTGGCCAGGGGAAGGGGGCATGGTCATCTTGGAACCCCAGGTGGGCAGGATTCGGACCTCAGGCCTGAGGTTCTGAGCCACTGCTTTCAACTCTGTTGTTGGTGTGGCCAGACTGGTCTGCGTAGGTTATTGAGGAAATTTAGCACCTATTGTAGAATAATGATTTAGTAATAAATAGCAAGAAATCAGAAGTGCTAATATTTGGCAAGAAAAAGAAATGATACAAGTGGTTTTTGGACCCTAATGAAAATGAACAGGTGGAATCCTATATTTACCTAGGCTTAGTGTTTATCTCTATAGGAGCTTGGGTTCTGCACCAAACGAGAAACGAGCTGAAAGCAAGTGCATGTGCCCAGTCTTTGAATAGGCTCCTGAACTATAGACAGCCCAGTTCTCTCTTACCAGTCCTTAATGTGTACAAGGCAAAAGTCCTGCCAGTGCTAACATACGGTGCAGAAATTTGGGGATTGTCCATTGGCAAGAGAATAGAAAGGGTCCAAAATCACTTCCTTCACTTGATCTTAGGGGTGCCATCAGCCTGCCCAGCATATGCGCTCAGAACTGAACTCGGAATCATGGCAGTTTTAGATCAAATACATCTCAGGCTATTTAATTACTGGTTCCAACTGGGCCTGATGAATGTAGCCAGTCTTCCAAGGAAATGTCTTCAAGAGCAGATGGCTAAAACCTTGGAAACATCATGGCTTCATAACTTCACAAAGATGTTACCAAGCTGTGGTTTCAGTTTGAATGTTTTAAGGACCCCTTGCACCAATTAAGAAATATAGTCAAATTAAGGATTTTAGATATTGGAGCCCAGGGATAGCTGCCCTGTTGAACTCAAGGGCAATGAAATGGTTAGCCAAAGCCAAATCTCAGTTCAATTAAGATAAATACCTGTTTTAGGTCTCAAAAGGGACCAGCATGTAGCCTTTACATGTTTACGAATGTTGATGATGGATACAGTGATGCTACAGGGAAGATTCAGAGGCATCCCATTGAGCGACAGACTATGCATATGTAGTAGTTCTGTAACTGAAGATCTGGCACGCTGTTTACTTGAATGTCGTCTATACTCAAGCTGTAGGGAACGCTATTTAGCCTTATTCCTGACCCACATGAGAAATTGGTCAGTGAAGGATAAATTGTTATTTCTTTTACGTGGCTCTAATTTCTTTGTGTCTCAAAGGGTTGCCCTTTTTGCGATCAAGGAGGCCAGTATAAGGAAGGAGGAATTGGGAAAAATGGTCTGGCTGTTAGACTCAAATGAATGTGTGGGTTTTATTTACTACTATTTTTATCCCTCTCTAGTTTTTTTTTTTTTTGTGGGACCGCGGTGGCTTAGTGGTTAAGATGCTGAACTGCAGACTGGAAGGGCGGCAGGTCAGCAGTTCGAGACCCGAGTGCTGCGTGACGGAGTGAGCTCCCGTCTTCAGTCCCAGCTTCTGCCAACCTAGCAGTTCAAAAGCAAGAAATTGCAAGTAGATAAATAGGCACCGCCTCAGCAGGAAAGGTGACAGCGTTCTGTGCACCTCCGTGTTCAGTCATGCCGGCCACATGACCACGGAAGTGTCTTCGGACAGCGCTGGCTCTTCGGCTTAGAAACGGGGATGAGCACCGCACCCTAGAGTCAGACACGACTGGTTGGGGACACCTTTTTAGTTTTTTTTAATGGTTTTTATTATAAAGTTTTAATGTTGATGTATTGTTTTAATTTTTAATGTAATGTTTAATTTTAATGTAATGTTTAATTCTAATGTAATGTAAAGTCTTTTCCTTCAGCGTATTTTATTATTATTATGCTTGAAATGGTTAGAAGACTTGTTCAGTAAAGTTATTCATTAATTCAGAAGCATGGTGGTGTGGCTGATGTGCAAAGGTTAGAGAATTTGTAGTCCAAAATTATTGTTGCTTGGTCACGGACCCCCTTTTGTGTTCCCTAAACCATTTAGCCATTGTGGTTCAAACCTTTCTAGTACCTTTTCCCATCCCCACCCCCACCAGACACACTACTGCTTACCATCAGGAGTGGCCTTACTATGGGGCAACTGAAGTCATGGATTTTAGGTGCCATTAGGGATAGTAGAGCCAGAGGCGGACCAGTCTGGGTAGCTCTCCTGCTAAGTCCTTGCTGAAATAAATGGGAGCTGTGCAAGCACAGTGCCCTGATCTGGCTCTTTTCGCCAGGAAGAATTCCCAACACCGCCCCCCCCCCTCCGAATGTAAAGAATGCCAAATAAACAAGCTCATCACTGGCTCATTCTATATCTATCTATATTTTTTATCATAGAACTAGGATATTTTTTGAGCATACAAATGCCCTGGTACTTGCGGGTCCTTGATACCTGGCATGCAAGCTCATATTAGGTTCAGTAGAGAAATGTTTGTACTTGTATCAGAAGTGCTGATTAGATAAGATTCTTTGCTTGTTCTATCAATAAGGCCAGTGTTTCAGATAGTGTCGCTTTCTTAGTGTCGCTTTCTTCTGTGTCCTAAACGGTGACATTGAAGTGTGCGATTTAGACAGTTGTGCCTGAGAGATTTCCAGGTGTGTCCCTGGGGTGGATTTCATAACAGGAGATGGATAATAATTACTGTGCTTTTAAGCAACAGGATCTCGCTTTTGAGGTGGGGGTGTGTGTCATGCGCCCCCAACCTGCTGGGAAACTGTTACAGCGCAGTCCACATTGAAATAAGTGAGGGTTGAACAAAAACATAGCTGTGTTCTTTTAAAGACTTTCTCTCCCCTGCCACTTCCCCTTTCATTTCAACAGAGCTTGTCCAGGAAAAATTCTCCGGGAAGTAGGCCTGAAGGACAATCTACAGCCTTGAAGGGCTGCTTCCGGAGGTAGAATGTCTCAAATATTTTTCCTTACCCTAATGGCTTTGTACTTTTCAACAGGGAGCAGTGAAGATGGAGAGAAAGACTAAGCAACCGAAGCGTCTCTCAGTACACAACCACGCGTGTGGAGACACCTCTGCTTCTTGCCCGAAAGCCAATTTTTTAAAATAACAACAACAGCTGCATCTGAAAATTAGGCAGATGTGCTGAAGTCCAGTCATCAAGAGGTTGACGAACACAGAAGGCAACGTTAGATCAGGACGTGAACGTGAAGGTGGATGTTACGACTTTATATGTGTACTGTTTTTTTGAAAACTGATGCATTTTGCATTTCCTTAAAAAAAAAAAAATCTGTGCTAGCTTCCCCCTTCTCCCTCTTTTGCTCCCCCCCGGCCCCGTACTTGAAGTATCCTCCAGGCAATTTGTAACAATATGTAAAATGGTTACGTTCTGGTTTCTATATAGGATTGTATCATACCCTTTTGTATTCATGTATTATCTATATATGAATATGTAAAGTTGTACATAGCTGAGCAACAGGTGGCTGTCACTTGAAGTGGTCTGGCTGAGAGCTGTTGTGTAGTAAGCCATAATTCGAAAACTTCACACATTGCTTGGCTGCAGATGCACTATTGGCTGCCCTTTCCAGGTCCCCCTGCCTTGTACAAAGCCATCCTTCTTTGCTCTTGATTGATAGAAGTTGTTGCTTCGGCTTGTTGAACCGGTTCGCTTTGTACTCCTACATCCCTTTCCACGCAAAGCACTTGTCTGAATGTACAGAGCTTGTCTTCCTTTTTTAAAGAAATAATTTCTGGAACTTCATGTGCTATTCATGTTTCTAAAGGGGTGATTCAATTTATATATACCCATTTGCAGTAAAGTGGTTGATGAATCGACCTTTTAGTTATAGTTGGCTAAAAAATGGTGGTAGTGGTGTTAGTGTTGTAGGATTTATTTCAGGAGAAGTCTGAAAGACTCTGGGATTGATTGATTGTGTGTGTGTGTGTGTGTGTGTGTGTGTGAATGATGATATTAGTTACTGGGTAACTTCTAGTACTGCTCATCTCATCTTCAGGGATCTGTCAGCATTTCTGCTGAGGCAATCTAACAGAGGATGCGTTGACGTAATTTTTGCTCTTAATCTTTCTTTTGAAGTCAGGTATCTATAAAGAAGCAGCTTTAATAAAAGTAGGATCCCTGGGCTCTAACCTGGGGTTCTGTGGTTCTCAAGCAGTCCCTTGCAACACAGCAAATCTTCAATATGGATTTGGATTTTCTGTGCTTTCTGGAGTTGGAGCATCCTGTAGAGCAGCCTTCCCTAACCTGGTCCCTCCAGATGTGTTGGACTTCAACTCCCATAATCTCCATGGGGAGGGACCCAGGTTAAGGAAGGCTGCTATAGAGGCCCCCCCCCCCCCATGTGTTTGATGCTGGAAAGAATGGTCCTAAAACTAGCGGTTCAGTTACCTTAAGGATGCTGTTAGAAACTTAAAGGCTAATAGGCAGTACTTGGTTAGGCCCAGATCTTCCATAGCAAGTTTAAAAGGCCTTTCCAGAGCTTCATGTTACTTCTGGAAACTTACCCGGACTAATGCATAAAACAGGAAAGTAGAACTCTCCAAACCTGGCAAACACAGCTATGACTACGCATAGAATATGTGCACACACATATACATCCCTCAGTAAAATGTGTGTATCTTCATTTACCTCACTCTAAAAATGAGCATTTGCGCTGTAATACACATTTTTCAGCCATAGCCTTGGCAGAGAGAAAGGAATTTTAAAATAATTCTGTTTTTTTAAGCTATTTGGCTAACCTATACATGCTCCTGCTTTGGGCCTGACAGAGAACATCCATGAAGGACGTGAACATCGGTAGGTTTAAAACCCTCTTATTAAACAATGTATGAAAGCGTTGGGCTCCCCCCCCCCTTTTCTTCACACTTCTCCAGTCAGCCTGGATCTTGTCAGCCACATGGAGGGCAGAAACTGGCATGCATTAAATATTTCCAGTGACAGAGCTCCATTTCACAAGGAACTCATAAGGCCTAAAAAATGTAGAACAGCTTGAGAAGCGTGTCAGTTTGTATGCTCGCCTGCAATGTACCCTCACGTGCAAACTTGCCTTGTAAAGTGATGCTACTCGTTTGCCGTATCCTGCAGTGTTCATTGTGTTTTTGCAAGAGCAAATGTTCGTGTGCACGGAATTGGCTTTTAAAATACAAAGGACCACCTTGGGCCTGTTTTAAATTGCTGCTTGGTCCTTTGACAGATTTGAGTCTGAAGGTGAGAGATATTCCGGGGCAGGTCGGGTTCCTCCTCCTGTCCCCAGCTCTTTCCTCACTGGGTGAATATAAAAGCAGAAGGGAGCTCAAACGTGAGGCTTGAACTTGGTATACTGAGGTTGCAACCAGATGAGAAGTTATATGGCAGGAAACATAGACCCCGAACCTTGTAGTTCATGAGTTTGGACTCAGTATAGGTCAGCCTTCCTGAATCTGGTGCCCTTCAGATGTGTTGGATTACAGCTCCCAGCATCCCCCAGCCAGCTATGCTAGCTAGGGGATGTTGGGAGTTGTAGCCCAACACATCTGGAGCTGGCAACCCAAATGCAGGTGGGTTAAGTGAAGCGAGTGCGTTGCTATTCCCCTTCACTTTTGTTCAACCTTTTAAGTGCGGAAACTTTGACTAGCGGTATCCCAATGACGTGTGCGCATTCGACATGCCAGGATTTTCTCCGGGGAGTTCAGGCTTCTCCCCAGCCCTCTTTCCAAAATAGAAGTGCTGAAATTACTGTACATGGATGAAAGCTCAATGGCTATAGCCCAGCCTGAAACTTTCACTGAGATGCTGCAGCTTGCAATGAGGAGTTAAGGCTTGTGTTCAGAAAACACTTCTTGCAGTAGCTTCATATGGCTGGCACCAGACGAGAGAGGTTTTTTTTTTCAGTCTCCGTGACTAGAATCTCACATGCATTTGACTCTTTTGGTCATCGTATGAATTCCAAGCTCATAACCTTTCGGGGCCTCTCTAGTGAACCTGATACGCGCCTGCCTCATTGGCAAGGCAGAGTTCCAAATTACCTCCCGCTACAGCATGAAAATGAAAAACGGACGAGACGGTGGTGCGGCGCACCTTTAGCTACCAAAGCTGTTTTAAAATGTTAAGCTCCTAAATTAGCTTTGCTTTGGCTGAAGTAGTGGACTTTTAACATTCACAAACCCACGGCAGTAGTTCAAAATTCCTAACCATTTCTTGAAGACTGACTTTATATCCTTTTAATTACAGAGAGCCATCTTGTCATACATTCCACAAGCTGACGTCTGTATTCTTTTGCACTGTAGTTACCCAGATGAAAAATGGATGTCTTGTGGAGAATTTGGGTGGGCTAGCAGTAAGGGTGGTGTTTGTGAGGAGCTGTTCTGTGGTGTTGGTTGTTGTCTTTTAGCTTCTCCAGGACTGGAAAACCTCTGTGTTTATAACTAAGGAAAGCTGCTCCAGATGTCGATGATGAGGGAATATCATCCTAGCCGTTGCTGCTGCTACATGGGCTTAGGGTTGCTTCTTTTCTCTTCTCCCCCCCCCCCCCCGAGTAGGTCACTTGTGCATTTTAACAGCTGTGTGACAGGTAGAAATTTAGCAGGCACATTCTCTCAGCCTCTGCTCCCCAACCCCTGGCAGAGGGATGATCTGCTTGGAAAAGCTTCACATGGTAAAGTTCTGCCTATCATGAAGTTTTTGAAGGCACCAGAGCCCGGACCAAAAGTTCCGGTAGCCAAGTTGCCTGTTGTTGTTGTCTTTGGGGAGCATCTGTGCTGCACAAAGTGGGGGTGGGGGGAAGAGGTTTACTTTGGGTAGGGAGCAGGAGTTTTCAATCCTATAAATCCTATAGGATGATTATGAGCCCTGGAGCTGGGAACAGCAGCAGCTGTTTCACCTTCCTTTTGCCAGTTGCAACTCTGCTTTTGCTGTGGTTTCCTGCCAGGGTGGCAGTGAGGTGTAGGGGGGTGGGGGAAGAGGGAGGTGTCTAAGGCGAAAAAGGACTTCTCTGCCTTCATCTCTTGTACAGGATGATGCTTGAACTGCCCCATTTGCAGCGTAGCAATTAGGAGAGATTCATAGTATCAGGCTGCAAAATGAAAGTACATATTTTAGAGGGGAAAAAGTAGGTGAGGGAGGGTCTCATGCAGCCTTCTCCAAGCTGGTGCCTTCTTACACTGGCTGGGGCTTGGGAGATGGGAGTTGTAGTCCAACACATCCGGAGGGCACCAAGTTGGGGAAGGCTGTTCTAACCTTTGTAACAAGAGGTCGAAAAGAATGAGGAGACTTTTAAACACTACATCATTTTCCAAGTTCATTACACATAAGTGAAAATGTAAAAGCCACCACTTTCTTGGAAATGAACTGATTCTTTTTTTTTAATCGGTGGCAAAGCACTGATGAGAGCCATTCATGCCTACTTAAAAAAATAAATCAGTATTTTAGATTTATTTGTATGCAGTTCTGATTATTGTTGTTGTTGTTATTGTTGTTATTTTATTTAGAGAGTCAGTTTCATTAGGAGCTTTTAGAAGAGAGAAACAATTAAAAATTCAGCTAAATTTTCATTGGTGGCAAAATGGCTATTTGGATTGGAAGGTGGAATTGGAAACATACTAGCCTTATAAGAAATAGCCTTAAAAATAACAATGGAGTGTAAAAAAAGCAGTTAACTTCAGCTTTAAGTTGTATAAAATATCCTTTTTAAAAATCAAGTCTTTATGGGGTAATTGTAGAGGAGATGAGTACAAGAGAAGGCAGATAAATATAAGTGTTGTATACCACCAGCCTGGTTTTTATTTTATTTTATTTTCAAATGAAACTTGAATGAATTTAAGATGTTCAGTTCCGTTTAATAAATTGTCTGATCTTGCACAGTGGTAGGTGTAACCTAATGGTAAATGGTACCAATTGATGTGTATATATAATGTTTTACTCTCTTTGTAAATGAGGAAAATATATGTAACAAAATCATAGGGGAAAGGTTTTCCTATCTGGAATTTAATACAGGTATGAGGTTTACGGCAATATGCTACTTAATGAAATTTCAGGTCGAATTTGTCTTTAAATTGTGTAAATTTTAAAAACTGTAATATTTCTACTGTACATTGATCATGCCTAGTGTGATTCAAGACTGCTTGTAATTTAAAGAACATTATTTAATATTCAAAATAAAATAAAGGTATATATTTATAAAACTGGTGTCCTATGTGCATTTTATTCTGCCACCTAATCTATAAATGGAAATGCTCTTTCATTGAACTGTGCCCCCCTGCCCGTCACCATAATTTCTGAGGCACTTTTGTAGCTTTCACAGTAAATGCATTGCACCCTCCATACTTTGATTTGTAGGGACGATGAGTTCTCGGATTAAGTTGTTTTAAATTTCTGTTAACTGAACTTTGAAAAGACAACTTTGCTAGGATGAATAAACAGGTTCTTAAGTACCTATGGAATTTGAAGCGTGGTGAGGGCAGAACAGCCAGAAATAAGCAACCAGGTTGACTGGTTTTGATGCTTGGCCATGGTTCAAATGGAATACTAACATCCTTTATTTTTTCTTCCTGTCTGATTTCTGCTCCTCAGATTTGCCATAGCTGTTCTTATTCAGGCCAGATGCCATCAGTGCGATGAACACTGTAGACAAGCACTTAAAGGTAGCTTACATTTGAGGCTGCTTTTGGGGATCAAATTTCACTCTCGGGGCTGTGTTATAGTTGAGGCTACGCACAAGGAGCTCCAGAGAACATTCAGCCTTCTCATGAGCAGAAATAGTGAGATGTTTTCCCCCCATTTGGGCTCCAGGATTTTTCACCTGGTGTTTTTTTTTAATTCCACTTAAAAAAAAAATCAAAGCAGTGTTCAATAAAACAAAGCTTCAATAAAAACAGAAGATAAAATATGATGGCAGCCAAGCACCATAAATAAGCATCAGTCCCTATCAAAAAAGCAGGAGCCAAACAAATCTAGCATCCAGCTCTACCTTTAAGGTCTCTCTGAGACATGGCTTCCGTAAAAAGCTAGGTGGGCTTCCCTGGGGAACCAGGTGGGCTTCTATTATGTATGCACCACAACTGAAAAGGTCCTGCCCTTTGTACTAATCCAGAGCAGGACCTCTCGCTGGGTGACTTTGGACCAGTCACTGACTTTCAGCCTAACCTACCTCATAGGGTTGTTGTGAAGATAAAATGGAAAGGAGGAGGGCCATGTAAGCTGCCATGGGTTGCTTGCAAGAGGAAAAAAGGTGGGATATAAGTGCAGCAGTAATAACAATAACAATAATAATATTTATTGGGTCCATTTAACCCAGACACTGACTGGCAGCAGCTCGCCAGGATTTCAGGCAGGATTCCTTCCTAGCCCTACCTGGAGATGCCGGGGATCAAACTTGGGCCTTTCTGCATGCAAAGCAGGTGCTGTATCACTGAGCTATAGCTCCTCCCAGATTCATTTGTTGCCCTCTCTCTTCCGTGCAACAATGGGGGTGGGGGGAATGCCAGAGATCATTGAGATCCCTGCCTATGCTGCACAACCCATGCGAAGTGCCAGCCACACATGGCTATTCACTCCCCTTCTGTCATAATCTCACAACTGCTGCACACACTCTTCGGATTATTTGCCAAAGACTTGGTCAAGCCAAACTCCGCCCTTCTCACCTGTTTGTGCATTAAAGTGACGTGTCCCAACCCCAGCCAGCAGTCTGCAGGAGATCGGAGAAGTCAAACTACTTGCTGTCCTGGATACCAAAAAAACATCCTCGCTGCTGGGTCGTTCTCTTTTATGGCCCGTGCTGGCCATGGATGCTGCTGGCACCTGCTCTGTCACCAGGTAGGCATCCAGTTAATTTCTGCCATTCAGAACCGTCACTATCAAAGACAGGTGATAAGGTTGAAAGCAGAAAAGGAGGAATAATAAAAGAATGCCATTCACAGTGAACCACGCACAGTTTACAGCTACGAGTGGGGAATGATTGCATATTTTATCCATTTTTTTAAAAGTTTTAAGTTTTCTATTGGTCTTATTCAAATGATCTTATTCTGGATTATTGACCGCTCTTACTGGCTCTTGCTTTCCCAGGTCTTGCATAAGTAAGATGAAACTAAAAGGAAGCTACGAATGTAGCTTCTTGCTGGAACTCATGCGGGAGGCAGTAACAGTACATGATGAATAGAGGAGAAACAGAAGAAGAGCCGTTCTGGATCAGACCACAGTCCCTACTAGTCCAGCATTCTGTTCACCCAGTGGCCAACCAGTTGCCTGTGGAAACCCACAAGTAGGACATGAGTGAAATAGCAGCCTCCTGCACCTGGGTGTAGATAAGCATACTGCCTCTGACATAGGTAGCATATAGCCATGACGACAAGTAGCCATTGAAAGCAGCAGTAGCATGCAAGATGGGAGGAGAAGAAGGGTCCAAGGGCCACTTCACACATGGCAGAACAAATCCAGGTTTGCCATAGCAGCCAGGCTACGTACGTTCAGCTAGGAGCTGCAGTCAGTTGTCCGGTGGGATGTACTTGAATGCAACAAACGAGTCTTCCCCTTATATTTTAATGTGTGAACTTAATACATCATGCGTGAAGAAAGAGGTCCAGGAGGGAAGTATGAGTGGTAAAGAACCAGAAGAGGAATGAAGCGATGCACGGTACAAGGGAGTTTTTTTTATCCAGGGTCTGGCTTGGGCAGTTGTCTCCAAGATCGGTTTGTCCACCCAAAGGGTGTTGAAGGTGGATGCCCCCTGAATGTTGCCGCTTTCTTGTTTTGCTAGCAGTTGACTAACCTATGCAGGGATAAGTGATGAGCAGTGGTGTAGTGGAGCCAGGGCTCGCAGGGAGCATTGTTTTATTAGCAGGATCATGGACCTCACTGGCCTCACTCTCATGACTTCCCTCTGCAATTACTTGCAATAATGATAATCACAGTAGCTGGGAGGTGGAAATGAATTTTCCTAACAATAGTATATGTGTTCCCTGTTGTAATGCAAAGTACTTTGGGGTGGCTTGATCTAGAATGGACAGTGAAGACTTTCTAGTTTTACAAAAGACCTGTGCCTGGTGGAGATGAAAACTGCTAGAACTGGTTTGCAGATATGGATTGCCTGCGTTTTGGGACTTTCCTTGGGGTCATGACTGGGGACGGTCATGATGAGTACCTGTATGTCACAATTTACCACCACACCACCGGTGATTAAACAGCCCTGCTCTTATTTATTTATTACATTTTTATACTGCCCAATAGCCAAAGCTCTACTTATGTATTGCTTTATTTTGGCTCAATCCTAATTTTCATCTCTCAAATAAAAGGTGCCAGACATGGCCAGGACTCCACTTGCTTGCCTGGGAACCCTTTCCATGAAATACAACAGTTTGGGTGATAGTGTTGGCTGCTCAAGGGTGGAGAACCACTCAGTGGCACCCTCTTCATCACGGATTCATGTGTTTCAACGAGAAAGACTTTCCGGAGACCTGGCTTGGCTTAAACTTCATGGGCAATGGCTCCAATACTTGCAGACATTTTAAATTTTTATTTTAATTCTGCCAACCAATTTTATGGATGCTCTTGGGCAATGGTGCAGAAGGGCTGAATTCCATTTTCGGGGAGCTCTCGGGGGGGCACATTCCAGTGGTGCGTTGGCCCTCAGACAAAAGGGGGCAGGGCCAAAGGGAAAAGGGATGGTGCCAAAACATACCAGTATGTTTTAGCTTAAAGCTCTTGCTGCCCGTAACTAAGCCTTAGGAGAGGCATTTAAACCTTTTAAACTGGGCGGAAACAAAAAAGCCAAGAAGCCACTCAACAATTGGTGATTGGAGGAAAGGGGGTGGGGCCTTCTGTGGGGGTCTTGCGGGCTGGATTGGCTGGATCTGGCCCCCGGACCTGGGCTCTGCACCAGTACTCTTGGGTTTCAACATTATATAGAAATGGTAGTGAATCTAGCAAGTTGATACATAATACATTTTTTGCCTTAGAATTCAAGGCTACTGAAGATTTTAAATTTATGCTCAGTGTTGAATTCAACACTTCCAGTTTTCAAACTTGGAATGGAAATTCTAGAATTTTGATTTGGTTCTAGTTCAGATATATTTTTAAATCAAAACATTTTGCCATCTGCACAGGAAAATGGAGGCTCTTGTGTTGCTCTAGTCCCTCCTTTTCTGTTCTTGGCAGCACGCAAAAGAAGGCAGCCACCAGCAGCTTTTCCCATCTCTGCTTCGGGGTAGAATCATAGAACAGCAGGGTTGGAAGGGGCCTACAAGACCATCGAGTCCAACCTGCTGCTCAATGCAGGAATCCAAGTCAAAGCATCCGTGACAGATGGCTGTCCAGCCTCATCTTGAATGCCTCCAGTGTGGGAGAGCCCACCACCTCCCTAGGTCATTGGCTCCATTGTCGTACTGCTCTAATAGTAACTTCTTGGGGCTTACTTTGCGTCTAATTTAGCATCAAATCAATAGACCTTAAACTGTGGGTCCAAAAACTGCTAGTGGTCCCTGAAACCACAATGACAGCAAAAAGAGGGTTATGTCTTTTTAACCACAAGCTGAAGAGGCATCCCATTCTGAAGCTTGCCTCTTCAGCGATACAAGCAATTGCACTGGAAACTTCCAGGAAACCTCTGCTTGGGTACGGAGTTTCTTCCTGTGTCTACATGTAAGCACACCACAGCCAGAAGGGATGAATGCAGTAGCTGAGTGTTAATTTGGAAGCCTTTTAAGCATTTTCCAATGTGATCGTAGTAAGGTGAGAAAACAAAGAACAAACTGGAACAGCAATCCTTCATGCCACCAGGTTTAAGAACCACTCCTATATTATTCATATTATAATATAGTCATATTATTTACTATTATATTATTGTAAGTTGCCCTTGTTATTCCAATTTACACTGAGGGATTGGGACCCAAATTGTAGAAGTAAATAAAGCCCTGAGAGATATTCCAGCTCACGGGGGCATCCTACTACACCTTGGCCAGCCCTACACCTTGGCCAGCCCTACCTCACTTATTTTGCCTTAGTTTAAAAGATCTGTATGCCATCTCTTCCTGGCAGGTGGCATTCAAAGAGGCTTAACAAAATTCCATAAAAATATAAGCCACCGTAAAAAAAAGAGTAATTAGACTGTACAGAAATAACAGCTATAAGAGCAGCAATTAACTAATTCAGCAGCCTGTACCACAGGAATAGGGAACCTCCGGACCGTGGGCCTCTCAATGTGGCCCTCCAGACTCTTCCCAGGCCATGCCCATTCACTGGCCCTGCACCAGATCATCATTTATTTATTATTACATCTATATCCCACCGTTTTTCCTCTTGTGAGGAACCCAAGGCAGCTTATATAATCCTTGTCCTCTCTGTTGTATCCTCACAACAGCCCTGTGAGGTGGGTTAGGCTGAGAGTCAGTGACTGGCCCAAAGTCACCCAGTGACCTTCATGGCCTGAGTGGGGACTAGAACCCAGATCTCCTGAGTCCCAGTCCAACACTCTAACCACTATACTACACTGGCTCTAAAACATTGATATTAGTTATTGATATTTGCTCTGTCCTGCTCTGTCCCTTAACAGCAAAGCTCATCGAGGGAATGTTGCACAAGTTGGGGAAAGAGAATGCCAGGATGCAAATTTCTTTTTGTTGTTGCTTATTGAACAAAGATAAGCATCACAGCTGTAACTCCACCCACTTTGGGCTCTGGCCACACCCACTGCTAGAATGTGGACATCCACAGGTTTTGGCCATGGTGGCATGAACTTCAACAGGGAAAAAAGGTTCCCCATCCTTGCTGTACACCAACCTATTGCCCTCCAGACATTTTGGACTTCCAACTCCGACCAATGGTCAAGAATGCTGTGAGTTGTGGTCCAAAACCCCTGCAGAGGAGCAGGTTGGGGAATGCTTCTGTACACCATCTCCAGTCCATTCTGGGCAGATGAGCATCGTGAAACAATCCAAATGCTACAATCAATTAAAACCGCTAAGCAAACAATTGAATTCCATAACCAACATTAAGTCCCCACAGCCTGAATAAACAGGATAGATGCTTCCTGCTACCTAAAAGGCAAAGGTGTCGATTGGATCTCCCTAGGGGAGTCCGTCCACATAGAAGCACAGGAAATGCCCTCTGCTCTGTCTTGAATCTCTTTCAGCCTGAAGGCCAAATTCAGTTTTGGAGAAGTTCTCGAGGGCTGCATCCCAGTGGTGGGTGTGGCCAAAGGTGAAAGGGGGCTGGGCCAACATCCCAAACATTCCAGCGTATTTTAGCTTAAAACTCTTAGTGCCTTTGGAGACGTAGTTCGACGTTTTAGGATGCGCAAAGGCCAGGAAACCACCAAGTGATTAGCAATTGGGGGAAAGATAACGGGAATGGCCCATGGCCTTCTGGGGAACTTCAGAGGGCCAGATTTGCTCACGGGCCAGAAGTCCAGCACCCCTGGTTTAACCTCTGCAGGTGAAGGCACCTGGAACAGGTCCTTGGTGGATCTTTGCTACCGAACAGGCTCATGCAAGAGCAGATGGTCCTTCAGGGACCCTGGTCCCACACTGGTTAGGGTCACCTGCCATTAAAATACTCCTAATCTCCCCTTTATCTACTTGAGTACATCCCCTCTGATAACCCTTGGGATTGCGCCTAAGAGACCATCAATAGCCTTGCTTCTGCTCCACCTGAACATAACCCTTGAAAAACAGTTTGGATACTCAAGAGGTCTCCAGTGATGCTCATGGCATCAGCCTTGGCAAAAGCATCCATAAGTGTCCAGGGAGGTCTTTGCAACAAATAGTGGAATTGGTACCCACCCCACTGCATTCCTGCTCACGTCTCCCTCCCTGCCACGGCTGCTTTCATCCTTTTGTAATCCTCCCCGTTGCCTGTCCTGATGTGTTAAAAGCCCACAGAGAGCCAGAATAGCTAGGCCAACTAGACAGTATTTACCAACAGTGTGGAACAATGGTTAGAGCATTGGGACTTGGAGATGACAATACAGGTCAGATCTCTGCTGAACCATAATGCTTGCTGGGCAGCCTTGGGCAATGCTATATTTCTCAGCCGTGCCTACTTCACAGAGTTGTTGTGAGGGGATGTGGGGTGCAGGTGGGAACAGGAGTAGCCCGTGCACATTGTCCTGAGTTTCTTTTTGAGGAAGGATGTGATGCGAATGGGATAGATATTGCCTCTGCTGGGCTGGGTCAGATGACAGATCTACAGCCATCATAGTGCTGAACTCCCCTTTCACTTGGCTATCCCAGCTGTAAAAGGCTGGGAGGGGCAGGTGGGCTGCATAAGGGGCACATCGATATTGCCTCTGTGTATTGGCTCTATTGGGCTGGGTCAAGCGACTTGAGGTCTGCAGAGGTTACAGCACTGAAGTCCCTGTTCACCTGGGTATCCTGGCTCTTTTCAGGCCTGGCTTTAAAGAGCTGGGGGGAGCTATCACAGCATCACAGGTATTTTTTTCAGCTAGGGCAAGCAGGAGAAATAGGTGTGTGTGTGGGAGAATAGAAGAAGCTGGTGCAATTTGCCACTTGAATGTCCATCTGGAGGGGCGGGCAGCGATCACTGTTAGCCCAAGGTGAACTCTCAAATGGCAAACAACATTTATTATGATTATGATTATTTATTTATTTATTGCATTTATACCCCGCCTTTTTTCCTCTTGCAAGGAACCCAAGGCGGCTTACATTATCCTCCTCCTCTCCATTTTATCCTCACAACAACAACTCTGTGAGGTAGGTTGGGCTGAGAGTGTGTGATTGGCTCAAAGTCACCCAGTGGGGACTCGAACCCGGATCTCCCAGCTCCTAGTCCAACACTCTCGCCACTACACCACATCTCTGGCTTATGGGGATATTCACATGTGATCACAGGAAGCTTTGGGTCAAGCAGTACAATCTGGCACAGTGGAGGCTGAAGCCATTCGGGGGCTAGGGTTCAGCACCTTGGATAGCTCCTTTAGAGTTCTGGCTGGTTCTGACTGAAACCCAGGACGGATTTACAGCCCCACTGAAATCGGAGCCACCAGCCTCCACTGGTCTGGAGCACTTCACAGTTCTTTAATGGATTCTTCCTTCTAACAGCTCTGAGGAGCAGAGGCTTTATTATTCCTTTTTTACAGATGGGGCAAGTAAGGCTGAGCAACCGTGTCTTGGCCTGAGGCCACCTTCTGGAGTGTGTGTGTATGTAGGACATAACGGCTCTGGAATTCGAACCTGGGTCATGCGGGAGGATTTATTCATTTCCATATGGCCAGGGTGGGCAACCTGGACTAATTAGGCCCTTGGACTAATTTCAAAAGCCCTCTGCAAATGATCAGTTCTGGCATGTGGCAAGACTGATTTGTCCCTCTCCCAGCATTCTGCTGGATGGGGAGGAAAGAGAGAAGGGAGGGTCACAGGGAGACAGAAGGAGAGGGGCAGGGACAGGGAGACAGAGACAAAGATAGGGAGAAAGGGACAGGGAGAAGGAGAAGGGGACAGGGAGAGGGAGAAAGGGGGTGGCCCCACAGACTTTTCGCTTTGGTCCTGCCCAAAGCTGGCTTTGGCCCCTGACCGAGAAAAAATCTCCAACAGAAAAAAGATGCACCATCCCTGCTATATGCGATAATGTACTCTTGCCCGTGACTTTCCTGTGCGTATTCCATTGGCAATATGGAGATTGCTTTGGTGTGACCTATAAAGGCCATTTCTTGCTTATTTATTTATAATAATTCAACACAAATGTGTTCACATTTGAATCCCCCCCCCATTCCTTCCTGCACCAAGGAGCTCAGGGTGGGCTTGTGGTATAACTAGGCCCATGTGTTCACCCTTGATGATTTGTACTTCAGTCCAGATGCTCAAGTACAAAATAGATGCAGCCCTTGGAACCTGACGTGATTTTAATGTGCATGCGCCATTCACAAGTGAGGTGAGAGGTGTGAGATTTTTTAATACGTGGGTGTCCATACTGGGGTACCAAATGCCAAGTAAGAAGAGATCCCAGGTCATACACATACAGTACAGCGCAGGGGTAGAATGGGCCATCCCACCTTTGGACACAAAGTAGAAGGTGCCATTAAAAAAAAAACATGCTTCATGAGATAAACCAAAGTTAGCACATTGTAGGGCAGGGGGTGGAGAAGTTGTAGCCCAGCCCCTCTCCCTGCTCTTCTACCTTTCTGCTTACAGGGAGTTCTTCACACTGAGGAGCATTAAAAAATTAGATCCGCCCCCCACTGCCTGAGGTTCCTGTCCTTTCTACTGCACTAAGATCCCACCACTTTCCATATTCCTGCATGTGTTGACCAGGCTTCAGCTGAGTTGATACCTGATGAGGATGACATTATGGCTCTATTAGCAACCAATTTGGTGTCCTCTTTTTGAAACAGCCCTTTGGTTGGTGCCAGAAGCTTCTGCCGGTAGGAGATAACAACAATAATAAAGAAGAATAAATACCCAGGATCCTGCGTCTCCGACTGCGCCAGCGATGAAGGCCAAAAGCAAAGGAGCGAAACGTCGTCACCCGGTCAACGAGGACATCTCGTGCCAACAGCCGACCCAGAGCAAGGATGAACTTCTGAAATGTTCACGGCGCAAAGAAAAGAGGAATCAGGACAGCCCGAAGGCTGCCCCCCGGCCCACAAAGCTCCCTTGGAGCAGCAGAGACAGGCGCATGCGGAGGCTGGAGAGCAACGAACGGGAGCGGCAGCGCATGCACAAGCTCAACAACGCTTTCCAGGCCTTGAGGGAAGTCATCCCGCACGTCAGGGCGGAGAACAAGCTCTCCAAAATCGAGACCCTCACCTTGGCCAAAAACTATATCAAATCTCTCACCTCGACCATCCTCCGGATGTCCAACGGCCACCTCCCGCCCGTTGAGGGCTCTGGTCCTGGCAGCAGATCCAAACTGTATGAACACTATCAGCAGCAATGCGGGGAGGATGACGAGCCATCGGAACAGCTTCAGAAGTACTCCACCCAGATCCACAGCTTCAGGCAAGGCAGCTGAAGTTGCGGTGACTGGGCCGCCCTGGGTACGTTTCTGATCCTGGGAAAGCACCCCAAAGCGTCAAGCACGTGACTTCTCTTCCATTCCTTGGGAAGGACTGAAGGGAGGCCATTTTTGTTTTGTTTGGAAGGATCTGTGAATCCAGTGGCATGATTCCAAGCAGTGCCGAGCTCCAGGTTTTGGAGGGCCCTCGGGCAAAGCACCCTCCATGGGCCCCCTGCCTCAGTGAGTCCCCCTTCTTACTGCCATTCTCACCAGCCGCTCTCGCTCCCCCTCCTCGTTCTCATCATTGCTACCACCCGCTTGCTTGACTCACAGAGAGCCAGGGAGCAAGCAGGCCGTGGCATCTCCTGCTCCTCCTTCTCACCACCGCCGCTGTCTGGGCCAGAGTGAGAGGCAGGCGAGCAAGGAGGCTGCAAGGGTGAAGAGGAGGAGCCACTCCAGGGTGGTCTTGCCTTTGGGCCCCTGCTGAAGTGGGGGCCCTGTGCGGGTGCCCAACCATGCCTACCCTTGACGCCAGCCCTGGCAGGGCTGTGTAGCCAGACAGCCATCTGTAGCTGTATATCTATATAGCTACAGACAGCCATCTGTAGATATTTCAGATATAGAGCACCAGCTATATAGCCGAAAGGCTGTACAAAGATCACCTCTGCTGAATGGTGTAGTGTTGTTTTGAGAAAGGCACCAGCCTAGTTAATGCTGATTCCAGGTTTTTGCAGGACCCTTGGACAAGACACCCTCAGTGGGCCCCCTCCCTCAGTGCCCCCCCTTCTCACCACCACTGTCACCAGCTGCTCTTGCTCTTGCTTCTCATTCTCTTCCTCAGCATGCTACCACTGGCTTGCTTGACCGGCAGAGAGCAAGCAGGCCGTGGCATCTCCTGCTCCTCCTTCTCACCACCACCACTGCCTGGGCCAGAGCAAGAGGCAGGTGCACAAGCAGAGTGCAGTGGTGAAGCAGAAGAGGAACAAGTCCAGGGGCCTCTGGTCAGTGGGCCCCTGCTGGGGAGCGGGCGCTTGGCATGTGCCCAACCATGCCTACCCTCGACGCCAGCCCTGATCCCAAGAGTGGTAGCTATTATATGCAAGTGGGGATCTGTAACAAAATGTTGCAGCATATCCACACCTTTTAACAGGTTGCTCCTTCTCAGGGTTCCATTACCCGCTCCAACAGGCCATTGCATTCTGCCACCATTTTTCTTTTCCAACGGACACATGACATTCCATGGTTATTGAGCATGCTCAGTCCTCATTGGGCTGCTTTGGAAGGGGGAATGCCCCCTTAGGCTTTAAAAAAAATGGTTCGCACTTCTGCAAATCTCAGCATGCTGAAACGTCACGCTTGGTGACATCACCAATACTTCTCAGTGGCCCTGTCTTGGCTCCCTTTTTGTCTGCACTCACTGAGTTTGCTATTAGAGGGAGTGTCTTTTAAACGGGTTGAGCACATCCAGAATTTTTGTGCAACTCTATATGCCCATAATACTGTAGCAATGGTCTAACGCAGGGGATGTGTGAAAGCAGCTGGCGGATCAGGCCTGGAACTGTATGTGCAGCATATATTTGAGTGTGCAGTTGTTGCGCACATGAGGAGAATTAGCTGCACCAGAGTGCATATTTTAAAAATGTGACTTTCCCTCTCTTGTACTGTGTGGCCATTCTTTTGCCCTTCTCCAATGCCATCTTTTAGGTTGTCATGTTCGCTTAGACTTCCCTTTTGGGGATGCAGATTTCCGTGTGTGTGGGTGTTTAAAATCTGTTTCCTGCTTGCTGAGCCCTTTTGAGTTTGAAATTGGCCCCTTTTTGCTCTGCAAAGGAAGTCCAGAATGCTTGTAAATCTTGCAACAAGGGATGTCCATTGCTGGAAAATCTGGCGCTTCTTTTACTCAATGGAGTTCTGCCGCATGTATGACTCAATTAGCACTTGTGAGCCCAGCTGCGGGCTTTTCCCCAAACTCTGGGAACATTTTTGTTGCATTTTTTTCACAGTTCCACAATTTGCACAAATTGCCCAGAAATTTGCACCAATTGTGGAACCTGCAAAAAAGTAGTGCAAAATGTCAGAAAATCCGCAAACTGGTCCAACTTGCTACAGACCGAGTCGGGTGCTGCAGTGGGAACCGGAACCAAGTCTGGGGGGGCTGAACCTAGGAAAGCTAGTCGAACTCCCCCCCAAATGGATTTCTTCAACTTCCCTTACTTGCAGCTGCAGCCCATAACCTGCCCAGCCCAGGGATGAGCGATGATAACATGAGGCCAAACTACAGGAGGTGTCATTCATGCTATTAGCCATCGCGTGTGAATGGCTTTTTAAAAGTAAATTAGCAGGTGTGGAGGCTGGCCACGTGTCCTCTTTTGCAAAGGACAGTCCTGTACTTGAAGAGTTGCCGGAGGACTGCCCTCGCATTTAAAGGCGCCCTCCAAGTCTGGTTTCAAGGTAAAGAAGCATCAGAAAGAATTGCTCAGGGTCCTTGAAGCTGCCCATCAACACCTAGGCAGGAGACCGAGCAAGGCACACAGGAGCTCTGGTCACCATCTTCCCCACTAGGGTGAGTTGTACTGTATTTCTATTTAAATTATAATAATTATGGCTCAATTCGCATCTATGCATATACATTAGCATATGCAAATTGCTGCTTTCTTTTCTCCTCTTTTTTTGGAGACTCCTAGCTAGCCACCCTAGGACAGCCTGATCTGGATCAGGACCCTGGTGCGCCTGGGGGAGCGGTAAGAGGGATTTAATGCATTGCTCCCGCCTCCACTTCCAGTCTGGATTGGGACCAACTGAAGCTTTCCCCTGCGCAATGCAAACAGCAGGTGCCCCCCCCCCTCATCCTTAGCAGGGGGCAAAGGGTTAAAGGCTCCTCAACCTCTGCCCCCCACACACATACCAGGGTCCCAGTCCAGACCCGCCACACATACACCAGCTAGTGTTTTACTTTTTAAAAAGCCATTCACACAATCAGTAATAGAATCCCATCTATTTTGCTCCTTAGTGATAGAGAGCCCCGGCTTTGCATGTGGAAGAAGGACTGGGTTCAGTCCTAAATGAAAAGATCTCAGGTAGCTAGGCCTGGACAGCTGAGGCCCGAAATAAGTCGCCACCAGCCAAAAGCAGGCAACGCTGGCCCAGGTAGTCCAGAAGTGTTGGACTACAACTCCCATCATCCCCCGCTGGCTTATGGGAGCTGTAGTCCAACACCTCTGGAGGGCACCAGGTTGGGAAAAGGGCTGCCTTAAACACAGAGCTACTTGTCACATTTATGTTGACCTGGTGCTGAATTTGTGGCGTCTGAAAGGGCCTTTTGTATTTACCTGTGTACAGCGCCACACGCCACAGAGGCCTGAAGGTGCAGGGTACTGTCTTGTTATAAACTGTAAATAATAGTAGCAATACTATTTGTTGTAAACTGTAAACAGTAGTAGCGGTACGAAGCCAGCGATATTGGGGTTTTTTTTGGGTAGTTTTCTTGCAATCAGAAAATAAATAGGGGTTGTTGTTGTTGGCAAATTGTACCTCTTTGATCTGAAAGGAGGGTGTGATTGGTTAAACTAATTCTGAGCTAATGTGCAGCTCTGTGCAAAAATAAACTCTAGTACTGTGAAATATAAATAAAATGAAAGAAGCTGTTTAAGCAAGGAAGTTTTGTTTGTTCTTTCCTCCCCGCACACTTCCCTTCTTTTACGTGACACAACTATACATCACTGCTTCGGGAGCGCTCCACAGCTACTGATTCAGTCTCTGCACAGGTGTTGGTGATGCAATATGTTTATATAGCAGGGCCATAGCTCAGTAGTTAGAGCACCTGCTTTGCCTAGAGAAGGCCCCAGGTTTGGACCCTGGCATCTCCCGGTAGGGCTGGGAAAACTCCTGCCTGAAATCCTGGAGAGCCACTGCCAATCAGTGTTGACAATACTGGACGAGATGGACCAATGATCTGACTCCGTATGAGGCAGCTTCCTGAGTTCCTACGGCTCCTAACATAAGCCCGCAGCAGGCTTTCTCCTATTTCAAGAGAAGAGAGGAGTATGGAGTTTGGTCTGTACTTAAGGGGACAGTGCAAAATTAATTCATTGTGCTGGAATACAGCAGATACTGGGGTGTCTCTCCGCAGAAGAGTTGAGAAGGAATGCGTTCCCCGAAATTAGGAACGTGATTCTAAATGCTCTTGTGGTTTGGGGTACAGGTAACTTTTGTGGGCCCCTTCCTAACAGCAAACGTTAGCTTTAGGATTTTTTTAAAACGTTTATGCACAGCCCAATAGATTGTGGCAGTGCCTGCGGGGAAGGCACAAATCAAAGGACAAGCACAGCAAAACCTAACCCACTGCAGGTAGAAAAAAGCCAAGCAACCTCTGGAAAGACAAATAAAAGGCTAAACCAATTTTGAAGTACTTTAATTGCAAAGTAAACAAACACGGGCTTCTTTTGAAGGAAGAGGGAGAACAGCATTGCACACAATTGTGTGACGTCATTCCCCAACCTGATGCCCTCCAGTTGTGTTAGATGACAACTCCATCCCAACAGCCACACATTCCCCCTCCTGTCCCCAGTATACACACACACACCCTGCTGCCTGATTCATTGGAAGCTGCTGTTTAGGGGATCAACAGTTTTTAAAAAACCAACGCATGGACGTTAATGGATAAAAAGCATTGGAGCCCTAACAGTATGCAAAGATATGCCAGTCTCTGCTATGGGTGCAGCACGGGTTCAAGAGAATCTGATTTGCATAAGCCAAAGAAAAGATGACAAACATATCCCTTTTAGGGGCTGCAGCGCATTAATTAACCTGCAGTTGCAAAATAAATTGCCATGATCGAAGTGGCTGTAAAATGCTATTTGGAATAGACATGCTAAGGGGAGTAGAGAAATATGTATACATTTTTCACTTAGTTTCATTTTTTTTTTTAAACCAGGGATCCACTAGCTTGTAATATTTTCCACCTCTGTTAAAAAGCGAGATGCTTCCATCTTCATCTTTTAAAGAAAAAGCTAAAGCTCTAGTTCCAGGTGTTTTCAAAGTTTCTTTGAAGAAGAAGGAGAAGAAGGAGAAGGAGAAGGAGAAGATTAATCAGAAGAATAGCCATGTTAATCTGGTGGAGGGAACTGCGATCTAAAATGGACAAACACTCTCATGCCCCCATAAATATGCTAAGGCTTTAAAATGCTATGGTATGGGACCATATGTGTTTTATTTCAAGGGGAGGTGGTGAGGAAGAGGATGATCAATGACTCCCCAACTACATAGACAGGGATGATGGCAGTGTAACAGTTACAGCAGAGTCAAAGAGTGCCATGGAGAGCAAATTCCTCCGAAGTATCCATGGGGTACTTGTATGGTCTTTAAAATGTCCGTGCTAGAGAAGAACAAAGCAGTTAGGAGAGAAAGAGGAGGGTGAATCGCTTACAAAGGTCACTATTCTTTAGTCCCGGGAGATTATAGCAAAGGCGCCCTTGATAAAAGTCAAATCATCTGCATCATTTAGGAAGAACAGGATAAAGGCGATTAAGCGAAAACGAACACGAACAAAGCAGCCCTCATGGCAGGCAACATTATTTAATAGGATCTGCTGCAGGGAACTTGATCTACCACCAAGCGTTTGATCACCTTTGCTATACACTGTCTGTATTCACGCACATACAGAACCTGGGATTGTATTCTGATGGTATTTTCGAGTTCGAGTGCAAATGCCACATCTGATTGGCTCATAACACCACCCGACCCCGGACACAATCCAGTGTGAGAGAGCCAGAAATGCGCCCATTGAAAGCAAGGGAAGTCAAGCTAGTCTGACTCAATTGCTTTCAATGGGAATTGTTGCATTCTCTGTGATTATTATTATTAATAATAAAAATAATATTTAAATGTATGTGTCATTTCCCACCACAAAAAGTAGTCTCAAAGCAACTTACAGCCACAAATACAGAAATCCATAATAGAACAGAAAAAAACCCAGACTCAGTATAAACTACAACCAGCACAATAATACAAATGAAAAAGAAACACCATAAAACCATAATATAAAAATAATACAATATGAAAAATCCACAATACACAAAATCTGCCCTCCCCACTTTTACAGCCTTCCCCTGTAGCTGCCATTCTGTGTGTGTCTGGAACTCCACCTACTTTGGCTCTGGCTCCTCCCACTTTGGGCCCTGGCCGCTGCCACAGCTGGAGTACAGACCCTGATAAGGTTTTGTCAAAGGTAATGCGGTCCTGGACTGGAACTCAGCTCCCCACTTTGTACGTAGCATGCAGAGTGACTTGCTTGCTTAAATCACATTGTATTAAATTATAAGCCCTCGTTAGCATCTAGTTATTGTATACAAGACGATGAGCAGCTCTGGATGTTGGTGGACTACAACTCCCATCAACCCTAGCCAACATAGCCAGGGGCAAGGGATGATAGGCATTGCAGTCTGACAACACCTGGAGGGCCACAAGGCCTGTCCCCCCTGCCGCAACCCACAGTGTGTTGGTGGGTCTGTGGTAGGTTGATGGGGTGGGGTGGAGGGAATGGCAACATCAGGCTTCTCTGCTACTCCCTCATTAGGGTAGGATAGTGGCAAAGAGGGAGCTATGAATCAAGAAACCTCCAGTTCAGAGCTGGCTTCTCCTATGAACTTCCTAGGAGACTTTAGGCAAGCTATGCTCTCTCTGGCTGGGTTCACATAAGATAACCCACGCTCAGGGGTTGAGTGTAGGTTGCTGTTGAACCGTGGGTTGTTGTGTTGTCTGAACTGAGCCATGTTAACAAACCATGGCTTGTTAACCACAAACAAACCATGAAGAGAACCAATGGTTGTTGTTGGGTTGTGAAGTACAGGTTGCTCATGGTTAACAAACCATGGTTTGTTAGCATGACTGGGTTCAGGCGACACAATAACCCATGGTTCAATGACCACTCATACTCAAAGGATACTCAACCCTTGAGTGAGGGTTGTGTTGCATGAACCCAGCCTCTGCCTCAGTTTCCCCAACTGCAGTATGGGCAATAATAATGCTGACTTACCTTATAGGATTATTGTAAGGATTTTGCTCTAGCCACTTGAATGTTCTATGGAAATGTAATCGATCGATTAATTAATTAATTATAATAATTTCCTGAACCAAAATGATTTGGCTAAAACCAGAATGGGGGGAGGTCAGGACTTGAAGCTTGTGTATTTCATTAAGGGTCCTTCTAATCCAACCTTCCCCAACCTACTGCCCTCCAGATATTTTGGACTACAACTCCCATTAGCTTCAACCACTGGCCACATTGATGGGAGTTGTAGTCCAAAACATCCAGAGGCCATCAAATTGGGGAAGATTGGTGCAGGGTCTTGCCAGGTGCTGGAAGAGCTACCTTCCAAACAAGGGGTGAAGTGGAACTTGAACTCAGTTCCCTCTGGTCCAACCTGAATGTCAGGTTCCAACACTCATTGTTTGGAGTAATCTATGCAGTCTTGCCTTCACAAAGAAAAACTTTGTGAAACGTAAGAAGTTGACTTGTTCTCATGGACAGGAATTTAACCTAAAGCCCCCTGCCCCCCAGCCAAAAGAAGTGGGGGGAGTATCACCTTACCCAATTTATAGCACTGTCCTTGCGTTCAGGGGAAGACAAAAAGTTATTAATGCATTTGGCATAGCGATCAACGGGCGAACAGTTGAACAAGTGGTACAGAGCGTACTACTCAAAGTGTATGCCTACCTTGAGTAAATACCAGCTCTGCCTTCGTTATGCCCTGCTTTTCAATGGCACGGTCGGGGAAAATAGATCTCTGATATATTTTTTTTTGGCTATGAGATTGTATTCCTTTCACGAATGCCAACGCTGGAGGACTTGTACCATTCAACTTGGTACACGGACGGACGCACTTTGGTTTTAATAGTACGAAACAGGGGTCCCCCCTCCAGTGATTCTGGGGAATGCTGCAGTGCATTGAAATTTTCAGGGGGTTCTCAAAGCGGAGATCATTTGTGTTCCCCCCACCCCAATCTCCTTGCTGATCACTATGGCTATCCCCCAGCAATATGAAGACACAGAAGACCACTGGGTGTCTTCTTGGGCAGACTTGCGGGAGTAGGAGCAGTGACAGGGCAAAACACATGCTTTGCAGCAGGTCTGTGGTTCGATACCTGGCATCTCCTGGCTGAACATCTGGAGAGCTGCTGCGTGTAGCCAGCTTTTCCCAACCAGCTGCCCTCCAGATGTTTTTGACTTCTGATTCCCATCAGCCCCAGGCAGCATGGCCAATGGTCAGGAATGTTAGAGTTGAAGTCCAAAACATTTGGAGGGCACCAGGTTGGTGAAGACTGTTCTAGGCAGTCACCTTCAACTAATGCGAAGAGAAAACTCTCTGGAAAAGACCCTGATGCTGGGAAAGACTGAAGGCAAAAGGAGAAGGGGGCAGCAGAGATTGGGATGGCTAGATAGCATCACCGATGCAATGAATATGAACTTGAGCACATGCCAGGAGAGAGCGCAGGACAGGAAGGCCTGGCGTGCTATGGTCCATGGGGTCATGAAGAGTCGGACATGACTGAACGACTGAACAACAAAACCAGGGATGGTCACCTACGGCCCACAGCCCCATTTCATACAGCCCGTAACCTAATGTCAAAAGTCCTCTGTGGGTGATCAGTTTGGACCTCTGCCAAGAGTGATCTGTCCCTTCCCCTGGCAGGAAAGAAGAGGGAGAAAAAAAAGGGATGGCAGAAAAAGAGAAAAGGGAGTAATTTTGTTACCCAAGATCTTTTGAAGTGGAGATAGGTGGGATGTTGTATGTGCAAAGCAGGATTTCTGTCACTCAGCTACAGCCTTTCCCCTTTTAAGATCTGTCCAGAAGAATGAGTCTCAGCAGGTGTGGGGTTGAGAAAAGACACACCTGTCAAAATTTGCTCTACTGCTATTCAAGGTACAAGAGGCCTGTTGTTTGGGGGTTTAATTTTGGCTCCGGTTACTCTTTTTCCTTCTGGCTTTGAAAAACTGCCAAAACCTCCAACCCCCTGCCCCAAAGATGGTGGTAACTACTGCTTGAGTTCCAAATGCACCAACTCAAGACCAAAGTCCTAGGGCAGTGGTTTTCAAACACTGTATAAATCGTAGGCCACTTGAACGTTGTTGAGGGTTGATCGCCTAATTGTTCTACAAATCAAAGCACATACACAGCTCATATTTTAACATTTTCCCCCTACAGCACTAGGATCACGCTCAAAACCAGCACCGGATTAGGAAATTTATGGGCCCTATGGCCAGGCTGATGAGAAGCCCCCTCCCTTTAACACAACCTTCCTCAACCTGTTGCCCTCCAGAGGTTTAGACTCAGCCCCAGCCAGCATGGCTAATGGTCAAGAATGTTGGGAGATGTAGTCCAAAACATCTGGAGGGCACCAGGTTAGGGAAGATGGCTTTAACAGGTACATTTTAAGGGAAAAATTAGTAGACTGTGCCAACAGCGATTTAGTAAAATCATGGGCCTTAGACCATGGCCTCATTAGCCTGTTTGGTAGTCTGGACCTGTTCGCCTGTTTGATAATCAAGTGATAAACCTAATAAATAGGTGCTATAAAAACAAGTTTCCCCAATCTGGCACCCTTCAGCTGTGTTGGACTACAGATCCAATCATCCCCAGACAGCAAGGCCATTCTGGCTTGTGGTGATGTGAGTTATAGTCCAACAAATCCAGGTTGGGGAAGAATGATAGAATGCCGTCACATCAAAAGAGACTCCTGTGCAATCACTGCAGAACTTTCTTTATAACCATCAGACTCGATACAAAAATAGTATCACTTTGGCACTCCCCCCCAGCCCCACACTCTGCAGTTGCAATCCCCCACCCAAACGCAAAACACTAACGTTCCTCCAAAGTGGAACAGTGGTTTGGAAAGTGTGGCGTTACATAAAATAACTAAGACCAAATCCGTTGTCTCTTCTCTGTTGATTGTGAAACTCTGACACCTTTGATTGTGAAACTCGGTTTTACTTGGCATCAAATACATTTACAGATATAGGCTCTAAAATAGAAGGACCATGTGAACACTTATTTCAAATATAGAACAGCTCTAAAACCATGCGAAAATGCGATTTCATTAATATTAAAAAGGCCACGTACAATCACGCAGGATGAGATGGGAAAGAAGCACAACATAAACCTCACCCTTTGCAAAATGGGATCTTTATCTCAGTGGTGCAGGACCGGCCCTTCAGCAAAGCAGCTCTGCCTCAAACCAAAGCCCCTTCTTAACGATTCCAGACCTGCACCCTGTAATGCGGGCTTAAATCCACCTTTCTTGTCTACATAAGGTAATTGGACAGTATAGATGGCAATTGAAATGCCCCATATCAACCCCATTACAGTCAGATTTCCAGCAAAGAGCTTTTTTTCCTTTAAGGTTGCTGTACCTTTAATAGCTGCATAATCCAGCATATACTGCTTTTCCTGTGGTGGGGCTTGCAGTGATGGCAAAAAGAAGCACCTTTTGAACATTTTTGTAGTATACGACTGTTGAAAGAAAATATATACAGGGGTACAAGAGTTGCACTTGGAACAGCAAGTTAGTTGAGGTCCCTGCAACGTCCTAGCAAGAGCTTAACTTCTGATCTTTTTAGAATTTGAGACGCAACAGGATGGAGCCCCAGGCGCACACACTTTGGATTCAAAGACCCGGTGAATTCAGTGACTTAGCAAACATTCATGGGACTGGAGTGCAAGCATGGGACTATACATTAATATTGCACGACACAGCCATGCCCGATGGGTACCCGCTATGATGTGTGTGCCAGGAGGAGGCAATCACAGGGTCATTTAAAACATTTCTCCACATCAAAAACTCCTGCCACAAAAAGCAAGCTTATCAAAGAGAAGGGTTTCTGCCTCTCTGTCTCTCCAGTGGGCAGTTTTCTAACATGCTGTTTCACACATACATGCCCCTGTCATGGATGTGGAAGTGGTATGGTCCTGGAAGTCTTCTACAAGCATGAATTTAGAGCCAAAGCATTGGTTCAGAAATGTTTATGGATTTGATGTCCAGATTGGGGCAGAGATGTGCGTAGCTGGAACCTACACCAGGAGTGAGACTGGATGACTTTTACAGGTAGTGCCACCATCTTGGGTCGAATCCAGCAGGCATATCCTCTGTGACCGGTGGAACCCTTTAAGCTCAGCAACACAGGCTTTACAGTTCCATGAAGGATCGATCTTTAATATGGCGCATGAATAGTGATGGATGCTTTGGCAGCACACCGGTTTGTGGCTGCAGCGCTCCGGCGAACTGCTTTGGGTTCGCACCTGCAGCAACCAAGTGGTCTCATTACCCCTCCTTTAGAGTAGCTGCACTGAAGGGAGGGAAACGAAGAACAAGACCTCTTGAGTTTATCCACAGACCGTGTTAAGTCAGGAAAGGGCAACCTTCGGCCCATGTGCCATATCTGGCCCGCGGAGGACACCCATCCAGCCTGCAGAGACTCGGGCTCCTTCCATTGGGCCCCACCCCAAACCCCACCCCCTTCTTAGCTCCAATATGTGATTGAAATAACAAGGGGATCCCCCTCTGGGCTGCTCCCCCTCCCTGCCAGGGACCAAATGATATCAGGGGCCTTCAGATGGCTTGGTGGGGTGGGTCAACTGGCCCCCCACTCCATCCTGGTTGCTCACCTCTGGTGTCCATGATGGATGCTTGACATTAAGCTGCGAAGGTAGCACACAGGCTTTTGTTATGCACTGCTCCCCAGTTTGCCTTTTATTAAAATGCATACATGAAGAAATGTGCTTTTGTAAAAGAGAGAAAAAGAAGGGTAACCCACTTTACATTTTTCTACAGATCAGTTTTGACCTCTGACTGAAGTCAAAAGCACAGACGAGCCAGGGGTAGTGGTCAGCGATGACTGATAGGGCGGTGCACAGGGGCAAGGGGCCAAATACCTTCCCCCCTCCATGTTAGTCATGGGGGTGGGGGAGAACTGCTTGAAACAAGCAGCTGGTGTGTTTCTGCCTGGTTCCTCACACCCTAGAATCAGCTGTGAGGAAAATGGTAGGGGAAAGGAAGCTCATTGGCGGAGCCCGACGCACAGGCATGCTGGTGATTTTCCTGGACCACGTTTGACACGGGGGCAACCACTTGCTGACCAGTGCTATACCCCCAGGCCCATCTGTGCAGAATCTCATAGTTTGCTACTATTTTAGAGCAGACCTAACAGATATTGCGGAGGAAAAAAAGAAGAGATACAGAGGCGCCCTACACAGAATTCACTAATGGGCTCCGTTTAGGCAAGTCGCCTCTACAAGGAAGAGCAGTTCCCACTGGATGTGCTGTCCCTCGCACAGCTGAAGCCAGCAGTATTGCCACGAGAGGGTTCATAGGAGAAGAACCTCCACGCCCTCCCACTCCCTGCCTCTCCCCTCACAAATGCCCAAGAGAACTATTCACATTCATTTCAGTTTACACAGCAGCCGCATAGCAAAGCATCCGCACACAAGGATGGATCTAGTGAGATTGGAAGTGATTCAGCAGCACCGTGCCTAATAAATATTAGTAAGAGAATAAATTAAAGTGGTTTAAAAACAAAAAACCTCTCACCAAACATTCACATAGCAAATCCCAGTTCTACCAAAATCCCAGTTCTATCAAGGGCCTGATCGGCTGTGCAGCCTCCGAATTGTTTCAGTGGGTTTTGGCATGGCCCCTGGCCCCCCAAAGACCCACCAAAATGAAGAGAGGCTGCACGCAACTGCACCACATGACGGAATGTACTCCTGGCACGTGCAAGACGTGGCTCCCTTGCTCCTCTGTTTATATATGATAGAAGTGTTTGGACGTGTGTCTTGACATGAGCAGGGGTGCATGGTGGGAATGGAACCTGGAAGGATAGCACATGCTGTGACCATTCCTGAAGAGAACAGAGGATCTTAGCAATGGACGGCATTTCTGTCCAAGCTCTGAGCTGCATCCACGAAGATGGTGGTCTGAGGAGGGTCACTCTCTCCAGCTTCTAACTCACTGTGTTCAGTGGGAGGGTCTGCTAAGGTTTCCTTGGACACGACCTTGATGCTTTCAGTTGCATTCCCTCTTACTGTGATGTGCTCCCATCCTCCCTAAAAAATTAGCGACATGAGAGATTGGTTAAATACATGTTTCAAATCAGGTGTGCAGAACCTCCTTCAGCCTGAGGGGCAAATTCTATTTCAGAGAAGCTCGGGGGGGGGGGGCTGTATTCCAGTGGTGGGTGTGGCTGTAGGCAACAGGGACAAGGCCAAAAGAAAAGGGGTGGTACCAAAATACCAGCATATTGCAGTTAAGAGCTATTACAAGGGATGTTGGAGAAATCTGCAATGGAATCAAATGAGCAGATGTTTATGAGTCCGACCCACAGATTCCAGAACACACTGGCTTTTCCCCAGTTGGGCGAATTCCATGGACTTGTGGACCATTTTTCTAACTTTCCCGAATTTTGCACAGATTTAGAAATAGAAAAATATGCAAAATAAAAAAGAATTGGCCAAAAATGCTCATTTCCCCCATCGGCTAAAGCGTGAAAGTGCGCATGTGTGTGTGGGATTTGCACATTTGGGGGGCATTTGCAAATTTGTGCAAATGCGAATTTATGCAAATTCAGAAACTAAAAAAAAAATCCAATCCCATCAATGTGCAGATGATGGAATGAAAGAAGCCTGGCAATCTGTGAAATGCAGATGGAATGGATTTTACACAATCCATACATCTCTAGCTTGTACTGCCAGTAACCAGGTCTTACGGGAGACATTTCAACTCTTTAGAATGGGGGGAAATTGCACAAAATCCAGGAAGCCACCACGTCATTGGGGGGAAAGGGGCTGGGGCCAGGAGAAGGAGGTGTGGCCTTCTGAGGAACTCCAGAGGGCCAGATTGGGACCTGAGGTTCTGCTCCCCTGCTTCAAATTAACCCGTACGGCAGCTCCCTGGGATGGAGAAGCAGTAGCTACAGGGCAAAGTATCATGCCGAAGTATCATGTGGAAATGGACAAGGTGAGTTCTGAGCATTTGCAGAATTCCTAACTTGATAGAATGTTTTGAGCTGTCTAGAAAAGGAGACCAGGGAAGAGCATATATGGGCTTCGTAGGGATGACCATGCCACAGCTCTGGAGCCACCACAAAATAGGCCCTGCTCCTGGTAGATGACAACCTTAACTATGCAAAGGAAGGAACCTGGCACGGGGCTTCACTAGTAGTTCTAAAGGCCAGGATGGTGTGGACTGGGGTGGGAGTTGCACTGGAGAATGAATGCTATTATACAGAAGACCTACTGGACCCAGGTGTTGCCTGGTCTTCATTATGTTTGGAAGTATATTAGCTAAAATGTATGCCATACTTCAGGGGTGGGCTACTTGTGGCCCTCTAGATATTTTGCCCTACAGCTTACATCAGCCCTAGTAAGCATAGCCAATGGTGAGGCATGATGGGAATTGTAAGTGAAAACATCTGGAGGGTCACAATTTGCCCACCCCTGCCATACTTGCTCATACAAAATCAGTACACCTCACAGTGGCAATTTGCACATGAAGGCACAAACATGAAGGGAATGGGAAAGAAGACTTAAACAAGCCTCAAAACATCTAGAAAAGGCATATTTCTCCTGGCAGAAGCCATTTTGTGAAGAAAAACACAGCCCAACGCTCACACCCAAGTATGCTGCAACAGTTCAAAGGGAATCAGATTTGCAAGTGTAAAGAATAAACATGTAGCTTTGTCGGCTGCAGAAACACATCCACAAAAAGGTGCAAAAGGATTGGATCAATACAGTGGGCTCTCTTTGCTCATTCAGCACCTGAAACGTAATCAACACCTTTCCTATAGTGCCTTAGGAGGATGGAATTTGTTGTTGTTGTTGTTGTTTTGAAAGCAGATGCTCTAGGCAGCTGCCAACAGTATGTATGGATGTTCTAAACAGGACCGGCTTATGACTCCTCTCCGCAGTGCTAAGAATACCAGCAGGGCCCCCCAAATCCCAACTGTTTGGGTTTGCAGTACTCACCCCGATGCCGTAGTCCCAGGACAGTCCCTTCGGTTCCACTGGCTGAACTCCTGTCCGATGACAGACCGTTCCACAGCTCAAACTGTGGCTGCCTTGTACTTTGTCAGCAATCACCCAGACCTAGAAAGCAGGAATACGATTGAAGCGGTCTCACATGGCACCACCCTGGGCCTCTCCTACACAGCTTATCACCGGTACAAATCACCATCATCATCACCATAGGGGTGGTGTCATCCATTACCAAAATTCCGATGCAGGAGGAGGCACATCGATGTAGGAATTGACATGTGCCCCAAGTGTAGAGAGTCATGCATGTGGACGGCACATTCAGCCTTTTTCAGGTGCTGTGCTCTTTCGCTGCTGGCGTTCAGAGAGAAAACCCCACACGTGCAAACTCCGTATGCACTGATTTATAGCAGGGGTGCAGAGCCTCAGGGCTAGGGTCCCAATCTGGCCTGCTGGAGTTCCCCAAAAGGCCATGTCCCCTTCCCTGACCGCACCCGCTTTCTCCGGACCACTGATTATTTGGTGGTTTGCAGGAATTTGTGCAGTTCTTTCCCCATTCTAAAAGGTTGAAACACCTCTCTGAAAGCTCAGTTACTAACAGTAAGAGCGTTGAGCTAAAATATGTAGGGGTTTGGGGCCCCACCTCCTTTGCCTTTGGCCACACCCACCACCGGAATGTGGACCCTGAGAACTTCTCCAAAACGGAATTTGGCCTGCAAGCTGAAACAGGCTCGGCATCCCTGATCTATCGCTAGGGTAGGTAACCAGGTGCCTCCCAGATGTTTTGGACTACAACTCCAATCACCTTTGACCATTGGTCATGCTGCCTGGGGCTGATAGGCACTGTAGTCCCAAACTTTTGGAGTGGCACACTAGGTCGCCTGCCCCTGATCTGCAAATAGGTTGGGCATGAATTGCTGCAGAATCTGAGATGGTACTAAAATTAGTACTGGGTCAAACTATTTGGCCCAGCTGAACTTCATACACTTGGGGCGTGGACAATACAGTGCAAATGCCCCTAGAAGTTTGAAATAATCTATGGAGGGTGAGAGAATTGTAAGACTTGTTTTAGACAGTGGGGGTGTTTTACCTTTAAAAAGAGCAGATGGCGGGGGGTGTATCCTTTTTCTTCTTTTATCATCATAAAAAATACTTGCCACCTCTTTATAGTGGCAAATGGGACATCCCTCATTCCCTCCCACTTCCAAGAATGTCCTTGGGAATGAGGTTTTGTCATGATTTAGCACCATTTCTGGGGCATTTTGTCCCAAAAATGCAGCCAGGAGTAGCCATGTTGGTGCTTGGCAGTGGCAGCAAGATTTTTTGTTGTTGTGAAAAAATAAAGGAAAACTCCAAGCCACAACCATTCTAAAGGTTCGAAGCCCCTTTTTAAAAATTCGATGTGCCCCAAAGCCAACAAATATTGCCCCCTCCCACTTTCATGGGGAAAGAAAGGCCCTGCAAAAAGTGTCCGTGAGCACATGGGGAAGATATCTGCACATTTAAATATTTACAATGTAAAAATCTATCTCAGGGGTGGACAACTGCAGGAGGTCCGGGTGGCATTTTTTCCTCCAGACTCTCCTCGCCCCAGCATTCCCCATCCTGATTTTTTTAAGTGGCTGCAGAGCATTAAAATTGCCAATTTTAGCTTTCACGGAAGGTAGATTGGACTCTTTGAGTGCTCTGTAGTACTACGGACACCATTTCCCGCCCGCTGCCAACGATTCTGGCAGCATGGCAGTAGAGGGGAGGTGGTGGGGGCTGCATGTGGCCTGCATGTTGTCTACCCCTGATCTAGCTAATCCAGAGAGACAGAAAGAACAATTCACATTTATATATGCTGGCACAGAGATAATCAAATCATGGTGACCACTCCAACATTGCCACAGAGCAGTATTAATTAGAAGTATCATCCAGTTAAAGAAATCTATGTTGATTAACCTACTAAAACTGGCATGATTAAGTGGCAGTAACCATGTTACCATTGTTACCCCCCCCCCCAGATGTTCAATGCCTTTTTCTTACAGATAAAAATGACGCTAGTAACACACTTTGACTGAACAAATTTAGGGTGCAATCCTATGCATGTTTAGACAGAAAAACGTCCTACAACTGCCAGCCTTCCCCAGCCAGCATGGAATTGTAGGACTTCCTTCTGTCTATATATTCATGGATTGCACCTTTATCTTATCCACTTCAGTCACAATCCTAGAGATACTTAGATGCTGTACTCAGACCTGGTCCAAAGGCCCAACTGAAACTTTGCGGACATTGTTTGAAATGTGGTCCCAGCTGGATCCTTGAGGGTAGCTTGGTGTGATTCCCTGACGATGCCACAGATTACCTAGAAAGGGGGATATTAATATCAATCATTATAATGAACAGAAATAAATCAATTCATGTCAATAAATAAACTGGCATGACGATATCAGCTCGGTTCTTGTGTTTACTGCAATCATTTTGAATTTTTTAGCCAATCCTCTAATACGTTTACAATTCCTTCCCATTTTGATTCAACTGTGAAAACCCATTGGAAGCTTGGATGAAGAAACAAATGTTTTGAAGGTACACTTGAAACCAGCATAACACAAAACAAAAGTAATTCACGCCTCACCATTTTTATCCACCACGAACACAGAGGTTCGTCCTACTGAGACTTGTTTTATCTTCTGCTTTGGCGGAGAAGGAATGTGATACCAGCAGTCACCTGTACAAGGATATTTAGAGAGAGCCAGCAGCAAAATATATTAGTAACAAAAAATATTATTTGTTAATAATAAAATAAGTTTATATAATTATTAATATAATTATTATATTGTACTATTATAATAATTTTATTTTTTAATTTTTAATAATAACTTAATAAAAATAACTAAAATGTTAAATTCTTAAAATAATAATGAAATAATAAAAATAATTATAATAAAATAATTATTATTTTTAATAAAAATATTAGTAATAAGAAATATATTAGTAGCAACAAATTATATTAGTACAACTGGCCAGAGCAAGTTTGGTATTTAGGTGCAAAGCTTGAACCACCAGAAATATCCAGATACAGAAATTCACACAGCAGAGAAGAGACTGGATCCAAATTTAGTCATAATTAGAAGAGACCCATCAAAGTCAATGGGAGTTAAGTTAGCCATAACTATCTTAAGGCCCATTAATTTCAGTGGGTCTACTCTGACTAAATCTGGATCCAAGCCAGTATCTCCCAAGATTCACCCTGTTTCCAAAGCCCTTTTCCAAGGGCTTAAACTAGGCCAGCTGTCTTCAACCTGTTGCCCTCTGGATAGGATGGCCTACAATTCCAATCATCCCCAGGCAGCACGATCATGCTGCCTTATATCATTTGTTTCAAGGTGGTCAATCTGAGTCAGGGCTGTACCACTGCAGGCTGGAGGTGGGGACTCACCACAGATGTCCTCCGAACCAAATAAAAATATATTCCGCTCCCATCTGATCCACTAATTTTCTATGTGCAGTGAATCATTTTTGGATGGAAGTTTCCCACCTGCAGCCTGACGAAGTGGTAGAGACCAGGCACAAGTTTACCGCCCTAGGGTGAACGAGGCTGTAGTTAGTTTGCCATCTTATCTCTAAAAGCACAGGAAATGGCCAGAATACATTGAGAGGTCAGCGATCAAACCACCACAGAGTTACCTTCAGGTTTCTTTGGCGATACTGAACCACGATAGAACACAGAGCCATCTCGAGCGACGGCCCAGACCTGGTGAAATGCTCCTATGGAGACCGAAATGAAGGGCTGGTCTGTCCCCACATGGAGCCAGGATGTTCCCTATAGGGAGAGAACATGCTGGTTACAAAACCCCAGTGATCCTTGGGTAAAAATACTAGAGCCAGATGCCCCCCCCCCTTCCCTCCAATCACTAATTGTTCGGTGGGTTCTTGGCTTTTGCACAGCTTTTCCCCCATTCTAAAAGGTTGAACTGCCCCTCCTAAGGCTTGGTTACTGGCAGTCAGAGCATTAAGCTACAATATGCTGGTGCTTTTGGCCCTGCTCCTTTTGTCTTTGGCCCTGCCCACCGCCCACTATTGGAATGCGGTCCCCGAGAGCTTCTCCAGAACTGAATTTGGCCCTTGGGCTGAAAGAGGCTAAACACCCCGTACTAGAGAATTTCATCCTGCTGGGAAGTGATTCCTAGAACTTCATGATCGCACCCTGAGATGATGGACTGCCTGTTAAAATCTGATGGAACTTTTTCCATGGAAGTAGTTGGTTCTAGGAAAAATGTTGATTACCTAGGGATGTATGAATCCCTTACCTGGTTCCGGTCGGGGCATCCACTGGGGGGCGGGAGGCAATCCATTCCTCCTTCTGGAATCCTCGACAGCAGGGGAGGCGATCTGGTCCTCCCCCCCAGAATCCTGCCTGGCTGGCTCCGCTCCGTGGCCATGCTACGGAGCTGCCGGCCGATCCGATCCGCAGCAGGGCCTCCAGCTGCTGCTGGGCTGGCGCGGAAGCAAATGGCATCCTGTGTAGGGGACGCCATTTGCGTCCCTACTGTAGCCTGTGATAGGCTACGTAAATATTTACGTAGCCTATCACGGCTAAAGAAGGGACGCAAATGGCAGCCGCTATGCCATTTGCGCCCCTGCTCTTTGCCGTGATAGGCTACGTAAGTATTTATGTAACCTATCACGGTAAAGGCAGCCGTGAAAAAGGCAGCGGTGCAAATACTTACATAGCCTATCATGGCTGCCTGCAAGCACACAAATGGCGGCCGCTACGATGGCTGCCATTTGCGGCCGCAGCAGCCTGGCAGTGGCAGGCTGGGAGACCAGCTGGAGCTGCCGCTGCCACCGGGGCTGCTGCTGGAGCCGCCGCCACATCCGCCCCAGGTAAGCTCCATCCCGGGGGGATTCTGCGGGGTGGCGGGGGGCCGTTCTGCCACAGATTCCAGATTCTTTAGAACCCGGCCTCACTGGAGTCCGTGGCGGAATTCTCTGACATCCCTATGATTACCACACAAAACTTATGAAGTACAAATCTGGAAGTTGGCGAAGGAAGCTGTGGAATCCCCTCCTATCTCACCAGGCTGCCTTTGAGGGAAGAGGAATCCCCACATATCCCCCTCATTCAGAATCCCCTCATATCTCACCAGGCTGCCTTTGAGGGAAGAGGAATCCCCACATATCCCCCTCATTTGGTATCCCCTCGTATCTCACCAGGCTGCCTTTGAGGGAAGAGGTGACACCACGAGGCCCTATCCATCAGCCTAGCTGGGATCAACCACCATTTAATTCCTCCCTTCCCCAAACTGTCTCCATCAGCAGCCATTCCAGATGGCACCATCAGCGGGACAGGTGAAACAGCGAGTCCCCTTCCATTGGCTCAACTGGGAAGATGTGCCATTTGGCTTTGCCCCTGCCAGAACTGCCTCTCTCAGTGGTTGCACCACCTTGTAACTGCAATCATATAATATTATGTAAGAAGTGGTACCTCAGCTTGCTCATTTTCCTCTTCCCTCCTCACCCCTTTTTCCTCTTGTATCATGTGTATTAGATTGCATGCTGCTATTTTAATGCGTAAATCTCCTTGAGTGCATTGACAAAAAAGTGGTACTCTAAAAGTGGTAACTGTTACTTGGGTGGAAAAATAAGTAGCAATCAGGAAAACTCTAGACATGTGTTCCAGGGATAGGCAACCTAGTGCCCTCCTGATATTTGGTACTTTAACTTCCATAACCCCTGACTATTTGGTGATGCTCACTGGAGCAGATGGGAGTTGTAGACCAAGACACCTAGAGAACACCAGGTGAATTACCCCTGAGAGTTGAGTGGTTTTTAGCCAGGCCAGGGAAACACCAGCCCCAAAATAAAGGTCTCCTTGCTGTGGTTGAAAATTGCCTGAATCGCATGAGCCAATGTCACTTTAGACAGACGAAAACTCAAGTGTATAAAACCTAAATGCTAAAATACTAAAATGTTATCGCAATGTAAAAAAGAACATATGATGATATATAATTTTTTAAAAAAACAACAACAATATAAAATCCTTAAAAATGACAGATGGGCCAAGGATTTTATATTGTGGCTTAATTTTTTTAAATACATTGTCATATGCGTCTTTTTAGGTTGCTTTAACATTTTAGAATTTTAGCATTTAGGTTTTATACACTTGAGTTTTTATTTGTATATTGTGACACACATGCCTTGGTGGCAACGTTTCTAATATTTGCACTTTTTAATATTAAACAATTTTAATTGAATATATGTATGTCCCTTAACTCAGGACTTTGCTAACTCTATATATTGTTAAGGACCCTTTTTGCTTTGTTGCTATTGCATCCAAGAGTCATTTCATACACGGACCGGGGACTCGTGCAGTTTGCCTGTGTGGAGTCGTGGCGAGAGTGTTGGGCTGGGAGCTGGGAGATCTGGGTTCTAGTCCCCACTTGACCATGGAAGCTCACTGGGTGACTTTGGGCCCGTCACAGACTCTCAGCCCAACCCACCTCACAGGGTTGTTGGTTGTGAGGATCAAATGGAGAGGAGGAGGATAATGTAAGCTGCCTTGGGTTCCTTGCAAGAGGAAAAATGGCAGGATATAAATGCAATAAATAAATAAATGTGATTTGGGCCTCAGATGCTTTTAGGAGGAGAAAGACAACCTCAAGGAACTGAAATGCTGCAAGTGTGGATTCCTGTTGAAGAGGAAACCGGATGCCCATTTCACACACATACACCTACACAAAGGGAAAGGGGTGCAGAGAATCTTACAGCTGGGTTCTGGGGTGTGATATGCAGCCTACAGAGCACATCTCCCTTGTCGCTGATGCCCCAAAGAGCGACAAATTCTTCTTCAGCAGCAGGCGAATGAGGAATTATGGAAACATCCCACAAGGTAATTGGAGGGACTTCCAGCCATGGCCCACTAGTGACAATTTTACATTTCCTAGGGAGGCGGCGGGGGGGGGGGGGAGAGAGAGAGAGAGAGAGGGAGGGAGGGAGGGAGGGAAGAGAAGAATGGACTTTTTGCACTTTCGGATATTATTTATTTATACTCATTTAGCTGAGGTATTTGTATATTGCTCTTTGGCCAAAAAGGCTCCCAGGACGGCTTACATATAATCAATCAAACAGGACAGTCTGTGCCCGCAGGCTCGCGATCTAAAATGGCAAGGCATGCAAGGAAAAAGGAATGTGGTGTGTGTGTGAAAAGGAGGGAAACCTAAGTCTTTTAGCAGCGCTGGTGGAATAGTCCTGCTCTCCCGCTCATCTCCCTCAGCTCTGCCTGCTGGAATGGCTGGTGGCGGTAACAGCTGAGGGAGGAAGAGCCTTCATGAGAGAAGCCTTCAGCAGGACTGGTAGAATAGCTCTGCTTCCCCCTTCTCATCTCCCTCAACGCAAAGAATATGGTGCAAAGGGGGAAGTGACATATCTCTGCCATGAGGAGGGGGAAGAGGGAAAGGTGTACAGATATTCCTAATTCAGGGTCTTTTTCCTTTTTTCCTGCAGGGACGACAGAATCATTTTCCGATTGGCGCTTGCTTGGAATGCGCTATACAAGGGACAACCTCACAGACATGTTTTATCCTGTGTCCTAGGTCCTGTCATGGTGAGATGTCAGACTTGTGGCATCTATTTTTTTTCTTTTTTACTTGAATCACGAAGTCCACCAAGCAAACTAGGCGCAAAATAGCGGCTGGGGGCGAGTGCAGACAGATACAAAATGCTGGTGCAGCGGGTGGAGCCAAGTACCCACTGCAACGCATGAACCACACACTGGCCCACTTTGCAAGTAACAGCAGAAAATCGTGGGTTAATCAACCCATGATTTGCTGCGGTGCATACTGGGCACATCCTGCGGCCATTTTGAATATTTAACCCCTAATTGGGCTGATCAGGGATCGCTACGTGACATCTGAACCCCGACACTATAGGTTAATTGTGGGTTAAACCATCCACAGTTAACCTACAATTTGTAGCTGGTTTAACTGTGGGTTGTTTAACCTATAGTACCCAGGTTCAGATGACACCTAGCAACCCCACGGGGGCTGAATATTCAAAATGGCCATGGAATATGCCCTGCACACACCATGGCAAATTATGGGTTAATAAAACCATGATTCACTACTGTTACATGAGAACAGCCCCACCGCGATGACCCCTGCATATGCAACTACAAATCTACATCTGATTAGCCTATTCCTGGTACAGATCCCTTTTGTCTGGATTTAATGATGTGTTCTGTTCCATTCCATTTCCACACTAATCTGCGGGAAGGGGGGGGGTTAGATCCACACAAAAAAATCCAATTTATTTAAATATGTATTTCTAAACACATCTTCTCTCAAAACATTCATTTTGATACTTTTTGAGCCAAGAACAGCATTGAAAAGGGGCCGTCATCATACCTGCTGTTTCTCTCATTTTTATAAAGGGCGATGCTAGTTTTAAAATTAAACGGTCGTTTCAGTTAACGTTCTTTCTAAAACTGCTGGTTCGCTGTTCTTGTAAACCCCTTTCAGAACCAATACCGGTGAGGGGGCAAAAAAAGGGGTATACAAATATTCAAAGTTTGAAGCCTGATGCAGGGCGTCATGGTGGGGGAATGCTTTTGAGCTAAAGGATGATTCAACTGCTGTTTGTTCCGAGGCCAGTTGTAGCAACAGGTTCCGCAACCATTTGAGGCCTGCAGGGTTCTGCTCAACATCAGGAACTGGTGCTCCGGGGCCCAGAACACTCGATCTGCAGCCAACAGAGGCAAACTCGGAGCCAGGCAATGAATCACATTCATAGGTTTACCGTAGTTAATTAAGGAATGTGTATCTTACCGATTAGCAGGGCCAAGGGGAAAGAGATGGAGCATGATGCAATGCTGGGTCAGCATGAACACTTAAACAGCACAAGAGCACTCATAAGGCCACACTAACAAATGTGCCGCCAGGAGAGGTGGGGTGAAGGGGCAAGGAAGTTAAGCAATGGCAAAAAGTATCCGGCTCCTTTCCCAGGCGGCTCTAAAACTCAATCATACGTTTTCAAGCCGTATCTTCACGTCCGTAAGGGCTAGCACCTTAACATTGATCTTTTCTTAAAGTGAAAGCCAAGGGTGCTGAATTCTGCAGCTGGAACCCATTTCCGTGCTTACACAAAAATACACACAGCCCGATTACGATAGTTGATCCTTTTGTGGAGACTCCGGTATTACACTGACTGGTAGCCGGGTTGTGCCCCTTATCTTTGAACTACAGGGCAGTATCCAATGTTAGTCCTACTTAGAGTAAGCCCACTGAAATGAATGGGACTTCAGTTAGTACGCACAGACTACTAAGATACTACCCAAAGACTGGGAGGAGGGGGTTAGTGAAGGGTTCATATCTTCTTTAAGCCCAGTATGTATGCAAACCACTGCCAGTTAGCTTAACCACGTTCAAGAGATTGGGAGTGGACCGCAAAATTATGCACTCCCTCTCTCCTTTGGTGTGTATTTCCTATCCCCTTCCCTCTCTAGCCTTAACCATGCATAAGGCTGCAAACCTACAACTACTTATTTCGGCTTAGTTCGTGGCAGTAAGAGCTTTAAGCTCAAATAAGCTGGTATTTTCAACCCCGCCCCTTTGCCTTCAGCCACACCCACCACTGGAATTCGGCCCCCGAGAGCTTCTACGAAACTGAATTTGGCTCTCGGGCTAAAAGAGATTCAACACCCCCATTATAAGGGAACCGGCCCATTACGTATGCACCATCCTTCAGCAGTGCTCAGTGCCTTCGCAGTAAGGATGTTACAGTAATTAAGGCACAATCCTATGCATGTTTAGAAAAGAAAAAAGTCCTACAACTCCCAGCATGCCCCAGCCAGCCATGCTGGGAGTTGTTTAGACAGAAAGACATCTACATACATAGGATTGCGCCATAAGGAGATGAAGCAGAGGTCGCCCTTGGAATGGAATCAGACTTTTTTTTTTTTAAGTTTAAAGAAGGGAGGGGGCGGTGGCAGCAGAGGGAAAGAGAGGAATGTATGCTCAAAGGAGAGAAGTAAAAAACACAAGTGCAAAGGAAGAAGAAAAAATAATACGCTCGAAATGCACCTAAAGCATTTTGGAACTTGAACTGCTTTACCTGGCCCAGCGCCTACGGCGTACAAAGTCCTTCATTGTTTTGTGGCCATGATAAGACCTGCCGCAAGAGGAAACGCATCGTTTTAAAAGTTGTCCATCAGCAGAGATAAGAGGGTTTTTTTTTTCCTTCGCTCCTTCTCAAACAAAAGGGCCGCTTGTGACTCCGGCCGTGCCCACACTGGGAGTCAGGGTTGGCAGGGCCGCTGGACAGGCTACACCACCTGTTACTTCACTGATGATTTGCCAGATTTAGGCAGGGTTCCGTTTTTTTCCCCCATAGGTGCGCAGGAGAGATTCGGGTATTACTAGACCAGCCTTGCCCAACACCCATCAACTACAACACCCATCCTCAGTAGGGGAGAGAGAAATCCTTACGCCGGAAAGTCAGCCGCATACTGCCAGCCTTCCTGATCGGTGCCGCCCGAAACGCTAAAATCGATGTGCCAGTCCGACACCTGGGTCGGGCAAAGAAACGCAAAACTCAGAAGCGGAAGTAAACACTTCTCCCCCGAGAGCGCCACGTTTGGGAGGCACCCCGGCAAGACCCCTCCTGCTGGGCTCCCTTAGTTGAGGGCTCAGCGGGTGGCAGCTGCTGGGCCTGGGAAGCCACCTGCCATGTTAAGTCCCCACAGTGCCCTGGGGGGAAGCTGATTCAGGTGCTCCAGGGGACTGTGGGAAATTTAAAATGACAGTTGGCTGCCCAGACTCAGCTTCCATTGCCAGGAAAGCCTGTGAGGCCGAAGGGGAACAAGCAAGTTTAATTTGCCCTTTGACAGGCAACTGAGGAAGTCAAGACAAATGCCTGTGGTTTGCCCATAACCACCTTGGCTAGGACAAGGAAGAATTTGACCCTGGCAGCCTTGATGTCGCTGCAAAAACAAGGAGCCTCCCAACAAAGGGACTTCCAGAACTGATAAAAAATGGAACTTACCCATGACCACTGGGGTGACGGGGGCTTGGTGTTGGTTTTTGTACACTCCTGCAAGCCGGATGCATCGCTCCACATATACCGGTCTGTGGGCAGGCCCCTGGGAGACATGAACAATGCTCGGTGTCGAATCCTACACATGCTTTCGCACACTCCGCAGCTGTGGAGGCTGGTGGCGCTGATGTCAGTGGGGCAGTGAACCAGCTCCTTTAGCATTCTGACTGGTTCTGACGGAAACCCGGAGTGGAAACTCAGCCTCCGGTTCTTTGGAGCATGGCTTACAGTGTCATGGCACCCACAATGGGAAATAATCGTCCCTCCGAGGGTAAACACACACCAACAATCTTTATTTTTAGGTGGGTGTGGAAGACCCATCTGTTTCTGCACCCTTTCCCCGTATAGTGTAGCCTCCCATCTTCCGTAGATTCAATATATTCTATGCACTGGTCTGTGTTTTTATGATCTGTGTGTACCGCTTCAAAATCTTTAGATGTAAGCAGTTTATATATATTCCCAAACAAGTAAGTAAATGCCACTCCATTCAGCAGAATTTACTCCCAGGCATTTTGAGGACTGCAGCCTAAAGCAACCTAAACACACACACACACACACACACACACATACACATACATGTGGAAAGGCTGCTTTGCAATGACCACACTAGAAGTGAGATGGAGGGCTAAAGTACACGCTATGTTAAATGCATAGTGTGTAAGTGATCCTGATGTTTTTGTTTACTTCAGTGCAAGTGTGTAGGGCCCAAATCTGGATAGGGACCACTATGTGCAGGTGGGGGTGGTCAAACCTTCCCACCCAGCTTTTCCCCTTTAAATTGGCCCTCCCCGAGCAGAGACTAATGAAAAAAAAACAACAACCCTCCACTGGAACTAATAGTGTTTTTCTTTAGCGTCCCCGTCCCCCCCGGTGGGGAAGGGGGGTGCGGGGAGGGGGTTTAATGGGAAAAAAGCAGCTAGGTAGTTTGAGACAAACCATTGTTTGCCATTTTGTCCAATTCAGCAAGCTACAGTTTACGCTTGCTTGCCCTACAAACATAAAATGGAGAGCAAGGTTTGATCTCGGCTTGTGGGACAAACACTGTTGGCTGGCCAAGGACATTAGTTTATTTTTAGAAAAAAAATACAGTCAACATGATCTCCTGGATTTTAGGAAATAGCTGATGTTGTTTTACTGGACTTTCTGGGAAGACTATTGATAAAATGCTAATCTATCTGTCTTAACACAATGTAAGATGTTTTATGAAATGCAAATGCTAAATATTAATGATGAATAATTAAGAATTTGAGAATGTGAATAAGTAAAAACTAGTAATTGTATTAAAAAGAAAATACAGGTTCACATGCAGGTTCGCAATGAATTCTGGGTAGCTGACATAAAAAATAATGGTCAAGTTGACCTGGATGGCACCCAAAGGGAAAATATTGAGCTAAAGCCCTGTCACTTGGGCCAAAAAGTTATCTGAGTAACCAACAGCTGTGAGACTGTATTATTCCAGGTCAAAAGTGTACTTAAAGTTTTCACTTCTCAATTAATGAGCAAAAAATATTGTGTAAGGTATACACCTCAAAAAGCTTGATATACAGATATCTAGAAAAATTTCTAGACTTAAGTTTAATTAGCAAATTTTGAGTAAGGAGTTATCTTCTCAAAGGTATAATTCAAAATTGATCTTGAATTGACAATGAAATAATTGTGAGCTCTAATTTATGGGACAGTAGATAATATTAGCTATGAAGTAATTTCTACACATTAAAAGATATAAATAAATATGTGCTGATTTTAGAATGCGGGAGATTCTTATTAGAAGCTCACCAGGCATGTGTACCTATCAGCTGAATAGTACTGAATGGGGAACTTAGTACTTAGAATGAGATCTCTCCTTTTAAAGTTCTTAAGATCTAAAGATCTTTAGCAAAGCTCACTTTTACAGCAACAAAATGCGTTTAGGTGCACAATATATTTCAATGTAATGTTACAAGCAAATTTCTAATAAAAATGAAAAAATGGGTCAAAGAGATTTTCCTTTACTAATTCTTCTTAGTACAAAACCAAAATCGAATCCACCTTGTAGCGAGTGGGTTAGTGAGCAAAAAAGGTGGACTTCACAGCATTCTTATATGCTGGTAGGCAGCCACCGAGAGACCTGTGTCGTTTGGCTCAGCTGGCAGCTTTATAGTTTATAAGGAGAGTGGGCCTCTCACACAGCCTAGTAAATTACAGCTTCACCTTGAAGCTGTTTATGCCAGCTAGATGATGCCAGCTCCTAGAAAATGAGACAGGTTTTGCTTCCTGTGGGAAGGAGGAACCCCGCTTCACCTGAGAAGAGTGTGGTTCTCTAAGAAACCTATAAAATCCAACCCGCAGACTTTGTGCTTTGGTCTTGCTCTGAGGGGCAGTATGCACACTACCAGCTTGGAGGACTTTTGCCGGCCGTAGAGGATCGACTCCGTGCTCTCTGCTGGGGGCCCCCAGAGTACACACAGTGTGGCAGAGAACGGCTTTGTCAACTGAAGAGAGGTGTGAGCTTTCTTTGTATATATATTCTGCATCTATTTTCTATTAATAAACTGTCATCCTTTCGTACAAGTGGCTTTGTTTCATCTTGGTAATCAAAGGAATCTACTGTGACTGGGACTGGACAGAATCAGGACCCCAGATCAATGCACACCTAAAACAATGTTTGGTGTATACTTTGTTTGAAGTGTATCGATCACCTAAATACCAGAACTACAGACTGAAAAGACTCAGCAAAGACCCAAATCCCTAACACCAAGCAACTTTCCCAAGCGAGACTCGTTCGCTGCCACGGACAACACCCTGGAGGGCTGTTCTGTGGTTTGCATCTCAGCATCACTTACCTGCTGCTGTATCCAGTAACGGGATTCCACCGCTGATTCTCGTAAATGTACACACACTTCACATCAGACTGCGCATAAATATTATCGGTGCTGCTTGCCAATCCTGTAAGGACCAGACGGTTCATTATTTCCTATTTCTTGCACATTTCCCATTTTGTTTAGCATTTGATTCTTTAAAACATTGCTATACTGCCCTTAAATTGAGGGCCGGTTTACACAATTCATTAAAAACACAACACGGCACATTAATGGCAGCACGGAAGACGTGAAAACGTCATTATGGCAACACAGCCCGCAAAATTCAAGAGAATAAATCTTTGTTACCCGAGAAGAAGCTGCCTCCGTATCCGCCTGTGTAAAACCAGGCAGAGTGGTCATAGCCCACGCCCCACACTATGCCGCGGCTGTTGCATTCGATGAGTCGGAGGTGACCCCCTATCTGGCGCCAGAACCTATGGGGACAAGGGAATCGGCTCAGCATTCATCCAGGACACATATTTATTTATTACACTTATATCCCACCTTTCTTCCATGGTGGAACGCAAGGTGGCGACATGAGGTTCCTTCCTAGCGGTCTCCCCCTCAAGCACTGACCAGACCCACACCTGCTAAAGTTCAGCAAGGCGGCTGCCTCATGAGCCTTCAGACTATGCCCTGGAACACCATATGTGGGCAGCCATATAACCACCAATCCCGCAAAGGACTGTATTTAGTGCAGCCCTCCTCCAAAGACTTCAGGGTGGCATCCGTGGCTCTTTCCCTCCTAATTCTATCCTCAAAGTGACCCATGAGGTAAGCTGAGAGAGACACAGAAGCTCACCTTGGCTTCAGGGCCGGGCAGGGACTTGAACCTTGCACTCCCCAGTCCTAGTCCGACACTCTTTTAACGCAAGGGGGCAGAACCTCTTTCAGCCCGAGGGCCGAACATTCCATTCTAGAGAAGCTCTTGGGGGCTGCATTCCAGTGGTGGGCAGGGCCTAAGGCAAAAGGGGTGGACCCCAAGTGCCAGCATATTTTAGTTTAAAGCACTTCCTGCCAGTAAGTAAATAAGCCTTCAGGGCAGCATTTCAACCTTTTAGAACGGAGAAAATATTGCAGAAAAGCCAGTAAAACACCCAACGATTGTTGGTTAGGGGAAAGGGCGTGGGGCCAGATGAAAGGGGGCATGGCCATCTGGAGAAGCCTGGAAGGCTGGGTTTGGACCCCAGGCTTGAGGTTCTGCACCCCTGCTCTAACCACTGTACCACACTGCCTCTCGCTGTATGTTTACTTGCTGTAAGGACGAAGGACCTCCAGAGAAGTACTGAGCTTTGGGGTGTCAAACCAAACTCTGGGAGCACCAGATACTCCTTGCTGAAATAGGACAAGCTGCTAGAACCGTTACTTATTTTATTATTTATATCCTAAAACTGCCAGCAAAAGGCAGAATGAAAATGGAAAAGAAACAGATCACAGATTAAAAGCCAGCTGTAATAGAAAGGTCTTTATCAGCTGACTAAAGATGGGCAAAGAGGGAGCCTGGCGAATCTCCACTGGGAGGGAGTTTCACAAGCAAGGTGCCACCACTGAGAAGGCCCTGCCTCATGTGCCCACCCACCTGTTCTCATGTATGTGTAGCACAGGATAGCTGGATGGTGTTGCTCTTTCCCACTGGGGAAAACAGCTGGATGTACTCTCCCTTCCACCCTGCCTTTTTTATTTTATTATTTATTATTACATTTATAGCCTGCCTTTTTCCTCTTGCAAGGAACCCAAGGCGGCTTATGTGGTCCTTGTCGTCTCCATTTCATCCTCACAACAACCCTGTGAGGTAGGTTGGACTGAGAGTCAGTGGCTGGCCCAAAGTCGCCCATGCAGATATTCCGTCGGCGAGGGAGAATAATAGCGAAGGGTTCATACATTTGGTCGCAGGGCATCGGGTGTGCTGCAGCCTCCAGGTCAGGGCTTGGCTCGCTCACGAAGATGTCTCCTTTGCAGGTCAGTGACCAGATGGCCTGATGGGAGGGGGCCCCCCGGATCTGCCGGCTTTCGCAGCACGACATGCTCAGCAGAACCAGCTGGGAAGTGCAGAAGGAGCAAAAGTTTAGTAATGAGCAGAGCTGAGCACTTTGAGCATCTCCTACTACTTGAAGAAACAACTCCACTTGTGCCTCCTTGAGATACCCCTGTTCACTGCCACCAGCTGGGAAGCTTATTTGGCATCTTAAGGGGAGTTATTTGCACATCCTATATACCAGGCCTGCTGAACCTCAGACACAGGGGCCAGTTCCTCCAGAAGGCCCTATATCCATGGTTTAATCCTCGCATAACCCACACTCGCTGAGTTCCACACGACATGACGGTCGCTGAGTGGTAATACAGCCAATGTTGCTTTTAACCATACGTTTTGGCAATGCCTGACAGCTGCCTCTTTCTGGGAGGAGGTTATTATACAGATAAAGGTTGCATTGGAACACTCTTTAATATTTAGTGATGTACACGTCCTTCTAAATTATCTACCTGCTTCCTGGAAATTAACGCACAGTCAGATTAGCGCAAACAGATTCCCTGAGCCCACTTGACAGCTAAAAAACTGATATCACGACACTGGAAGAATAAACACTCGCCTCCTATAATGCAATGGATCGAAGGCCTTATAATGCTTTCAACATTTGAACGGGTGGCGTATAGACACCACCTGTGAATGGATACTTATTTGGATACTTGGGCTGCTTTTGTTGAAGTTTATGTATAATTCTTAGAAAGGTACATTTTCATTCACACACACACACACACGCATGCACGCACACACACTGCATAATCATGCATTGAAACCGATATATTTAAATTTATGTAGCGACATTTTTTTTCTTTTCCTCCTTTTTTAGTTTTGTTTTGTATGGTTGGAAATTTACAATTACAAATTAATTATAAAATAAAACAATCCTGGAGCGGGAGTTGCATATTGAACCTGGTGCCCACAGGTGCTGTGGCTATGACGGGCTGTGCTGCCTGCGGGTGCCAGGCTAAATACACAACACACACTTGTGGGTTAAGTAACCCATGGTGAGATGTGGTGTCCAAAGTCGCTCAACGTCTGCAAAACCCGTTGAGTCCTTGGACTAAAATGCCCAATATTAGCAGTGCTCGCGCTTATGAAAATGCCCCCATGTGGTGAAAATGGGGTACTACCTTCCAAAATCCAAAGTTAGGTTTCAATGCCTTAAATTTCAATGCACAGTTGATTTTAAGGACGTAGTTACCCCCTGAATTTACCCAGTCGTGCATTTCTTGTTCGGTGGCAGTTGCTAATCGGATGGGCCAACGCTGCTTTGTTTTTTCCGGTGTGTAGAGGGCGAAGGAGTGCTTGGCCTCGTTCAGGATCTCGACCAGGATAGTGACTTCATTGAGGAACACGTGGATGTACTGGCAGAAAAACCACATTCTCACACATATAACAGGCTTTCTGATTGAGGAGCACAGATAATACAAATGGAATCTGGGCATATTTTTTAAAGAACTTGATAAAAAGCAGCAGGTGAATCCTTTAGCCCCAGCCAGCATGGCCAAAGGTAAGGAATGTTGGGAACTGTAGTCCAAAATATCTGGAGGGCACCAGGTTGGGGAAATCTGTTCTAGTCAATTGATAAATGAGCCAGCTACAAAACCCTGGCTTGTCTACCAAATGAGAGCTCGTTATAACTATAAGTCATTTGTTTTGCACGTAATGGCAAGCCAGGAATCGGCTAAAGCGAAACAGAATCCTGATTCGTTCTCCCACCCAGGGGAATGTTTCCACCAGCGATTTACTCTGAGCTGGCTGTGTGCTGAGGTCGTTAGGGATAGATGATGTCATGGCCATCCATCCACCCCGGAGCTCATCAGGGAAAAACCGAATTGCCTGAGACTGCTTAAAGTCTGATTCTTTTCCTTAAGTCAGGTTCTCCCTGGTATTATTCTTGTATGCACCAACCCCTGCATTTAGCTTGGGTAGGCTAGCCCTGCCCAGGGCTGTGCCTTTCACTATAACCCCAGTCAAGGGGTGTTTCCTGTCTCCCATCCCTGTGTTTCCCAGCACAAACCAAATAGTGTTTACTCAGAAGTAACACCCATTGTGTTCAATGAGGCTTGGGGCTCATTGGGAGGCTTGTCTTACATATGTGCACATCGGGAGTGTTTCTTTCACCCCTCCATTACCGCGATCAAGAACAGCATGGGCTACAAAGGGCACCCGTGGGAGGCTTGTCTTACAAATGCACACGAGGCAAAGTAACTACTTCGCATTTTCCTTATGGAGCCTGGGGGGGGGGGGGGAGGAAGCCTCTCATTGGTTGAGCAGCCCCTGCCACTCCGATGACATTCACTCCACCCCCCCCAAGTAAGTTATGTGAAGTCACTTAGAATGGTGCGATGCACACCCTCATGGAGCCCTGCCCAGACGAAAAGCGGCTCCTACAAAAATGCAGGCAAGCCACTCCTCCCTTCTCCTTCCATTGTTTGTGGAAACAGAGCCCGGGTGAGGAAACTGGGGCATGCTCAGAGTTTTGGCAGGCTCTTTTTCTGCTCATGCACAGTGCTCAGCTATGGTTTAGCACCGGAATGGGGGATGCCATTCAGGGCCAAATTCCATTTCGCAGAAGCGCTCAGGACCATGTTCCAGTGGTGAGCAGGGCCAGAGGCAAAGGAGCAGAGCCAAAGACGAAAGACATGTGGCCAAACATGCCAGCATTAAAGTTCTTACTCGCAGTCATTAAGCCTAAGGAGAGGCATTTCAACCTTTTAGAAGGGGGTAGAAAACTGCACAAAAGCCGGGAAACCACCCAACAATGGGTGGTTGGAGGAAAGGGGTGGGGCCAGGGAAAGGGGGAGTGGCTACCTAGGGGGGCCCACGCAGGCCGGATGTGACCTGCAGGCTTAAGGTTCCACATCCCCGCTCTCGTATTTTTACCCAAGGAGAGCTGGGCTTTTGTAACCAGCATGTTCTCTCCCACTAGGGAACATCTTGGCTCCGGGAAATCGCAAAACTACTGGTGGTTGGAAGAAATGGGGTGAGGCCAGAAGGGGGTGTGGTCACTTGGGGAACCCCAGAGGGCCTGTCTGGGACTGCATGAGGGCCAGATTTGGCCCCCGGGCCTAAAGTTCCCCACTCCTGCTTTAGCATTATGTGTGAGGGCAGCCAATGCGGTGGCACACATGTACCTTCTTTTCTTCGTGGTGCATGTAATAGATGAAGAGGATGCTATCCCGCATGCCATCATTCCCTGTGAACTGCTCAAGGGCCACCCGCACATCGACCCATCGGTATGGCTTCCAGTTTCTCCACCACTGCAGGGTGCCAGTTTTAACCCAGACAGACTGGAGGGGAAAAACACACACACAAGCAACAACGCTAGAACATAAGAAGAGCCCTGCTGGATCAGACCAAGGGTCCATCTTGTCCAACTTTCTGTTCACACAGTGGCCAACCAGCTGTTGACGGAAGACCCACAAGCAGAACAGGAGTGCAACAGCACCCTCCCGCCCATGTTCCCCAGCAAATGGTGTACAGAGGCATACCATCTCAGGTACTGGAGGTCGCACATAGGCCTCAAGCCTAGTAGCCACTGATAGCCTTCTCCTCCATGAATGTGTCTAATCCCCTTTTAAAGCCATCCAAGTTGGTGGCAATCACTATATCTTGTGGTAGCGAATTCCATGGTTTTTCTCTGTGCTGTGTGGAGAAGTCCTTCTGAAGAGGAGGAGAAGCTACAAGGAGCCCAAATGACATTTGCCTCCATCTTCCATCTTTCTTTCCATGCCACACAGGAGGATTTGAGCAGAACAGCGATACTATAATGTTGGTGTGGAGAAAGGAGAGAGAGAGAGAGAGAGAGAGGAGGGTTTCCTCCTTCTCTCCTAATCCTAGAATCCAGCTGGGGTCATCCCATGAAACTGTAGGTTGGGAGATTCAGGACAGACCAAATTTTTTTCACACACTGTTAAACTGCGGAACTCGCTACTGCAAGATGTAGCGACAACCACCAACATGGATGGCTTTAGAGGGAGCTTAGCCAAATTCATGATGGATAAAGCTATCAATGGCTACGAGTCCTGATGGCTATATGCCACCTCCAGTATCAAAGGCAGTATGCCTATATACACCGGTTGCTGGGGAACATAGAATGGAGGGTCCTTTAGCTCGTCTCTGAGATCGTTTGGACTCCCTCAACTTGCTCTTTTGTGAAGACAGTCCCCCACTTGGGAAAGACAACATCCTCTTGACTTTACCTGCTCGACAGCCTGTTCGTAGTGTCGGAAGTTCTCCAGCTCCCGCCGGGTCCTTTCGGAGAGCTGCTGAAAGATCTGTTTCCGCCACACAGCGGTCTGGGCTGGGGTGATGGAGAGAGAGAGGGCCTGCGCAGAGGAGGATAAGGCTATAGGGGAAAAGAAGATCAAGTGTTAGGTGACCCAGGGCTACTCGGGTTTTAGCTACTCAGACTACAATGGGCACACGTTTTGCATGCAGAAGGTCACAAGCAAAATCAAAGTGAAATCACCAGTTAAAAACAGGTCAGAAGGTGGGGAACCTGTGGCCATCTAGAGCAGGGGCCCCCAACCTTTTTGGGCTCGTGGGCACATTTGGGAATTTGAGACCATGCTGTGGGCACCACCACAAAAGGCCTAATCAGTGGTTCACTGCTTTGGCATCTACCTGTCGTGTCTATGGATCTTGGGCTGCATCTTATTCAGCAAAAACATTTGTTTCATGTCTACTGGAGTCTGCAAGGTCTCTTTAATAAGATATTGTCTAATCTGGCTAATCGGTGGTGGTGCAATATAGCAAATGTTCCTTATAAAGCTGTATTTTGGCAACATCCAGTATTTGCTTCTTTTAGGGAGGAGGTTATTACACAGATCAATTTTGTACTGGAACACTCTTTAATATTCACTGGTGTATACGCTCTTTTACGTACCTGCTTCATGGAAATTAACAAATGGTCAGTGGAAATTGATTCTCCCTGCCCTTTGGGCAGCTAAAAAACTGATATTACAACACTGGAAGGATAAACACTCATCTCCCATAATGTAATGGATTGAGGACCTCACAGCGCTTTCAATATTTGAATGGGTAGTGTATAGACGCCACCTTCGAATGGATACTTATCTGGATATTTGGTCCACTTTTGTCAAAGCCTATGTATAATGGCTAGAAAGCTGTATGCATTTCATATGTATTCATTTCTATGGATGTATACAAATCCATGTATATATATTCAAAAAAGGAAAAAAAATTAAAAGAGGTTGGGGAGCCCTTCATGGGTGCCCTTAGCAGCGTCTGCGAGCACCACGCTGGGGACCCCTGCCGTGGGCAATACTGACCGAGATGGACAAACAGTCTGACCAGATATAAGACAAGAGATATTTAAGCAGAAGCTGGACAGGGACTTGTAACTGCAGAGTAATAAAAGACTTATTACTGAGAAGGGAGAGGGGAGGGTTTTGGATTAGATCAGTTTTCCCCAACCTGGTGCCCTCCAGATGTGCCAGACAATGGCCGTGCTGGCCTGGAGGGATGATGGGACTTGTAGTCCAACATATCTGGAGGGAGGGCACTAGATATTCACGGTCCCTTCCAACTCTAGGATCCAAGTTGTAGGGCTGGGAAAGAATTCTAACCAACAGCCTGAAGAGCTGCTGCCAATCAGATTAGACTAGCCTTGCACTGAAGAACTTGCCAGATCGCTACAGGCGCACAGGAATTGCATGTAGGCGAGTGCGTGGGATTGCATGTGGGCGAGTGAGGCTGCATGTCCCTCCTCTGCATCTAGCACAGAACACAAGTGGGCTGCCAGAAAAGGGAATGCGACCGACCCCTGAGAGCTTCTCAGAAACTGCATTCAGCAATCGGGCTGAAAGAGGTTCAACGCTTCTGTTTTAAGTAATAAATGAACGACAGAAACCTCACAGACCTGAATGTGCTGTGAACCACTTCAGAGGGCTGTGTGAATCCACGAGGCAGCCCCCGCCAGACACCCAGGCCCACAGCGGATGCTCGTCGGTCACAAAGTGGTCCTCGATGCCGACCGATAACGCGACAAAGGAGGACAAGCTGGACGTCTCGGCCGAGGAGCTGGCAGCTGCCGCAGGGGTCTTGTTCGCCTCCTTCAGGTCAATATTAGTCCACTGCAATTCAGCAGGACGGGGACCCGGATCGGAGATGGGTTTTTCTGGGACGTCTCTGAGCCCTTTCACCAGAGCAGGGACGGCTTCGTCGAGAGTGGGGGCGACCGGATCCACAACTGGGTCTGCGTCCAACTCCGCCTGGTGGTCACCGTCATCACCAGCCGCAGATCCAGGAAGGCGACCGTCAGCAAGAGCCGAAGCAGCCTCCATTTCCGGTGGAAGGTCTCCATCAGCCCGGAACAATATGGAGGTGCTTTGTTCTTTGATGTCATCTGTGAAGAAACAGCCGGCACTTGGGGGCGGCAGGAGAGAGAGAAGCAAGAAAGGTCTCATATCTCATATCTTCCTCAACCTGGCGCACTCCCATTTTCCCACTCCCATGATAATGGTATATTTGCCTTCCTGGCAGCTCTTGAGATGGCTTTGCCATTGGGCAAAATCCAACATCAGTCCTACTTAGAGTAAACCCACTGAAAGGAGAGGGACTAAAGTTAGTCATGAACTTAACAGAACTTAAGTTAACTTAAGTAACACAACTTAAGTCAGGACTAACTTAAGTTCTATTTACTTCAATAGGTCTACTCTAACTAGGACTTCCATTGGGTTTTGCCCATGGTGTCCTCTAGTTTGGGAGGATTTTGATCAGGAGTGCAGAACCTCAGGCCTGGGGTGGCAACGGGGGGGGCAGCCTGCCTCCTCCCCGCAATCCAGCTCACCTGGGGACCTGTCCTCCAGGTTACTATGCCCCCTTCCCCTGGCTCCACCCCCTTTCCCAGACCACCCACTGTTTGCTGGTTTCCCAGCTTTTGTGCAGTCCCCATTCTAATATGGTGAAATGCCTCTCCTAAGGCTGAGTTACTGGCAGTGAGAGCTTTGGGCTAAATATGCAGGTATTTTTGCTATCTTGGCCCTGCCCCTTTTACCTTTGGCTCTGCCCACCACCGGAATGCAGCCCCCGAGAGGTTCTCCAAAATGGAATTCAGCCTTGGGCTGAAAAAGGTTCCCCACTTCCAATTTAGGTACTCTGGAAACATCTCAGAGCCAGTTTCCTGCCACCCTCTTGGACCGCTCGCTTGGGTTTACAGCTTACCTGAGGAGACTTGTCGAGCTGCCCGTCTGAGAACGGTCACTGTCTCGGTTGCACACGATCGCCTTCCACGTTTGCCCACTCAGCTCGCTTGGCGTGACGCCCTGACGGAAATAAACTGCCCTGTCCTCACAGCTTATCCCCCAGACCTAAGAAGAGCAGGGTGGAAAAAATTCAGGTAAGAAGGGCTGATGGCGGAGGGAGGAAACAACACCTAGAGGCGTGTCTTCAGGAGAAAGGATGTATGTATAATAATTTCTGGAGCGTCACCGAATCTTGTTTAGTTACCTACTTGTATCTTCCCTTATAGAGCTTTTGTCACATGCAGCCGGAAAGCTTCCTCTGCAAGATGGCCTGTTTAGACTTTGCTCAAGGGTTGTTTTTTGAGAGCTTCTCTGAAATGGAATACAAGCTGAAAGACTTTCAGCACCCCTGCCCTCGACTAGGGTCCCGGGTTGAATCACAGAGTTGGAAGGGACGTTGGAGATCATCTAGTCCCCCACCCACCCCCATTCCATGCAGGTTCTGCACTGCAGGGTGCACCTCTGGCATTCCTGACAGGTGGCCATCCAGCCACTCCTTAAACATGTCCAGTAAAGCAGAGCTGACCATCTCCTGAGGCAGAGGTGGTCTGTTCCACTGTCAGCTTTCACTGTCAGGAAGTTTCCCCTAATGTTCAGCCGAAATCTGCTTCCTTTCGGACTGGATTCTAGTCCTGTCCTCTGGAGCAACAGTCTGCTCCATCTTCTGCCTGACAGCTTTTCAGATATTTGAAGACAGCTATCATGTCTCCCCCTTAATCCTCTCCTCTCCAGGCTAAACTTACCCACCTCTTTCAACCATTCCTCATAGAAATTGGTTTCCAGACCCCTCAATATCCTGGTTGCTCTTATCTGGATATGCTCCAACTTGTCAATCTCTTTCTTAAAACGGGGCACCCAGAACTGGACACAGTACTCCAAAAGCAGCCTGATTCACTCAGAGTGGAATGGATCCCTTGCTCCCTGTGACCTGGACTCTATGCTTCTGTTAATGCAGCCTAAGATTGCCTTAGCTTTTTTAGCTGCTGCATCACACTTGCTGGCTCATATTCAGTTTGTGATCCACTAAGACACCTAAATCCTTTTCACCATGTGTTGCTACCACATCAGGCCTCCTCCATCCTAAACTCATGCCTTCGATTTTTGTGGTCTTGTATGCAAAAGTTTTACACTTATCTCAAGATCGATCATTTGCAAGCGCGAAGTCCCTTGCAGGCCTTGTTCTCTCATCTACTCAAACCTGCTGCTTTTACTGTTTCTATGGGAGCCTCACCTGGTTGTTTAATCCCACATTGACCATCATCATCTCACCAACCATCTCAATCCAGCTGGTGCCACAAGGATTGTGCGAGTTCACGCCTCTTCTGAACCAGACCTAGGACAAAATGATACCCAAACCAAGGTGATGATGGGATTTATTTCAGTGGTGGGGAACCTGAAACCCAAAGGCCAAATCCAGCCCTCCAGAGCTCCCCAGATAGCCACGACCCATTATTATTCTGTCCCCACCCCCTTTCCCTCAACCATCCATTGTTTGATGATTTCCCAGTTTTTGTGCATTTTCCCCCCATTCTTAAATGTCAAAATGACTCTCCTAAGACTTAGTTACTGGCAGTAACAGCTTTAAGCTACAATATGCGTGTATTTTTGGCCCCACATCTTTTTTGCCTTTGGCTCCACCCACAGCCCCTGAGACCTTCTTTGAAACTGAATTATGCCCTCAGGCTGACAGAGATTCAGCAAGATCTGAGGTTGGAAGATTCCTGCATTGAACAGGGGGTTGGACTAAATGACCACTAACGTCACTTCCAACTCTAAAATTCTGTGATTTTTTTCATGATGATGATTTTGCAATCATACAAAATATTGTTTCTAATAATGATATTTCGCAATTCGTAATTTTGCAAGTAGTTTGCAATCAGCTGCCCCTCAGAAGATGGCAGGAAGAGTATGATGGCACTAGTTGCCCCTGGTGTTTGTCCCTGATATCTGACAATCAATGGTATATTGCTCCTATATATGGAGGTTCCATAGTTAGCAAATATTGTAACTATCACTAATATAGCAGACTGATCCCCACAAATCTGACTGATATATTTTTTTTTAATCCATCTAAGCTTGTGGTCAACACATCTTGTGGTAAGCAGTTCTATATGTTAATTGGGCATAAAGTAGAACTTACTTCTGCTTTTCCTTTCTATATTCTATTCTGTGTTCAACTTCTAATGAAGATTTAGAAAAACTGGGGAAAAGTGTGTTGTGTGGAGAGTTTGTAAGGGTAGGGAAGATACTGCCGGGGTCATGGGGAGTGGCTGATAGCATTCCCCTCGCTTCTACTGTCATGAGGACTTGAAACATAGCCAACCAAACGAAGGGGAAGGTATTCCACAATGATAGCCCAACACCACTTACTTTTCTGTCTTTGGTAAGTGCCCAGACCACGTTCACACCCACAGACACATGCAAGATTCCATTCTCAGGGACTGGAGGTTCCACGATTGTCCAAGAAATTCCTGTCAAAGGTGAAAGCAAATAACACAATTTAAACCCTGGTTTAGTAACGTGGAATAAAAAGACGCTCCTTTGCGACCACAAACGGGACTTGCCCTGAGGGTTGTTCCGGACAATCCCTTCCCTCACAATCGCCTGCCCTTCCCAAAGGGTCGCCCAGAGGAGATCGTACGGCCCACAGCTGATCTGCACCGCTTCACCAGGAGTGGGTATGAAGGACCACGAAGAACCTTCTGGATTGTGGTGACAGACATCTTCCCTGTACCAGACCTGAGGAGAGAAAGATGGCCTTCAGACGCTGCTGGTGGGGAAGGAAGGGAAAATGTGAGGGGAGAAGGGCACACAGAGCTCAGTGGTATGCAGAATCCATGGGATGGACACCTTTTATCCTATACTTTAGATCCATTGGCTGCCTTATGCCAGTTATCGCTCCCTCTAGCAGTGAACTCAGGGGGGTGAGTGCCGAAAGGAATGGAAGCTAAACAGGGCTATCGAGAAACAAGAGGATGGTATGAGCATCCGTGAGAGAGCCAAATAAACCTTAACCTCCCCTCCCTCCACAAACTGAAAGGGGCAAAACAAACCCCCAAACAAACAAAAGAGCCCAATGAGGACTGAGCATGCTCAATAGCCACGGAATGTTGATTGTCAGCTGGAAAAGAAACTGGAAAATCACGGAATGGCCTGTTGGAGGAGGGCAAAATTGGCTGGCCAGCATCCTGAAACATTCTGTTGCGTGTCCCACTTGTATGGGTGTGTTTTTACAAATGTACTTTGCTGAAAAGTCTCTTGCCCATGTCTAGAGTGCCATTGTGCCTGTTTGCTGAGCTGATGCAAGGGCGGGTACCTAAGTTAGTTCCCAGACAATCACTCGCTGATGCTCTGTTCAACAGAATGTAGATCAACGTCTGGCAGAATCGCAAAGTTAGCTACTGGTTGCTTAGAATGGCTGAGAAGAAGGTCATCTTCTGGGCTAGCAGCCTGCCCATTCTTAGTGACAGCGTTCCCCCCCCACACACACCCCTTGCAGAATGTATGAAGTCATGAGACCATGCCCAGAATGGGAGGGATCAAGGGGATGGTATATGATTCCCTGGGACCCCCCCCAGTTCAGAGTTTCGACACAGAGTGATCGCGAAGGTGCTGTGTACAAGCCAGGCTGATTCTCAGGCTATGCTCATTGCTGGAAGGGACTCCCCGTAGCTGGAGGGGCATAAACATATTAATTGTGTCTTGTGATTTCTTGCATTATTAGCCTCAGCTAAATAAACTTCTTTCCTTCGCCCATGGGCGTTGTCAGGGTGGAAACTGAGCCGATAGAACCCCAGAGCAGTTCTGATTCTGAGGAGGATCAGCAACCCATGGGAGAGGAGCCAGCTCGTCCCTCACAGGCACAGCAGCTGGCAGAGATTCCTCCTGCCGGCATTCCTGAGATAGATAGTGATCCTAGCAGTGAGAAAGTGCGGGAACGGGGCTTGCTGGACGCTCGACGCAGACGCAGGGAGCGATGCGCGATGGAGGGCGTGAAAAGGAGGTGTAGCGCCCGTTTGGCACACAAGCAATGGCCGCCTCCCGTGGACCCAAGGGAAAGAGGGAAAATCTCTCCCTAGCCCATAAGTTCAGGGTCTTCAAGTGACTCTCCTTCAAATGGGGATCAACCGCCTACTCGAAGCATAGGCTACTCTGCTGTTCCTTGCTTAGTCGCTGGTGACTAGCATCTGAAAGAATCATTAAGTTGTAAAAGGATTAAAGCCTTGAAAAGAATCCTTTCGTCTGTGTCTTGAGTTGGCTATTGGAGTGTACTGAAAGAGGCCGCTAGGGCGCCCCTGATAGGCATGTTCATTGCCTCTGAATATTCAAAAAGAACCACTGCCTATTCACAAAACCATGGGTAAGACAGGGGTCTTTGGATGATGGGGCAGAATGGACAATGACCGCTCTGCTACAAGGACCCTTTCCTCTCCAGCCACAGATGCCCCTTTCCTAGCAGGACAAGGATCTGACCATTCTGCTTTGCATAAATAAGGACGTTCAGAGACCACCAGTGGTGTAGCGGAGCTTGCAGGGATGCAGCACCAGCACTTCCTTATTGGCACGGATGGTGACGTCCTCTGCCACCCCGCTCTGAATTCCCTGTTCCCTCTGAGCTTAGCTGGAATCGTCACACCCACCGGGGGGAAATGAATTCTCCCACCAACAATATAAAGTCCCCTGTCACCATGCAAAATATTTTGCAGTGGCTTGGTCTTGAATGGGTGATTAAGACCCGTTGGCGTCACAAAAGGCCTGTGGTGGAGATGGAAAATGCTAGAACTGGTTTGTTGATATGGTTCCACACAGCAGCTCGAATTTCTGGACTCTCCTTGGGGGCGTGGCTCTGGGGGCTGTCATGATGAATGCCTGCACTTCAAAATTTACCACTATACCACTGGAGGCATCCAACATTTCCAGTCTCCAGGCCTCCATTGAGGGAATTCCTGTTTACTGGCCCTGATTCCAGTACTTTTCCCCCAACCCTCCTTGGGACCAGTCTTCCTCTCAGCCTGAAAGATGTAGACCAGGAAGGGAACCCTTTTCTTATCAAGGTCAGCATTACCTTCGCTGAAGCCTGTCGAGATCCTCATTCCAACGGTGGGTGTGGCCATAGCCCAAAGGGGGCAGGGTTTTCAACGGGGCTGGGGTCCATGTGGACTTCTTGGTCCGTAGTTTCCCTGATCTAAGCCGACCCATTGATGGATGAATGCTCCTTCCCCACATGCAAAAAGTGCAAGCAGTAAATAAGAATGTCCAACAACGACAAGGCAATTACCTTTCCTTGCAAAGAGACAGCCCAGACCGATAAACGCCCCACAGGCTCATCAGTAATTTCCCATCCTCCGACTGAGAGATCATTGAAAGGATCTGGTAGTTGCTTAGGGCTCTCCTGGGATGGAATCTACAGTAGTGGGGCGAAAGAAAGGAAAGTTTGGTGTTATTTTCCTCTTAGCATTGACGTTTGCTTCAAATCAGGGGTGCAGAAAGCGTGCCCCGTGGGCTACAGGTGGTCCCCCAAGCTCTGTCTGGTGGCAACACACCACAAAAAAAGGGGGGGGGAAGTAAAAACGCTCTAGGAACAGGCTCCACGGTTCCTGCCACAGAAGCCTAGTTCCTAGAGTGTCTCCTGGAGCATCCTAAGAAGGATGCATCCTAAGAAGAAGCATCCTAAGAAGGAGCATCCTAAGAAGGAAAAACACTCTAGGAACAGGCTCTATGGTTCCTGCCACAGAAGCCTAGTTCCTAGAGTGTCTCCTGGAGCATCCTAAGAAGCAGTGCTCAAAGGCTCCTCCCTGCTTCCTAGGATACTCTAGGAATGAGACTTCTAGGGGAGAAACCATAGAGCCTATTCAAAGCGTGGTTTTTCCTGGTTTTCTTTCTAAAGAAGTTTCAGGGATGTCAAGATCCTTCAGCAAGAGAATGGATTAGAGGAGGGGAAAGGGCTAGCAGCCAGGATTCCTGGATGGTTTGAGAAGTTTCTGGGAGGAGTGTTGGTTATATCTGATCAAAGCAGGTGCCAGGCCTCCGAAATGCTCTTGGGCAGGACTTGGATTTGAGTGAGAGTGAGTGGTGTGAGAGCGAGAAGTGTGAAGGTAACTGGTGTGAGAGTGAGTGGTGTGTGAATGTATGGGCATGTGCGTGAACCTGTGTAACCCCCAGCAGACACCTGATGTGGCTCTCAGGGCCAGAAAGGTTGTGCGCCCCTGCTTTAAATTAACATCCCTCCTTGCTAAACTTCACATACTTTACTGCTATTTCATTACGATCACAGACCAGCCACTAGGAATACAGAATAGCTAACAAATACAAACACAGTACTAGCTACAGATATGAAGCATACGCAGAATAGCAGGTTCAGGTCAAAACTGGCTTCAGTGACAGTACCAATTAGTATCGGCTAATAGTACGATGAATGATAATACGATTTAACTATCTGATTCCTAATAGAACAAACCCAGGCACAGAATTTTGCCACCTTAAAAGTAAGATCCTTAACAGAGTCTGAAAGAAGAGGGGAGGAGTAAAACTGATCAGATCTGGCTGGGAATTTTGTTAAAATCGGGGCAATATAATGGGAGCGAATGTCCTTATAATATAAACAGTATAATAAGACATGTTCGACTGTTTCAGCCATGCCCGATTGACAGGGAAAGCTCCACATATATTTAATACTTCTGCATTGGACTCTTGGCAGTTACATTATATTTAGTTGTCTAGACCACCTTTCAGCTACTGCTTGCAAGGCAGCTCAGAAAGAGATGCAAGAACATAAGCGCCACCACTCCAATTCAATTAAAAATACTGAACCCTCCCCGCCAGATGGAATGCAACAATAAAACTAGAAACAGCAGGATTAAAAGCTTGGAAGAATAAAATAATCTTCAACAGGCATCAAAAGGATAACAAGGTGTCTGCCCGTCAAACGTCCATGGAGAGAACATTCCCCTGCAATGGTGCCACCACTGAAAAAGGCCCTGCTGAAAGGGATCCGGAGGCGCACCTCTCAGGTTGTGTGGCAGAGCCACTTGGCACTGCAGAAGGTCTTGAGATAACCGTGATCAACTTTAAAAACCAACCACAAAAAAGGCAGACACCTTTGCCCATGTATTGCGCGATTTGTATCTCCTGTACCGAATCCATCTTCTGCGTCGCACACAGGAATTCCATCTCTTGTCTTTCGTGTAGGTGGCTGGGAAGTCTATGGCATATGTCCAGCCCTTGAACAAACGAAAAAACGAATTAGAAAGAACAGTGGCAGAAAATTCCTTTTTGCCAAGATCCCAGCCTACAAGGAACAAACCTCTAAACGATGCAGGCTAGTAACTTTTGTGGGCTTATTTACAAGGTTGGACAAAAGCTTATGAACAGTCTTTTGTTATGTAATACTGTGCAAATCAAAACACAGAAGCCCTTTCCAATGCAACAATCCTGGCTCGCTAAATTACATCGCTTGTGATCTTGGTTTATTTCAATAAACCATCACTGAAACTAAGCTGTAGTTTGGCCCCAGTTCAGTCATAATGAGAAACAGCAGTTAGTTTAAGCCAGAAAGTGGAGGCTTCCAATCCCCTTCGCTGACACATGCCAGAGGAAGAGGTGTGTGTGTGTGTGTGTGTGTGTGTAATTGCTCAAACCTGTAACACCAACCTTATCCCCATAATGGTGAACTAGTTTTAGATTTACATTCACGCCAAACCTAGTCGCTTAGCTAGGATACCTCAGTACACAATTACATTCGGTCAGCAATTACGATACACTGAGCCATCACGTTAAACCAGAGCAGCTTGCAAGAGCTCAGCTCCTCTGCAAGTTAGCAAATGCAAAAAAAAAGACTGGGTATTTTATTATTGTAGCTAAGGTCAGAGATATACCCCTTTCCCCACTTAAGTGAAGAGTAGGGTGCCCTCACCATAGGACAGGGGCGGGCAGAAAGTATTCCCCAGATGTTTTGGACTTCAACTCCCAGCATTCCTGATCACTGACCATGCAGGCAAGCGCTTCTGGAAGGTGAAGTCCCAAAGAGCTGGAGATCTAAATTCTGCCATATGGGATAGGTATTTTTAAAGGAGGCATAGGAGGAGATGTGTACTCTAGCCTACGTATTTATTTTATTATTTTTTATTATTTTATTATTTAGATTTATATACCGCTTTCCACAGAAGTATCAAAGTAGACATGATTAGGTCTCAGTACACAAATTACAGGAGGGTCTGAAGGGATCTGGCCCCCTTTGCATTTTCTGGTGATCCCTGTTGCTACTTTCTTTAGGGACATAAAATGGCAGTGAGGCATAAAATTTGGCTAAAACTGGGGGGGGGGGGCGTTTGAGGTCAGGATTTAAGTAGTATAGCTTTCTTTAAGGGCCTTCCTATTTCAGCCTTCCTCAATCAGGTGCCCTTCAGAATGCATAGGATTACAGCCCCAGCCACTGGCCATGGTGATGGGAGCTATAGTCCAAAACACCTGGAGGGCACCATGTTGGGGAAGGCTGTGGCAGAGCAACCATGATCAATACCATATATGTTGCTGCCACAATGGGGTTAAGAGAAGGGACTGCACAGCTGGCATCCAAGTGCAAGGGGAAATGTCCCAGGAACAGATAACCAGCTACGAAGAACCTTGTCTCTTATGGGGGGTGGGATACATTTTCACAGTTCCTGTGCAAAAACGATATTGTCTAGAAAGGACCTTAGGCACTCCAACCCTTGGCCTAGTTTTCTCTGCCCTCTGTCTGAGTGAAAGGGGCCGGAGTGAAAGGGGAAATGTCCCAGGAACAGATACACTAGCTGGAGGAGACCTTGCCTTTTGGGATGGGATACAATTTCACAGTTCCTGTGCAAAAACACCATCATCTAGAAAGGACCTTAGGCACTCCCACCCTTGGCCTAGATTTCTCTGCCCTCTGTCTGAGTGAAAGGGGCCTGAGTGCAAGGGGAAATGTCCCAGGAACAGATACACTAGCTGGAGGAGGCCTTGCCTTTTGGGATGGGATACGATTTCACAGTTCCTGTGCAAAAACGCCACCGTCTATAAAGGACTTTAGGCACTCTCACCCTTGGCCTAGTTTTCTCTGCCCTCTGAGCAGAAGAGGTCTGAGTTGCAAAGGGAAATGTCCCAGGAACAGACACACTAGCTGTAGAGGGGGGGAACCTTGCCTCGTGGGGTGGAATACAACTTCCGACTTCCTGTGCAAAAACAACATTGTCTAAAAACATCCCAAAGCACCTTCACCCTAGGCCTTTGTCCCCTGTTACAAAGAACATCTCCCAGCCCCCACCCTCCAAAATTTCCACTCTCAGCCCCTTGGCAGCAACAACCCCTACCCACAAGCCAGCCCTCCCCTTGAACACCGGACCCCTTTTCCATGTTGTTCACCTACCCCTTTCTCTGTGGGGTCCCCTCCAAAATTTTCATCCACATACCAGTCAGACTCCCACTCCCAGTGGGGCGACGGCAGCGCGAAGCTTTCAAGGTTCTGATGCTTCAGCCCACTCACATCACTCCACAGCCAGCGGTCGCTGGGCAAGAGTTTCTCGCAGAAGCCGATCACGGGGTTCCAGCGCTGCCGAGAGAACCGTCGTGAGCACTGTGGCGCAGTGGCAAATTCTGAAGTGCAGGCACACGCTGTGACAGCCCCCATAGCCACGCCCCCACAGAGAGTCCAAAAACCCAGGCAGCTGCGTTGATCATCAACGCACCAGTTCTAGCAGTTTTGATTTCCACCAGGAGCTGCACTTTTGTAAAGCTAATGGGTCTGAGTTGCTCATTCCAGACCAAGCCACCCCAAAATACTTCTCATTACAACAGGGGAGAATATATTGTTGCTGGGAAAATTCCTATACATGTTTACTCAAAGTAAGTGCCTTTGAATTCAGTGAGGCTTACGCCCAGGTAAGTGTCAGGATGCCCCTGTTGCCCATCGACTTCTCCAATAGCCAGTATCAACACTCAGACAAAAGGGCTGCTTTCCAAGGCTTTAATTCCATTTATCCTAATGAGGCACACAGATGCTAATTGCTTGAGACACAGAGGAACTACAAAGAAACAGCCATCTAGGGGTTTCTAAGGGTTAGGACGTCCGTTGATCTCCGTTTGGGAAAAACGTGGCAACTCTCTGAACTTAAGGCGTGGGAGGGGAAGATCTCCTCCTCTCCCGGGATGCTTCTGGGTGCAGCTGTTGACGTCGAACCAATCGGGCTGAGCGCCGAAGCTCAGCCCCTGCGATCTCTCACTTGTGCCTGCGTCTGTGCCTCGCATCTAAAAGCTCAGGTTGTCCCTCCCTTTCCACGCCTGGTTCACTATCGCTCCCAGGGATGTGAGCAGGGGGCCTCCCTCTCCCGCTGCACCTCTGAAGTCTGAGAGAGTTCCTCCCCCACGAATCTCCTCCTCAGAATCAGAGCTGCTTTGGGACTCTGTGGGCTCAGCTACAACCCTGACAGTAAGCGGGTATAGGACTGCAGCCTTAAAAAATCAAAACCAATGCAGATATTTCAGGATAGATGGCAGCTTGCTTGGTGGAAAAGAAGGTGGAAAGCGAACAAAGGAGATGGCATAAAGAGAGAGAGAGAGAGAGAGAGAAGGGGTGAGCCACCCACTTTTGGGTCTGGCACCGCCCACTGCTGGCTTTGGCCCTGCCTACCACCAACATGCGGCCCCCGAAAGATGATCCATAAGGGAATGTGGCCCTCAGCAGAAAAAAAAAATGTTGCCCACCACTAATCTGGTCTGTGAAAGATTATGCCAAATAAGGGCGCAATGCTGGCTGCGGAATGCTGGGAGTTGTTGGATTTTTTTCTGTTTGAACATGCATAGGATTGCGCCCTACATGTATTAGTCTTTAAGATAACACAAGACGCTTTGTCGATACTGATTTGAAATAACCAGCCCTGATATTTGGTTGCCGGTTTCTAGTGCGGCAACCAAATCCCGAACTCACACGCCTTTTCCTTATGTACCTGATTCTCATAGGTTTCCTCCTGGTAACGGATTGGGACATCATTGGAGTGGATGTAAACATAAACTTGATTATCGCACCCCAGTCCCCAGCAGCACTGTTTGACGGCAGAAACCCGCTTGAACTCCAGCGCCCCGTCCTTACAAAGCTCCCAGTACTGGCCAGTGGTAGAAAGCGTGTAGACTCTGCCAAAGATATCGACTGCCCACAGGAGAGAACTGGATGTGGTCATGGCTGAAAGGCAAAAGCAGAGGTTCGGGGTGGAGGAAGATTTTATTTTATTCATTTTGTATTTCATGTTTAAATGTCTCTGCCGCCTTTTGGCTCAGATAGGGCCCCCAAGGTGACTTACAATTGTCTTCTTTTCCTTTTCCCTCCCAATCCCCTTTTCCTTTTGTGTCATGTCTTTAACACTAGGTTTGGCAATGTTTTCAGAGCTAAGAGCTGCAGTCCCACCTGGGGAAGAAGTTAGGAACTCACATACTGCAGGTGGCAGGCTGGGCTAAAGCCAAGAGTAGGCGGGGCACCCCGTTTCTCTCCCCTTCACTCATTCATTCATCCATCCCTCTTCCATTTTCCCTCTCATTCATTCAATTTCCCTCTCTCTCACACACACAGGGACAAAATGGGGGCAGGCAGAGAATACTGCAAGCTGCTTTGAGCTCTTTGGTGGGATAAATATGTAATAAATAAATAAAACTGGTTACTCCACTCACAAATGCATGCTCACTCAGACCCTAAGCATGCTTACTCAGAAGCAAGTCACACCGAGTTTCACAGGCCTTACTCCATAGGAGATACGTTTAGACTTGCAGCCTTAGTTTGGGTCCTATGGGGCAACCATAGAATTTTAATGATGTATTGATTTAAAATATTTCTTGGGCACCTTTCAGGGCAGAAGCAATAAAACGCATAAAACCGGTATGAGATGAAGTACGATAAAAACACAACAAAAATAGTAAGAATACAATACAATAAAACCAACAATAAAAGCAGCAATAAAACCAACAACAAAACCAGGAACCCCCCCCCCCTGCCCCCAGCAATCGTATCAGAAGTAAAATAATATGTTTTCAAGGTCTTCTTAAAAGCCTGCAATGATGGAGCATGGTGGACCCTTGATGGCAACTTATTCCAGAGGTGTGGGGCCACTGCAGAGAAGGCCCTCTCAAGTGTGGTCACCCACCTAACTGCTCTCACAGGAAGGCAAATGAGAAGAGCCTCTCTGGCTGATCTTTTGGCATTGCAACGGATCTAGAGGTCATCTAGTCCCACTCTGTGCTCAAGGCAAGGCCTACAATACAGGAAGCAACTGCTGTTCACCTTCTGCTTAAATCAGTGCTGTGCTGAAACCCCACCTGTCCTTTCGCAACCTCTTTGAAGTTGTTTTTTTTTGCCTCTTTCGTTGGGCTGTTGAGAATTTCAGAGACATTTCTCAGGGTGCCAGGCTCCAGTGCTTCATTTACTGGAAGGAGGTGGCAGCAGGGTGTCTTTTACCCCCCCACACACACACACACCTTTTGTCCTTGCAGTCTCTCAGGCTGCTTGAGTTTTTTGAAAAGCCCCCTAGAGCACTTAACCAAGACTTTCTCCCTTGGGGCTTTCCAGTGTGGCTGCCTGCTAAGTTAGGTTAGGATTGTACTGTTAAGCTTTCCTTTTGAGTAAAGGGCAGTCTAGCAGAGTGGTTAGGAGGCCAATCCGTACTCTCTACCATTCTCATGTTTTTAAAGTACATTTGTGTGTGTGTGTGTGTGTGTGTGTGTAAAAAAGGGGGGCTGCAGTACAGCAGGGGGGCAAGGAGGGATCAGCAAGGTTAGGTTTTTTGAAACAGGACACAGGAGGGAGCCTCAGGCTGCAATCCTGTAGAAACCTACCTGGGAGTGAACACAGGTTCACAGGAACACGGGGGGGGGGGGGGGCTTACTTCTGAGCAGACATGTACAGTGCAGCATGGTGGCTCCTATGTCAATGGGGCCGTGAGTCTGCCCTGGGTTTCACTCAGAACCAGTGAGGGCTCTACAGGAGCTATCCTCTAAAGTAGCACCTTGGATAGCTCCTTCGGAGTTCTGCCCGGTTCTGCCTGACCCCCAGAGCGGATTCGCGGCCCCACTGACATGGGAGCCCCCAGCCCCCACTGCACATGCGTAGGGCTGCGCTGTAGGCGCCTGCAACGAACGGCGGGGCATCCGCAACTGCATCTTTCAGAAGGCAAAAGAGTAGCCACCGCCAAAAGAAGCGCGCCGATCCGAATAAGGATCATTTGCAAAGCGGGGGGAAAGACTCGGCCAGCGAGGGAAACTGACCTGATCCTTCAGCTTTCCTCGGAAAGCCCCCAATGACGCGCCCTGGCCGGCTCCTCCTCGCAGGATCTTGCCCTGTCTGTGCCTGACCCTCCTGCGCGACCGCCTTTCTCGCCCCCCCCCCCCCGCGCGCGTCCTGCGCAGCAGCCGCCGAAGCGCGCAGCTCGCTGCCTCGTCCAGCACCTTCAAGCTGCAGGTCGAGGAAATCCGGGCCAGGGCGATCCGCTCGCTCATTGGCTGCCACTCGCGAAACCCTCTGCTGCTATTGGACGGCGAGCGCCGGGAACGGATACATGGCGTTCTATGCCGAGTTCCCCTCCTCTGGAGGCGGACGGGCGAGCGAGGAAGACGCCGTCGCGCCGGCCAGCTGTTGGTCGCGTGTCACGCGCGGGCGCGTGTATGTATGTCGTGGGAACGGGGGCGGAACGCCCAGTTCCTCGCCGACCGTCCAGCCTTTCCCCTAAGCGGATGTTGTGGACTCCAACTCCCAGCAGCCCCACCCAGCACAGCCCATGGTCAGAGATGATGGGAGTTGTAGTCCCAGATATCTGGAGGGCGCCAGATTGGGAGAAAGCCTGATGGCTGGGGTTTATTTTATTAAAGGGGGGGGGGAAGGATGCTGACAGATGGCGTGAGAAACAGTCATTTCTGCAGATGGACTGTGTGTGTGTGTGTGTGTGTGTGAGAGAGAGAGAGAGAGAGACAGAGAAAGAGATGAGTTGGCAGGAGAGGTGAAGCACCTGTGGGTGCTGCAGAGTCTCTCATTGGGAATCTGATGTGGGGTAAAGCAGCCATCCCCTGCTTGGCGCCTTCCCGATGTGTTGGACTGCAACCCCCATCGTTCCCAGCCAGCCCTATGGTAATGATGGGAGTTGCGGTCCGACACATTGGGAGGGCGCCAGCTGGAGTAGAGGCCAGCACCAAGCTTGAGTGGGCTCTGGGCAGAGTACCAGCAGTTCCCCGCCCCTGGTGCTGACTGGGCTGCCACTGCAAGCATTGTTTCCCTGTGGTCAGTGGGACCCCTAGAAGTGTGCCTGGGGTTGCAGCCTTAATTTCTTTGGGGATGAGAATGCACTGGGGACTTCTCTGGAGGTTTTTTTTTGGGGGGGGTATATTTGATTATTTACAGATACACAAGCAGCACCTAAGTGGGGGCAAAGAGCAGATACACCTGTGGGCCTGGCCCCAGCATCTGGCATACTCGGACAGCTGCCCCACAGCAGGGCCCACCGAGGCTGATGCCTTCACCTGGGCTCCCACTGCCATCTCCCCAGGCATCCCAGTATCAGAGGCAGTAGGCCTACGTACTTGGGAAACATGGGCGGGAGGGGCTGTTGCACTCATGTCCCGCTTGTGGGTTTCCTGTGGGCAGCTCTTGGCCACTGTGTGCACAGAATGCTGGACTAGATGGACCCTGGGTCTGATCCAGGAGGGGTCTTCGTACCTTGTTATTGTGTTGTCTCCCATCATTGCCAATGATGATTTGGCTGGCTCACTTGGAGGCGGCAGTGACGCTGTAATGGGTTGGGGGTGAGCGCCTGTTCAGCTCTCATCAGTGCCAGGCAGCCCACATATTCGATGTCCCATGGTGCAGTGACCAGTGTTCCACATAGGACATGAGGCCTTGCATTGCCCGGGGATAATACATGGCCCCTACTCAGCAGTGATGGGAGCTGAACCCTGCTGTTGGTGATGGCAGCTGTAATCCAGCACATCTGGGAGGTGCCAGGTTGGGAAAAAAGCTGATGTTGAGGGTCTTGGTGTCAGCTCCCAACATCTCCTGTTAATCAGAGCTGGGAAACTAGACCCTTGCTTAAGATCCCAGAGAACTGTTTAGAAGAAGGGCTGTTGCTTGTCAGTGAAGGACCCAATTCTCATGCAGAAAGTCCTAGTTAAACCTTTGGCACCTCCGGTTTAAAAGGATCATCTAGCTGGTGCTGGAAAATGCACTCTGTCTGCCTGAGACCTTGGAGAGCCATTATCAGTTGGAGTAGACAATATAGGACTAGATGGACAATCAGCCTTGTAAAGCAGCTTCCCTCTAGCGAGGATGAACATTGCAGGTGTGACGATGCAGGGCTTGGCTTCTACAGGCAGGTGCCTGTTGATTAAGACCATAAGAAGAGCCCTGCTGGATCAGACCAAGGGTCCATCTAGTCCAGCATACTGTTCACACAGGGGCCAACCAGCTTCCTGTGGGAAACCCACAAGCAGGACGTGAGTGCAACAGCACCCTCCCACCCATATTCCCCAGCAACTGGTGTACATAAGCTTACTGTCTCCAATGCTGGAGGTAGCCTATAGCCATCAGGGATGGTACACATTGATAGCTTTATTTAGGGTGCAATCCTATGCATGTTTAGACAGACAAGAGTCCTACAACTCCCAGCATTCCCCAGCCAGCTTGGGTGGAAGTGAAAGACTTCCAGAGAACTTCCAGTCATATCATTATAGGAAGCTGCCTTGCACCAGCTCAAATTCTTTGTCCATTAAGACCAGTATTGTCTGATCTGGATGGCAGGAACTCACCAGCGGACATCTTTCCCACCACCTCCTACATGATTCTGTTTCCTTAGGGAAATAGACCATTTTCCTGCACACTGAGTATCTGTGAGTAATTCTGGCATATTTTCCTTAAAATGTTGGCCTCCGTGATATATTTCTATGCCATGAGAGGAACTGCTGCGTCAGAAGCATCCTTAGGAAGCTACACCCTCTCTTTGGCAAGCCTATTCTCCTAATCCCAGATATAAGTAGCCTAGTATTTTGGTTCCTTTGTGCTAATCATGCTTATTTTTTGCTATGTGCTGATTGTGCTTGTTTTATTAGCAATTGTAAGCCACCTTGAGGGCCATGTTTGGGAGAAAGGCGGCATACAAGTCAGATAGATAAATAAATTTCAAAGTTGACCTAAGCCCTGGTGACCTCTGGTGACCTAAGCCCTGCTAGGGTGCAATCCTATGGGTTCCACCCTTGTTGACTATAAGCCCCCAAACTTGGAGGCTTACGATCATCCTATGCAGGGCGGGTGGAGCAGTGGAGGCAATCTTCACCTCCCTGTCCTCCTGCCCTGCATTTTCGCTAGATGGGCATTGTTCATTTTGGAGGGGGAAAGAAGGAGGCTAGAAAGGCCCGAGGATAGCGCATATCCTGGCCTCCCTAGTCTCCTCCCCACTCACTGAAACACCCCCTTTCCCCCCTCTCTGAAGTCACGTTTCTGACCTCAGAGAGGAGCTGGCGCGGTTCTTTCCATGCTGGCTGCGAATGGGAGGGGAGTTGGATCATCGATTACCCTGCTGGTGTCGTAACACTGTCTCCAAGGTCAGAGCACTGTCTCCGAGGTCGGGTCTGGGAATCTAAATTATCCTGTGGCCCCTCAGATGCTGTTTAGGGGCCATAGAATTGCTCCCCTATTCCCTTAACCCATATGCTTTGGACATTTATTGTTTACATACAATGTTAGGATGGGAAGGGAGCTCAGAGATCATCCAGTCCAGCCCCCTGCTCAATGCAAGATCTACAATGCAGGATGCAACTACAGCATCCCTGACAGATGGCTACCCAGCCTCTGCTTAAATCCTCCAGCGAAGGGGAGCCCACCAACTCCCAAGGCAGTCTGTTCTGCTGCCAAACAGCTCTTACGGTTAGGAGGGTTAGCTCAAATTGGCTTCCCTGAAGTTCTCACCCATTGCTACAGGGGTATTGAACCTCTTTCAGCCTGAGGGCTGAATTCCATTTTGGAGAAGCTCTTGGGGCCGCATTCCAGTGGTGGATGTGAGAGGCAAGGCCAAAAATACCATCATCTTTGAGCTTAATTCTCTTCCTGCCACTAGCTAAGCCTTGGGAGAGGCATTTCAACCTTTCAGAATGGGGAAGATGTAGCACAAGAGTTGGGAAGCCACCAAATGAGTGGTCGGGAGAAAGGGGCTGGGGCTAGGAGAAGGAGGCTTACACATCTGGAGAACCCCAGAGGGTCAGAGATGGCCCACTCATGCTCGACACCCCTCCCACAGTAGTTCTAGTCCTGCCCTGTACAACAATAGAGAACAAATCTGCCCCAATCTTTTGTGGGAGAGTCCTTCAGATATTTGAGGGACAACTATATTACATCCCTTTAGAGAGCAATCCTATGTCCTCTAGGCAGCATCTGGGGGAAGATAGGATTTTATGAGCTCACAGCTGGGAAACCGTGCTCCCCTCCCCCTCCCCCTCGTAGCTGGGGCAGGGAGAGAACCGGGGCAGGGATGGGAGGAGATTGTGGAAGCTGTTTTAGAGAGCTTCCTATGTGGTGTCCAGCTCCATTCCCACCCCCTCCCCAAAGCTGCACTTAGACACATGAAAATGCATGTCTAAGGCAAAGTGCAGGGGCAGCTGCAGCATGGAGAGAATCTTTTCCTCCATTCTGCTTCCGCCCTGCATTCGTTAGGTGGTCGCCTCCGACTTCAGGGAGGTTGGAAGTGCCTGTCTATCTCTGTAGGATGGCGCTCTTAATCTGATCTTCTGCAGGCTGAACAAACCCAGCACCTTCCCTTGTTCAGCGTAGGGGCTTGGCTTCCCGAGTCCTCCCCATCCTGGTCACCCGCCTCGGGACACATGAGCCTGATGTCAGCTGTTGCCCAAGAAGATCATATGATGAGAAGTTGCATTTCATCCTCCAGACTCTCCTTGCTTCTTCTCAGGGAGGAAGCGAGGAGAGGAAGCAATGGGCACTGTTGTCTGCCTCTGTGACATAGAACCATCTGGAGGCTACTTTTACTTTGATAAACCCCAGGAGATGTTTCTAAAAGCAAAGGTTCCTGTTGAAGATTTGTATCTGAAGCTCAAGAGTAGACCTGATGGAAGATTAAGAATGGAGTTAAATCCCCCACCTTCTTCTGCCGTAATCCTAAAAACTCAGGGTTACCTAATTCAGTTGAAATCAGTGGTGCAGTAGTCAATTTTGATGTGCAGGGGCTCATCATGACAGACCCCACAGCCACGTTCCCAAGGAGGGTCCAAAACTGCAGGCAGATTTCTATCAACAAACCAGTTCTAGGAGGTTTCATCTGCTAGGAGCAGGCCTTTTGTAAAGTGAATGGGTCTTCATTCATTCATTCCATTTCTATACTGCCCAACAGACAAAGCTGTCTGGATGGTTTAAAAAGATTAAAACCCTAAATGTGCAATAGAATAAGATAATATAAATCCTACGTGCAAGAATATAAGCATTTTACAGAGCAGCCTTATGGCCCCTACCTAGGCAGCATGTGGGGGGCCATAGGATACTTTGGATTCCCAGCTCCAAGATCGGGGGGGGGGGAAACAGAGCTCCGACCCCCTGCATCTGGTGTGGAAAGAACTACACTGGCTGCTCTCCAAGTTTGGGAACTTGACCTTGGAGAGGGGGGAAAGGGGATGTTTTGGTGGGCAAAGAGGGGAGGAGACTAGACAGGCCAGGATACAATCCATCCTGAGGGCTTTGCAGCTTCCTTCCCTCCCCTTCTGAAAAGCTAGACAGGCAAAAAAGAAAAAAAAAAGCCCATTTAATGAAAAATGCATGGTGGGAGGACAGGAAGGTCAAGATCCCCTCCGCTACTCCTCCCACTCTGCACTGGATGATCATAAGCTCCCAGGTTTGGGGATTTATGATCATCAAGGGTGCAAACCATAGGATAGCATCCTTAAACAATCAACCGTAAAGCCCAGGACCCATTAAAAACTTTATCATATGCCATCATAGAGACGGTTGGCAATCTGTTTGTTTGTTTGCTCCAACATATCGGAAGCGTAGAAGCACTTGTAATGCATGGAATGGTAGTGGTTTGTGGGGTGGGGGAGAAGAAAAAGGGTTGTGCTGTGCTTCACAAGTGGAGGAATAAATATGGCTGACTAACGGCACAAGACCATGAAGTCCAGGGTCTAAAATCACAAAGCTGCACCACTGGGAAGCAGAGGAGGAGGAAGATGAGGGGGGGGGGAGGGGGGAGATGATACTATTATTATGGTTGAGAATTTCAGCTATTGGGCGGTATAGAAATGAAATAACAATAATTTTATTTATTTACTTATGTAATAGTAAAAGATACACTGTTTAATATAGTAAAGAAGCTGCAGCTCGTGCAAAACAGGGACCAGAAGGTTCGAAGATATATGACCGACTCTGGCCTGCTTGCACTGGCATGCTTCTGAGCTCAATTCAAGGTGCCGGTTTTAACCTATAAAGCTCTACACAACTTGGGACCGCAATACCTGACGGCAAGCCTCTCCCGAAACGAACCTACCCATACGCTATGTTCAGCATCTAAGGTCCTCCTCCGAGTGCCTCCTCCAAGGGAAGCTCGGAAGGTGGCAACAAGGGAGAGGGCCTTCTCAGTGGTGGCCCCCCATCTGTGGCACAAGCTTCCCCATGAGGTCTGCCTGGCGCCAACATTGTTAGCTTTTCGGCACCAGGTTAAGACCTCTCTCTTTTCCCAGGCATTTGGCAGCACATTATGAGTTTTAATCGGTCCCGGATGCATCTTAAGTTATGACCGACAGTTCAGAGCTATGTTTAGTTATATGTTGTTTGTGTCCATTGCCTGTGTGCTGTTATGTAAATGGCTTTTAAACTTTTTCTATCGTATTTAATGTTTTAACTTCTGTAAACAGCCCAGAGAGCTTCTGCTATGGGGCGGCACAGAAATGCAATAAACAAACGAACGAACGAATGAATGACATCTGTCAGTGGTTCACATCTAAACATTAAAAGCCGCCATCAGAGGACGCGAGCGCGTAAGCGTGCGCAACCGGGGGCGGGCGCCCCCTTTCCCCTGCGCGGCTCCTTTAAGAGGGGGTTCCCCCTGCGTGGAGCTCGCCGCCGCGTCTCCGCCGGGGAGGGGAGTGCCGGGGGTCACGTGAGCCCCAGTCTTGTGACTGGCCAGCGAGCCGCCGCCGCCGCGAGGGGAGCGCATTGCTTTGCGCGCAAGAGTTCGGGGCTGGTGCTTCCTGGCGGCGGGCGGGGAGCTCCGGGGCGGGTCCGAGGCCCCCCCTCGCGCCCTTCCGCCCCCTCCTGCATGCCCTGGGCGCAAAGGCTGCTGCTGTGGCCGGCTGGCTGCAGGAGCGGGGCGAGGCGATCCCCTGCGCGCTGAGCGGCTGTGCGCTCCCGGCTGGGCGGCCAAGCTCACGGGCAAGCCCGGCGCGGAGAGTTGGGCTCTTGGCTGCCGCGACCCCTTCTGCCCGGCGGCGTGGCCGTTGCTGCGGATCGCCTGCCGGGGCCGCCAGGCGTAGGGAGGGGCAGGAGCAGCGCCGCCGCCGCCCTGCCTGAGGATCATGGACAGCAAACCCCTGCTGCAGGACAGACCCCCCGCCTACAGCCCCGCGGGCCAGGCGGGCGGCGGCTACGAGTATGGGCCCAACAACTACGGGGCCATCCCTGCGCCCCAGCCGGGCTTCCAGCCGCCTCCACCCTACACGTATCCCGCCGGTCCTGGCGCAGGTAAGCCTGGCGGGGCGCTCGTCACGGGAGGGCTGAGCCGTGGGGAGGGGGCGTTCAAGCCCGGTGGCCTTTTAGGGGCGGGGGCTTCTGGGGAGGGGGCGTGTCAAGCCCGGTGGCCTTTTAGGGGAGGGGGCGTGTCAAGCCCGGTGGCCTTTTAGGGGAGGGGGCTTCTGGGGAGGGGGCGTTTCAAGCCCGGTGGCCTTTTAGGGGAGGGGGCTTCTGGGGAGGGGGCGTTTCAAGCCCGGTGGCCTTTTAGGGGAGGGGGCTTCTGGGGAGGGGGCGTTTCAAGCCTGGTGGCCTTTTAGGGGAGGGGGCTTCTGGGGAGGGGGCGTTTCAAGCCCGGTGGCCTTAGGGGAGGGGGCTTCTGTGGAGGGGGCGTTTCAGTTCGAGGGGCCTTTTAAGGGAGGGAGCGTTTCAAATCGAGTGGATTCTCCTCTCCTTAACCTGCAGCCGAGGACAGGATGTCCCCTAAGTTGAAGGTGGGTGAGTTACAGCCATTAGCTCCAGCCAGAGATCAATGTTGTAACAGGTGGAGGCAGCCAGGGAAGAGTGCCTCTGAGTGCGGGCAGAGTGCCCCTCTCCCTGCCACTCAGTTGTCACAGCTAATAACTCAAACACAGGGTTTGGAGTGGGTTAGAACATGATCTAAATGGTGGACAGGCTTGACTCTCCCTCCTCTTCTCCCCCAGTCTTGGAAATGATTGTGTGTTCTGTCAGCTGTTAGATATGAGAAGTCTGCAGTATCGAAAGGAAAAATAAAAATTCCAGTTTTGGAAAGAAGTATACTCTCACTTTTTTCCCTAAGACAAATGGAGCTCAGTGTTGACTTCAGGGAAATTCCTCCCTCTTCTTAATTTTTTTGTGCTAGGGAATATTTACCTTTTTGTTTTCTTGGATCAGTCTCATCTGCACCTTTTTGTCTTATATATACTAGTTATGAGTGAGGTCGGCTGATAGGCTGTTTGTTTGCCAGGCAGGGCTGCCAGTTCTCCGAAGAGCAAAAAAAAAAGTTTAGAACTGTTAAGCAACCCAGACGATGTTTGGGGTTTCTTCCTGTTCCTTGCTGCAGAGCTTCCTAGTAAAACATTTCTGGTGTTTTCTTCTATTGTGCCAGCGGTTTTGTCCTGGCAGGTATTTCAGCTGTTCTCGCAAAGCTAACAATTTCCAGGGGTGGGGGTGGGGGGCAGCTGTGTTAGTTTGTTGCAGCAGAAACAACAAAGGGTCATGTGGCACCTTGAGGACGAACACATTCTGCTATGGCGTACGTTTTTGTGGATTACACTACCATCCACATGCAGTTGCATCTGATGAAGTGGGCTGTTGTCCGCAGAAGCTTATGTCATAATAAATTTGCTAGCCTTTAAGGTGCCACAGGACTCTTTGTTGTTCTTCCAAAGCCATATTTCCTGCCACTTAAAGGCAGCTTGCAAGGGTACATATTGGGCATGTTGAACCTCAGGGCAAATCTGGGGGCCCATTTCAGCCCTCCAGGGTTCCTCAGTTGGCCCCGCCCCTTCTCTGGGCCCCGCCCCTTCTCGTGACCACCAATCATAAACAGTCGAAATGCCTCTCCTAAGGCTTAGTTACTGACAGCAAGAGCTTTAAGCTAAAATATCCTGGTATTTTTCAGCTCCGCCCCTATTGGCTTTGGCCCCGCCTGCCACTGGAATGTAGACCCTGAGAGCTTCTCCGAAACTGAATTCAGCCCTCAGGCTGAAAGAGGATCATCCCCCCTGCTGTCTGTGCTTACTCAGTTAAATTTCGGCAAGCGAGACTTCAGTCAACCAGGTTGTGCTGATGGAAAGAACCTGCAGCCGTTTAAACATCTTAAATATGACTCTTCTAATGCTGAAGGGTTTTGTGGGGATGATAATAAGTTCAAAATGTAAATAGTTTAGATACTTCCCGCATGATGGAAATGCTGTGTTTGTAGCCTCTTACCAGCATGCCCACCAGAATGTGTAGTGAGGTCAGATCTCCCAGAAGCAACTCTCATGGTCGGAGTGGTTCTCGGAAGCATCATTAAATTTCCATCTATGGCCTTTTTGAAGATGGGGAGTAAAGTCTCTTCCTCCTGATGAGGCCTTTTGGATTATTCAAACATATCTGTGGAGCATATCCACACAAAATGCATGCTCCTTTTGTGTGATGTGCTCAAACATCCCTTGGAGCTGTTATCCTGATCCTGGAGGATAGATTAACTGGTGGCTATGGGTCCAGAGGCAGTATGCCACTGAATATTTGATTATTACATTTACATCCCACCTTTTTTTCCTCTTGTAAGGAACCCAAGGTGTCTTACGTGGTCCTCCTCCCCTCCATTTTATCTTCACAACAATCCTGTGAGGTAGGTTAGGCTGGGAGTTTGTGGCTGGCCTAAGTCACCCAGTTGAGCTACATGGCCGAGTGGAAGCCCTGAGTCCCAGTCCAACGCTCTAATGCCTACATCACAGCTCAGTTGCTGAGGGGCAATGTGATGTTAAGGCCCATGAGAGGGCATGAAGGCTTCCTAGGTAGATCTGGCTAGCCGCTGTGGGAGCCAGGATGCTGGGTTAGGTAGAGCTTTGGTCTGATCCAGCAGGGCTGACTTATGGTCCTGTCCTTGCTATGCTGGTTTGTCAATTCCATTGCCCTGCTTTTGACAGCTGGAAATGAAATTGACAGTTTTCCTTTTTTAAAAAAAGTAGGGTAGATTAGCATTCCCCTTCATGGATCACTGCCTTGTTGTGGTGAAGGGGCTTGCATAACTCCGTGAAGCCATAAGCTATGCCGTGCAGGGTCACCCAAGACGGACAGGTCATGGCGGAGAGTTCTGACAAAATGTGGTCCACTGGAGGAGGAAATGGCAACCCACTCCAGTATTCTTGCCAAGAAGACCCCATGGAACATATCACAAGGCTAAATCATGAGAAACGGCTGGTTGGATGAATCACGGGTTGGAATTAAGATTGCCAGGAGAATTATCAACAACCTCAGATACGCAGACGATACCACCCTAATGGCAGAAAGCGAAGAGGATCTCAAGAGCCTCGTGTTGAGGGTGAAAGTGGAGAGTGCAAAAGCTGGTTTGAAACTCAACATTAAAAAAACTAAAATCATGGCATCTGGCCCCATCACTTCCTGGCATATAGAAGGGGAAGAAATGGAAGCAGTGACAGATTTTATTTTCTTGGGCTCCAAGATCACTGCAGACGGTGACTGTAGCCATGAAATTAAAAGATGCTTGCTCCTTGGGAGGAAAGCTATGGCAAACCTAGACAGCATAGTAAGAAGCAGAGACATCATCTTGCTGACAAAGGTTTGTATAATCCAAGCTATGGTTTTCCCAGCAGCAATGTATGGCTGTGAGAGCTGGACTCTAAGGAAGGCCGAGCGCCGAAGAATTGATGCTTTCGAACTGTGGTACTGGAGAAGACTCTTACTGCAAGGAGTAAGACTGGACTGCAAGGAGGTCCAATCAGTCAATCCTAAAAGAAATCAACCCTGAGTGCTCATTGGAAGGACAGATAATGAAGCTGAAGCTCCAGTATTTTGGCCACCTAATGCGAAGAGAAAACTCTCTGGAAAAGACCCTGATGCTGGGAAAGATTGAAGGCAAAAGAAGAAAGGGATGGCAGAGGATGAGATGGCTAGATAGCATCACCGATGCAATGAATATGCACTTGAGCACGCTCCGGGAGAGAGTGCAGGACAGGAAGGCCTGGCGTGCTATGGTCCATGGGGTCACAAAGAGTCGGACACGACTGAATGACTGAACAACAACAACAACAGTTTAGCACTGGAGATTGGAGTGCACAGCCTTGGGTGGGTAGAAACTCTTTAAAAAGTCCCTAAAACAGCAGGGGGATTGGTGCGGCTCGGAAATTGCAGTATTTAGCTGACTTTTGTTTGTTTTATAGCAGTCTTTCCCCAACCTGATGCCCTCCGGAGTTGTAGTGTTAACTCATCCAAAGGGCACTAGGTTGGGGAAACTCAGTTTTATAGGATTAGAAGAGCATTCCTTTGAGTGATAAAATAGTGCTCAGCCTCTAAGGTTGCAATCCTATGCATGTTTAGACGGAAAAAGGTTCTACAACTCCCCGCGTTCCCCAGTCAGCATGGACGGCTGGGGAATGCTGAGAGCTGTAGGACTTTGTTTCTGCCTATACGTGCATAGGATTGCGCCCTATACGTGCATAGGATTGCGCCCTAAATCAGGGATGGGAATGTGTTGGCCTCCAGATGTTGTTGGATTGCAACTCCTATCAGCCCTAGCCAGCATAGCCAATTATGAGGGATGATGGGAGTTGTAGTCCAACAACATTTGGTGGGCCACGTGTTCCCCATCACTGCCATAAAGTTTGTTTTGTTTTTTTGGGAGGAGGAGGAAGAAAAATGTTTATTGTTTTAAAAACGGTACAGTGGGCAGATTTTGTTGCACATTTCTAGTGATGTCACAGGCATCATCCAGTTGATTCTTGTAATACTTGTGCACACACATTACATAAAGCAATAGTAAATAGAAAATGCAACCCCCCCTCCCTGAAGCAATGATCTGTGGGTTGAATGATGGTAAATGGCAATTTTTTTTTCCACAACGGAAACATTAGCTTCAAGAAAAAAAAATTACCATGTTCCCTTCTGATAACTGAAGAACAGCTACAATAAAAACATACCTCAGAAAGGATATTTCTGGGCCAACAGGACATGAGTCCGAAGTTAAGTCCAAAGAATGAGATTTTGCTTCTCCAGTGTGTATTACAGCAGGTAGAGGCAGAAGGTGGATTAGGATCTGGTAGATTTCTGGGTGGCTTGCGGTTGATCTCCAAGGGTATTTGTCTTTACTGAGAGAAGGGGGATGAAAGGACAACAGCAACACCTCTGCTGTGGATGGCATTGTGCTTCCTGCTTTATCTCTCAGCCTCAGTGTTCCTCATCTGTAAAATAGGAGTAATAATTGGTTGCGTTTGACCAGGTTCAGTTCTGCTGGCTAGTTTTAGAGCGGTGCGATAGAATCCAGTGATCTAGGGCAAATAGCATGTAGATTTGTATACATCCCAGTGCATGGCGTGCAGTAGATAATCAACACTGCCCACATGGAGCCACCTTTTTGTGTTTGGCTGTGGTTGGTAGACCTCGGTGTTCTACTGAAAAACAAAATGGGGACGTAGGAAGCTGCTTTGCAGTGAGACAGACCGTTGGTCTGTCAAGCCCAGTACCGTCAACACTGACTTGCAGCAACTCTCCGGGGTTTTGGGTAGGATTCTTTCTTAATCCTACCTGATTAATCTCTGCCCTACCTGGAGATGCTGGGATTGAACCCAGAATCTTCTGCATGCCAAGCATGTGCTCCACCACTGAACTACAGCCTTCTCTTGCAAGCCTGATGTTGGCCCACCCCTGTAGTATAGTACATAGGCAGCCCTACACGCCTATGCCTTGTGATTACTTTGCCTCTAGTCTTCAAACCGGTGGAGTATAGCTCCAAGACGCCCTATGCCAAGACCATGGGTCTTCCTATTTGTGCCTGGGCATGCTGCTGTTCTGTAGCCTGTGGAACCCAAGTTCTTTTATAACCTGGTGGCTTAGCTGGTCTTAAAGATGCAGCATATTGCAGGCATTGGGTTTGCCTAATTTTTACAGTGTAAAATGAAATAATAATATAACTTGAGGTATAACTTGAGGTTTCCATCAAGGTTCTCTCTCCTCTAGAAACATTTTTTTAAAAAACGTTGCAGGAGACATCTAAACAGTCAGGACAAATACCAAGTATCTTTTATTTATTAAAAGTATTTATACCCCACCTTCGAATTAAAAAACAACAACATGCTCAACATGGTTTACAATATATGAAAAGCATCTCAGTAATAAAAAGGACAAGTCAAAAGAAAGAAGTGTAGCAGCTAAAACAAAAAAAAAATTGCTCGCTGGGGATGATAGGGGTTGTAGTCCAAAGCACCTGGAGGGCGCAGGATCGGGGAAGATGGTGCTAACATGTAGAGCAGGGTATAAGCAACCTGCAGCCCTAGGGCTGCATGTGGCCCTCGGACTTATTTATTTAATTTATTTAAAGTATTTTTATCCCAGTTCTTGTTAAGCGTTTAGCCTTGGGTCTCCTTTGTGATCGATCCCAGAAATCAAAAGTGCAAAACAATTGCTGTTATTATGCAAATTGCAGTTAGATCAGGTGTGGTTCAAGTTACAATTGGAATCTTACGAACAGCTGCGAGAAATATTAAGTCTCTAGACAGCTTTGCATAATATAGGACCACTTTGGCTGCGAGGAACTCATTTTGGCTAATGCACTGTGTTACTATGTTTCTGTGTTACTGTGTAACATAATTGCTATGAAAACTGGCACCAGCCGTCTCTTCGACAACCTGAGTGGCTGATTAAGCCCCTCCCTTAGGGTGGGTCTTTCCAGAGAGACTTTCCCTGCACAGCCAGCTTTTTGGAACGCCTCACGAGTTGACCTTGCCTAGCCCTATGCCTCACCCCGGGGTCTCGTATTTCTAACTCCTCCTCCAGCTCCGGCATTCCCACAGGTGAAGAGGTCCTTGGCTGGCTACTTTCTAACTGATTAGTTTCCACCTGGACAACTTCCATTCTGGGACTGTTAGTCCCCTGCAACCTTGGCTCTTCAGCAAACGCCTCTGCCTCCGCTCCTTCCCTCTGAATCAATCATCCAGGTCTTTTCGGGGTGCCTCTGCAGAGGTGCTGGGACCAGTCTTCTCAGCTAAAAAGGCTCCTGGAGTGATTTACATATAATCAGTTCCTGCTGCCTGCAGGCATACAGTCTAAGAAGACACAACACACAAGGTGAAAGGAATGGGGATTGTAAAGGGGGGCGGAACCGTCTTTCAGCAGGGCTGGTCAAATGGCTCTGCTTGCCCCTCTTATCTCCCTCACTACAGCCTGATGGAATGGCTGCTGGTGGTGACACTTGAGGGAGGAGGAATTTCATGTGGCCTTCAGCTTAATTCCAAAAGACTTCGATGTGTAATTAGTTCAGACTTCTGGCATGAGTGATCTGTCCTTTCCCAGGCAGCCTGCTGGCTAAGGAGGGAGGGAGGGAGGGAGGGAGGGAAGGGGTGTGGCAGAAAGAGAGAAAAGAGAGTGGCAAAAAGAAAAGAGGGGTGACCCAGCTGTCTTTGGCTCTGGTCCTACCCACTGCTGGCTTTGGGTTCACCGCTGGCATATGGACTCTGACAGATGACCTCTACGGGAATGTGGCCTTTGACATTAAAAACAAAAGTTTCCCACCCTGGATAGAGAGTCAAGCAACTTCACATGCCACTTGCAGACCTCCACTTTCTATTGGAGGATGGGGGAGTCATTTGTGGTGTGTGTGTGTGTGTGTCCGTGCGCATGCGCGCGTGCAAACAGTTCAGTCTAAGATGTGGTGCCAACGGCAAGCAACCGGCTAGCCACGGGCAGGAAGTTGATAACAATTTCATGAAAATCATCACTGTCGTCATGTACTTGTATCCTGCTTTCCTCCCCAAAAGGAAGTCCAAAGTGGTTAACAACATCCTAGACAAACAAGAACAGTAATATTAAATATGATCTGAAAAGGCAAAAATATGAAAAATTAGCTGACAGTAAAAATGCTGCAATAAACCTACAAACAAACTTCCAGTTCAAGACTTAAAAATAGCATCTATTCAGTTAATAAATGAAATTTCATCAACAAGATGTCAACAAACAACAAGGAGTTAATAAAGTACAACTCATGTTTTAGCCAGAAATATGCACTTATACCCCACATCCAATATACTAGAATCGTTTGGACGTACCATTAAAGAGAGACATCCACCCAGAGCCAGCAGAATTCAAGAGAAAAACCAGGCACAAGTAATTAATAGAAAAATAGCATTAGTGTTGGCTACATGCGAGGCCCGAGAGCCAAGAAGCTGTGCTCAGAAACACAGGACTTTGAACACAGGACCTCTTCAAACAGCCATCCAGGAGTGGCCAACTTGTAGCTCTCCTGGTGTTTTGGCCTACAATTCCCATCAGCCTTAGTTAGCATAGCCAATGATGAGGGGTCATGGGAGTTATAGAGATGCTCAGGTTCATCTGAGGTTTTCATTTGAACATGTTTCTGAAGCAGAAAGTCCTCCCCCCCCCCCCCGTGTTTTCTGGAACCTCCGACCCTTGCTCAGTTTTAAAACTGCTGATTTACTTTTTCCAGCATCAAAGTAAGCTCTTTGAAGTTAATAATTAGCCCTATTTGCGTTCATAAGCCCGAATTCAGAGGAGAACTGAAGTCTAGAAACCGTTTGCTATTACGTATGGTAAAAACTACTATGTCGTATGCAGAAGAATTTGTCGCAGTTCTATCTTGGGGGATACATGTATGAGAGAGAGCAAACAAGCAAACACTTGACATTTTGTGATCTTGCAAAATGTAAAAATAAAATAAAAAATAATCCACAAAAATACTAGCTCACAAAGCTTTATTACAGCTCCTGGCTAAATGTGGTCACGTGAAGCAAACTTAACCTGTGGGGAAAAACACACACGGTGTGGCTTCTGTTTATTGCCTTGTTCACAAGAATCCATCTCTCCCTCCTCTGTCCTTGGTTTATTTAATAATTTTTAAAAGATTACTTGAATTGTCTGAATTGTTTGGGGTTTTTTTTTGTCTTGACCGTCCTTCTTGCTCTGTGTTGGAACTATGCTTGTGATTTAAAAAAAAGAAAAGAAAGTAAGTTGTATACATTGTGAAAACCCTCAGTAAAAAGTAAAAAATGAAAAATGTAACCGACGATGACAAATGTCTTTTTCCAGTTCACCAAAGGTTGGTCACCTGGAGATGTTCCTTGCTTGCCCCAAGACCACCACTTGATGGGTCCAGGGAATAACGGCTGCAAAGTGGGCATTCTGTTGCCATAAAATTGAGTGGAATAGGCAGTGGTGTAACGGATGTAGTGGCGGCACTTTTTTTATTAGCATCGACGCTGACATCATCTGTTCCCTCCTTACAATCCTCTGTTCCCTCTGAGCTTAGCTGCAGCCCTTACAGTAGATGGAACGAAGTGAATTTTCCCCAGTAATAATATATTGTTCCCTGTTATAATATAATGCAAAACATTTTGGGGTGGCTTGGCCTTGAATGAGCAATTAAGGGAGCAATCCTATGGCCGCTAGTCAGTGGCTAGACGGCCATAGGATATGTGGTTTTCTGGGAACCAACTTCAGAGCCCACACTCCGAGGTCGGTCCCCGGAGAACCAACCTCCCCACCCCCGACCTGCACTTTGCAAGGCTAATGGAGGGAATACGTCACATGGTCTTCATAACTTCTGGTCTGGTCCCTTTAAACATTAACATGCGCTTCTCTGCATTTCTGCTTTCCTGCACAGGATATACCGTTCCTTCAGGTCCATCTCCGCATAACTATCCCAACACCACATACACGATAATCCAGCAGCCCACCACCACCACGTCCGTCGTAGTTGTTGGCGGCTGCCCAGCTTGCAGGTAGAGTCATTCTCCTCCCTTTATTGTCTCCTTGAAATCCTCTTAAAAATTCACTCATGGATAAACTTCTTTTGGTGGCTTTTTTTCTGCTTTTATTGTGGTCCTTGTGTTGATTTGAATTGTTTTAATGAATTCGGGACACTACCCTGTGAGTTCATAATGACGGGCAGGATGTAAGTAAGTAAATAAATACAACCAGCTGGAGTGGGGAAAGGATTGTGGCAAGACAGCACAGCCCTTTCACCCCCTTCAAAATGAAATAGTGTTTTCTTCCATTTACGCTTCATTATTTATTCTGTCTATATTCCACTTTTCTTCCATGATGGAGTTCCACTGTAGTTTATGTGGGATTCTGTGTGTGTGTGTGTGTGTGTGTGTCCTCCAGGTATTGCTCAGACTCAGCTGCAAGGTATTTCTTCAGACCATGTGCTAGGCTTATTGGGGCCGGCCCTTTCATTAGGTGGAGTGAAGCAGCTTCCTCAGGTGATGGATGCTGAGAGGTTGCAGTAGCTACTCCACCCCCCATCCCCGCCCGGTCATTTCCACTCTCCTGAGCAAGTGCCCAGCAATAGTGACATTAACTTTGTGCTGGCCTTGGCTGTCTGTCTGTCTGGACAAGTTGCTTAGCATAGACAACACCACTGGAAAAGCCCAGACCACACACAGTTCTCTGCTCACATGATAGCAGGGGACATGAGCGGGAGGGTGCTGTTGCGCTCATGTTTGGCTTGTGGGGCTTCCCGTAGGCATCTGTTTGGCCACTGTGGGAACAGAATGCCGGACTAAATAGGCCTTTGGTCTGATCTAGCATGGTTCTTATGTTCTCTCTGTGGGTGCGTGCCTGTGAAATTCAGAACAGAAAACAGCTGTCCTTCAGGTGTCCATAAGGGCTGGAAACGTGCTCTTGTCTTTGATTTCCATCTCCAGAAGAGCAATGCAGCAATTCCTGAGTCAGCTTTTGCATTTCTAGGAATAGAAACTTACCTCCCTTTCATTCCGTTTTGTTTCCATTTGCTCATGTTTGTGTTTGTGGCATGCATGCCTGTCTACTCTAAATATATTCCGGAACTGCAGCAAAGGACAGGGCAATTGAACGTTTGCATATAGTCAAGGGAGACTCTCCCTGTTTCTTCCCCTCATTCTAGTACCTCTCACTTGCTCCTTCTTGATCCACCTTCTCCGGGGTCTATTTTCCTTGAACTCTTTCTGGATCAGCCTAAGGCCTCCTGTTGACCTGTATGGGGACCTGGCAAATTTGTGGCTGCCAAGGCACCTGGACTGAAGTCTCTCAGTTCTGGTTTTGAACCCCGGACACAAGTAGTTGCCCCATAGAGCAGGGGTGTTGAACCTCAGACCCACTCGGCGTCCAAACCCAACCTGCCGGGATTCCCCAAATGGCCACACCCCCTCCCCAGGCCCTTCCTCTTTATGTGACTGCCAGTTGTTTGGTGGTTTCCCAGCTTTGCGCATTTCTCTCTCTCCTCCGCCCACGTTCTAAAAGGTTGAAATGCCTCTCCTAATGCGTAATTACTGGCTAAAACATGCTGGTATTTTAATGTGGCCCCTGGGAGCTTCTCCGAAACGGAATTTGGCTCTCAGGCTGAAAGAGGTTCAGCACCCCTGTTGTCGGGGCTGTTGCTGTTATGACGTGGGGCCAAACTAGATGTGATGTTCCATGCATCTTTGCATTTAACATGCAGGTTCTTTAAAATGTGAACAACGTCAACTGAGGTGATGGTGTGATTATTACTGGGATCGCAGCTGGCAAGAAGGAGGAATTTAGTCTTTCCCTCTGCTGGTGCATCCTAAGGAAAATCCCTCATCACATACCTTCTCTGCTTGCAGTGGGAGGAATTCAGAGCCATGGGGGGCTCCCCACCACTCCAAAGTAAATACCAGTTTTCAAATTTTGATCTGCCATTGAAATCCATTTATTTGTTTAATATTTCTAGTCTGCCTTTGAGGGCATAACCCCACAAAGCAACATACACAAAAATGTTAAGATGCATTGTTACATCCAAATGATCTGACCAGACTATGGTACATAGATTTAAGGGAGCAACTTGGAAGGTAGGGCTAATACATACCACAAAGATTTACGTGAAATACATTAAGCCAGCAGTACAGTTGGGAGAATCCGAAGCAGGAATGTTTTTCAGGCCTGTTTGAAGGCTTACGTTGAAGGTCAGTTGGAAGGAAATCCCATAACGGAAATTCCATAACAGTGGGACCACTGTGGAGAAGGCCCTGTCTGAGGAGCGCCTGTTTTCTTGCGCCCACCAACCTAATCAATCTTATTAGCAGGCAAATGAACAGGTATGACTTCGAACAAGTGTTTGCTATAGCGGGTGTACGCATCTTTATTTCCCAACAGTAAAGGGGAGAAATCAGAGTGGGATTTACTATGGTGACTAAACATTTTTAATGTGTGCATTACACTTGTATTCATACTTCTTGATAAAGCTTGGAGTATCATACCCAGGTGCTCTTCCATTGAGGACTTTGCTAGTTCCATATTGGTTTAGTTTCTGGGGTTGAAACCACATGAGATGCCTTCAAACAATTCTCTTGGCTATCTGACATCTGTGTCATATTTACTTAATAGCTGTGTTCAGGCTACAGAGCACTGAGTAGCTTGCATCAGACAAGTCCTTAGCAAGCGTATTCCACCTTGCAAAGATCATGACCTTAATTGGCTTATTTGTTAGCAATGGTCAAAAGCAAGGTCAAACCCTTAATGATTAGAAGGAAAAGGCAATTAAAGCTTGCTTTCACCCAGTCAGACCTGGAATGCTTCACCATAGTGATAAATTGACTTGTTTTTGTTTTCATATATATTTTAGAAGATATTTGTAATCCACCTTCTGATTTAAGTCTCCAGTGTAGATAACATCCTATAAAACATACCGAAACTACAAAGAACACCCACCCACCCTATAGTTAATTAGCAGCATTGGTCATGACTAATGAAGGCCAGGATCTCTTAATCATCCTAGAGTGGAGGACACGGAATAACTGGCTCAAGTCACAGGAAGCCAGATTCCAGCTGAACATCAGGAAAAATGTCCTGGCCGTTAGAACAACGTGACAATGGAAGCAATTACCTAGGTTGGTGGTGGGCTCTCCCACACTGGAGACATTCAAGACAAGGCTGGACAGCCATCTGTCAGGGATGCTTTGATTTGGATTCCTGCATTGAGCAGGGGGTTGGACTTGATGGTCTTATACGTCCCTTCCAACACTACTATTCTATGATTGGAGCAGAAACTATTAAATGAACTAATTGGAACAACCCAAAAGCCTTCTGGAAGAGGGCCACCTTGGTCTGTGGTCTAAAAGCCATATGGAAAAACTGAGGTGAACTTTCATAAGGAAAGGGGTACTTCGGTGCCACCACAGTGAAGGCCTTGTAACTGTATATCCGCCCACCATACATTGTACTTTGTAACTTCTCATAGTGTGATGTGTCTCAAACCCTTGAACTGGGAATACTTCTGAATATGAACACTCAGTCTGCTGCCTTGGTGCTGGCTTCAGTTTGGACCCTGAAAGATCCAAGTTCAAATTCCTTGGGTGATTGAGCTGATCTCTCAAGGAAACTTTAAAAAGATGTCAGCTGCAAAGTATTGGAAAAACTGGAGAGGGATGTAAAAGTTGAATGTTGTGCTTCAGGAAATATCCATAGGATGAGAGAATAATAAGAGTGTCTTGAGATGAATCTTATAGACAGGTGTTGAACTCCTTTCACACCGAGAGCTGAATTCCATTTTGGAGAAGCCCTCGGGGGGGGGGGGAGGTGCATTCCAGTGGTGGGTGAGGCAGAAGGGGTGGGGTCAAAAATACAAGCATATTTTAGCTTACAGCTCTTACTCCCAGTAACCTAAGTTTTGGGAGAGGCATTTCAACCTTTTAGAATGGGGAGAAATGGCACAAAAGCCAGGAACCACCAAATGATGGGTGGTCAGGAGAAAGGGCGTGGGACATGGGGAAGGAAGTATGGCTATTTGGGAAACCCAGGTGGGTCAGATTTGGTCTCTGGGCCTGAAGTTCTGAATCCCTGTTGTAGAGGGAAGACTTCTCTTTTTCCTCATGGCTGTAAGGAAGGATGGGGACCATTTGGCCCTCCAGATGTTAGTGGATTACCACTTCTGTCAGCCCTAGCCAGCATAGCCAATGATGGGGATGATGGGAGTTGCAATCCAACAACATCTGGAGGGCCATATGGTCCCCATCCTTGCTGTAAGGATGGGTACAGATAACCCGCTACGAGTGGTCCTTGGCCTCAAACCTATTGAATTGAGTTATATTTGTGTGTGAGATGCTAATTTTGTGGCTGGGTTCACACAACATGACAACCCATACTCAAAGATGAGTATGAGTTGAAGCGTGGGTTGTTGTGTGAACCCAGCCAGGTTAACAAACCATGGTTTGTTAATCACAAACAATCCACGAAGAGAACCCAAGCTGTGTTGTCAGGTTGTGAACTGTAGGCTGTGGTTAACAAACCATGGTTTGTTAGCGCAGCTGGGTTCACACAACACAACTATCCACAACTGTTGTTTAACAACAATCTATGGTTCAAAGACAACCCACACTCAACCTTGAGTATGGGTTATCGTGTTGTGTGAACCCAGTCAGTGTCTCTTAACTGTTTATTAAAAAGGTGTTGTCGATGAGAGTTTAAATCTCAATAGCTCTCCAACCAGCAGCAGGACAGCTTAGATGGAAGGCTTTGCTTGTGGTATAAATAAACTTTCTCTATTTTTAGATGGCCTGGGAATGGCATAGCTTTAAGGCACAGGAAAGCTGCTTAGGTTCCCCAGGCCAACTCTTATTTTATAGCTAAGATTAGCATGTCTTTAAATGGAGCATATTACCGTCCCCTTCCTGCCTCCCCATTATCTGATCCTAAGAGGTAACTTCCATAAAGAAGGCAATGTTTATCAATGTCTCTGTAACTTTGCCATGTACTTTTCTTCTTTTTATGTGCAGCAGTGAGTTAGGAAAAGACAGTTACTGGGTAGGGTCTATAATTGGTCTATAATTAAGCAATGACCATGCTTTAATGGCTACTAGACATGGTGACCAGTCGGTGGTACTCCTATGTGAAATACTTAGCCATTGAAGTTGATGCCCTGGAAATTCAAGCAGGATATAATATGATTGTGTACTTTACCCAACTTTACCCAACAAGATGTTCACCTTGATTCTGGGGAACCAAATTGTAGCCAGTTTTCTACTTTGGCTTGAGCGATTTTGCTGCTCTAGGTACAAAATCTTGCTCTGACCAGGGCCTTTCTAATCTTCACACTGGGGAAGGGGCTAAAGGAACCTTTTGCTTAGGTCTTAAAAGAGCTGCATAGTTGGGCCTTTTTTCTTCTACTAATTATATGTAAGCCACTTGCTGAATTTGCACAATTAATTTGGCAATATTGCATAATTTGAATTTATGTATTACCAGAATGCACATAACTCTGTATCGGTTACTGTTACATGTTTTCATAGAATATGTTAACCATACCAATTATTCCACTGACTGCTATCTTATTATATGCATGAGGTGTGAAATGGGCCTAGATTTGGGTTTATTGAGGACTGCTTTCCACTGTACAAAACTTCCTTTATTAAGCTCTTATTGCTTGAATGCTTTGTACTTGTGTAATCAGAACTATAGTTGTTGTTGTTGTTCAGTCGTTAAGTCGTGTCCGACTCTTCGTGACCCCATGGACCATAGCACGCCAGGCCTTCCTGTCCTACGCTCTCTCCCGGAGCGTGCTCAAGTTCATATTCATTGCATCGGTGATGCTATCTAGCCATCTCATCCTCTGCCGTCCCTTTCTTCTTTTGCCTTCAATCTTTCCCAGTGAGTTTTCTCTTCGCATTAGGTGGCCAAAATATTTGAGCTTCAGCTTCGGTATCTGTCCTTCCAATGAGCACTCAGGGTTGATTTCCTTTAGGATTTACTGATTTGACCTTCTTGCAGTCCAGGGGACTCGTAAGAGTCTTCTCCAGCACCACAGTTTGAACGCATCAATTCTTCGGTGCTCGGCCTTCCTTATAGTCCAGCTCTCACAGCCATACGTTACTACTGGGAAAACCATAGCTTTGATTATACGAACGTTTGTCGGCAAGGTGATGTCTCTGCTTCTTACTATGCTGTCTAGGTTTGCCATAGGTTTCCTCCCAAGGAGCAAGTGTCTTTTAATTTCATGGCTACAGTCACCATCTGCGGTGATCTTGGAGTCCAAGAAAATAAAATCTGTCACTGCTTCCATTTCTTCCCCTTCTATATGCCAGGAAGTGATGGGGCCAGATGCCATGATCTTAGTTTTTGTAATGTTGAGTTTCAAACCAGCTTTTGCACTCTCCACTTTCACCCTCAACAAGAGGCTCTTTAGATCCTCTTCGCTTTCTGCCATTAGGGTGGTATCGTCTGCGTATCTGAGGTTGTTGATAATTCTCCCGGCATTCTTAATTCCGACCTGTGATTCATCCAACCCGGCATTTCTCATGATGTACTCTGCATATAAGTTAAATAAGCAGGGCGACAATATACAGCCTTGTCGTACTCCTTTCCCAATTTTGAACCAATTGGTTGTTCCATGTCCGGTTCTTATTGTTGCTTCTTGACCCTCGTACAGGTTTCTCAGGAGACAGGTAAGGTGGTCTGGTACTCCCATCACTTTAAGAATTTGCCACAGTTTGTTGTGATCCACACAATCAAAGGCTTTAGCGTAGTCAATGAAGCAGAAATAGACGTTTTTCTGGAATTCTCTTGCTTTCTCCATGATCCAGCGAATGTTGGCGATTTGACCTCTAGTTCCTCTGCCTCTTCGGAACCCAGCTTCTACTTTCAGTAGTTCTCAGTTCACATACTGCTGAAGCGTAGCTTGTAGGATTTTGAGCATCACCTTGCTGGCATGTGAAATGAGCGCAATTGTACGGTAGTTTGAACACTCTTTGGCATTGCCCTTCTTTGGAATTGGAATGTAAACTGATCTTTTTCAGTCTTGTGGCCACAGTTGAATGTTCCAAATTTGTTGGCATATTGAGTGCAGCACTTTTAACAGCATCATCTTTTAGGATTCTGTAGTTACTCTTCCTTTATTACACTGTGAGCCTGCAAGTGGGGAATGTTTTGTCTTTTAATATACGTGCACAGTGCCTGGAAAATTGTAGGCACTTTATAAGTGTTTAATAGTAATTGTGGAACTTTTGAATTCATTGCTGAGTTCTATATATTCTAGGGGAGAGCAGCCATTGTGTCTTCCTCTCAGTAGCTTTTGGTACAACCTGAGATTTTTTCTTTGCTGCACCCATGAGATCTAACCTAATTAAGTCTGCAGGACACCGCTGTCTCTTAAGACTATTACAAACCCTTTGAAGCCAACTGCATTTTCTGTCTGCCCTTCTCTCCTGCTTAACAGAAGAGTTCTGATGAGCTTAAAAACTTGCTCATTACTTTTATCTTTTAGTTTGGTCCTAATAAATAAAGGTATGTGAATGTTAATTTTAGGCTTTATGAAGTAGGCAGTGTCAGCCCATTGGTCTGCCTAGTCTTGAGTGGCTGTGCCTCCCCAATCTGGTGACCTTTGGATGTGTTGGACTACAACTGCCATTATTCCCACCTAATGGGCCATGCTGGCTGGAGATGATGGGAATTGTAATCGATGTATCTAGCAGTGTACCAGGTGAAAATTGTTCCAGAGTCTTGGGCAGAGATCTTTTTGCAGTTCTACTATGAGATTCTTTTACCTGGAAACGATGGGGGTTTGGTTGAGTCTGCTTATGCAACAAAGTGGTATTGGGGCATTTCAGGGCCTAAGGGGAGCAAATATGCCTCTCTCTTCTAAGGTATTGGGGCATTTCAGGGCCTAAGGGGAGCAAATATGCCTCTCTCTTCTAAGGTACTGGGGCATTTCAGGGCCTAAGGGGAGCAAATATGCCTCTCTCTTCTAAGGTACTGGGGCACTTCAGGGCCTAAGGGGAGCAAATATGCCTCTCTCTTCTAAGGTATTGGGGCACTTCAGGGCCTAAGGGGAGCAAATATGCCTCTCTCTTCTAAGGTACTGGGGCATTTCAGGGCCTAAGGGGAGCAAATATGCCTCTCTCTTCTAAGGTACTGGGGCATTTCAGGGCCTAAGGGGAGCAAATATGCCTCTCTCTTCTAAGGTACTGGGGCATTTCAGGGCCTAAGGGGAGCAAATATGCCTCTCTCTTCTAAGGTATTGGGGCATTTCAGGGCCTAAGGGGAGCAAATATGCCTCTCTCTTCTAAGGTACTGGGGCATTTCAGGGCCTAAGGGGAGCAAATATGCCTCTCTCTTCTAAGGTATTGGGGCATTTCAGGGCCTAAGGGGAGCAAATATGCCTCTCTCTTCTAAGGTACTGGGGCATTTCAGGGCCTAAGGGGAGCAAATATGCCTCTCTCTTCTAAGGTATTGGGGCATTTCAGGGCCTAAGGGGAGCAAATATGCCTCTCTCTTCTAAGGTACTGGGGCATTTCAGGGCCTAAGGGGAGCAAATATGCCTCTCTCTTCTAAGGTAACTTGAGGCAGCAAAATACGTTCGTTGGTCGATTGCACCTCCTAGATTTGCCCCTGCTGTTCTTGTTCTGTTTGTTTGAATTTGTGCCATCCTTCCGGCTAACTTAATCTTTTATCACTAAAGAAGCAGCAAGAATTAATAACTAGCAAACTGGCCCCCGCTAAAACACATTTTGAATCTGCATTTCAAGGTCATTCAAGTTCTTTTCCGTTTTTTGGCTTTTCTTGTGCAGGCAACTGCCAAAACACACCCTCTGTTTAAATCAACAGTGCTATACTGCCGCTGTTAAGAAACCTTGGAGAAACTTGTGACTCCCCCCTCCCTCTAGACGAAAACACTGAGGCCTTTGCTTCCTTCCCAGTGGTGGATTTTGGGTGTCTAGCTTTGGTGGAAAAAACCCACCCCTTATGAAAATCCAGTTAGCGATGGCAAGAATATAGATTTCTTTGTTTCTCCTGTGATATCAGTAGAGGGGTGGCTATTAAAGAGACAGGTGTTGCGTATGTGTCAAGAAATCTCATTTGGTATTAGAACAGTTTTGGAAACTCTCTCTCTCTCTAGGGAGACCATCTCTGTTGGACCGGGAAGTAAACACAGAGGCATTCCTGGGCAACTAGCCCGAGAAACTAAGCTGACTTGAATCTGGAGATGAGAAGCTTTCTTTCGTACTTGCTCTTCATGTGCACATTATGCAACCTGGCTGTTCTGTCTTCTTGGGCAATTGCCATCTGTCCCCCACCAGGTTACACCTGGAGAGTAAGTCTTGGTCATGTCTTGCTGTCCGTGAATTACTTCTAGTCCTGTCCGGAGCAGCTGAATTGCATTTTCTCTGCCTTAAAGCAAAGGACACCTTCGCTGTCAGTATTGAGTCTTCTCTTGAATACTTAATTATCAAAAGGCCTCTTGTCTAAAATAAAATATTGACTTATTAGAAATGGGAGAGTTGGAATTCAGAAGCAAATCATTTTAAATGAAATGGGATAACGTTAAACGTCCATATCCCTGTTTAGAGCCAGGCTCACTATGGTACCTTGCTTATGGAATAACCTCCCCAGGTACTCTTTGTACCAACTCGTTTATCTTCTAAGTGCCAAGTAAAAGCAAACCCTACTTTTATTTTCCTGAGTGCTTAATGGTGCCCCATTTATGAAATGCCCTCCCCAGAGAGGCCTGCCTAATAACTTCATTTTTTAAAAAAATTTTTTGCACCAGGTCAGTGAACAATAATTGTTTTTATGCTTTGATTTACTGTTTTATCTGTGACTGAACTAGCTATTATGTGGGGGAGGGGTTGCCTCCATATTGTGTGTATTTTATTACATTTTGGGAACTTGTAAAGTTGAAAAGCCTGCTGCATACTTTTGAAACAGATGATTAACTGCTCCTGGAAAAGAATTTGAATGACCTTGAAATGTAGACTCAGAATGTGTTTTAACAGGGGCCAAATGCTCCATTTTGGTTTTATACTTGATTTTTCAAAGTTATTTGGATTCTATTAATAGTTTTATTTGTGTGTAAGCTACCTTGAAGTGGGAGTGGAAAACTTTTTTCTTTCTTTCTTTGCTGAGGGTGGCTGATATTGAAAACAGAGTTCCTATTTTCCTGGAGAAAGGGACAAAGTGTACCCAGACTGTATAGATTGTATTAGTATGAGAGACAAATATTTAGAAACAGTTTGTAAAGCTCCTGCCAAGCTTGGCATTCATTTTACTTAAAAAAAGAAAAAAGAAAAAGTAATTTCATACTTCTTTTTGCTTTTACAGAGTTGGTGTATTGGAAGATACTTTCACCTGCCTTGGTGTCCTTTGTGCCATTCTATTTTTTCCGATTGGAATACTCTTCTGCCTTGCATTGAGACAACGAAGATGTCCTAACTGTGGTGCAACATTTGGTTAAGGGATCAACACAAAGAGGCTTTTGGGAGCTGTAACTATTGTAGTACCTTTTTTCTAATGTAAATGTCATGTACAATCATGTTTGCTTCAGAGCTGATTTTGTAAAAGTGCGATGAAACTAGTCTCTCTCTTTCTCTTGCATGTAAAACTGATCTATGAGCATGTCTGTTACAATGCACAAATCCCACCTGGCGTTGTGTGTTAAATGCACCTTTTTGGACATTTAAATAAAAGTGCTTTTTGCAACTTGACTATGTCACTCAACTTTTTCCTTCTAAAGAAAAGTCTGAGTAGTTACTACAACAAATTAAGCTAGGGCTGTCAACTTCGGGGGTAGGGGGCAGGGATTTCTACACCTGGCAAACGCACATGGGGCAAAAGTACTCATTCAAGTATTGTCCCCCTGCACCTGACACCAAGCCACCAACTGGATCTCAACTTTTATTTAATTTGGCAATTTATAACCAGAGTTTCAACAACTATGTTTTAAAAGCAGGTTACAATTAAAATTCCAGTTTCCTGAAGCTCTAGAAAGTGATGGAAAACATGGCATGAATGCAGAAGTTTTATGTTAACATACTCTTGTGTGCTGGGGTCCTAAAAGCTACTTATGGAAACACTTTCCCACATACATCTCACCCAGGCTCTTTATACTATTATGAACAGGATAATAGCCTTGATAGTTTAACATGTGAAGTGTGGTAGGGATACTAAGTCCAAAGTCTTTGTAGGCCCTAGGCACTCTCAATATCAGAGACAATATGCCTATGTACACCAGTTGCTGGGGAACATGAGCAGGAGAGTACTATTGCACTCATGCCCTACTTGTGGTTTCCCATAGGTCGTGAACGGAATGCTGGACTAGATGGAACTTTTCTGATCCAGCATGGCTCATGTTCTTACACTCATAATTGTAGGGCCCCAAGATAGATCTATAAATAAATGTTGCATAGATCCCATAATCACAGATCTATGCACAGGAGCAATGTGTGTTACCTTGAGCCTGTGGGGTATAGCCCTGGGAAGACTCTAGCCTCCAAAATATCCACAGGAAGCACAAAACAATAGTCCAGTCCCTAGATACCGCCCCCCCCCCCATATTTTCATTTACATATACTGGGGCTTTTTTTCGAAGTTGAAACATGTAAAGAACTGTCTCAGGTCAACCATGGCAAAGGAACAGCTTTCTTCATTTGCGCTATTCTCAAATGAGATTGAATTTTTGCAAAAAATGAAATGTGAAGATGTAATCTGTGAGTTGGCTAACAAAGAGCCACAAAGCTAATGTTTAATTTACATTTACTCAAGATATATTTTAATTAATTACATTTCTGTACTGTCCAATAGCTGGTGCTAGATATATTACACCTGTATGAATAAAGAGCTAAATCAAACAATTTGCAATAATTGAACAGAATTTTTTGAAGGCCTCGAACTGTTTTGTAGGCCTTAGGCACAGTGGCTATTGTGCCTAATGGATAATCCAGCCCTGTATGAGTGGCCAGCCTGCTGTTCTTTCAAATCCGAGGCGTGAAATACACATTAGAACCAGTACGGATTCCAACACCATGCTTGAGGAATGTGAGGCATCTCTGAAACACTCAAGATTTGTCACAAAGCAGCATTTATTTGAAGGGCAAATTATCTCAAGCAACTGCCTTACCCCTACACTATTCCTTGAATATTAGGGTCTATAGTTCCCCATGTTTGCAAAGGTATCAATATTATACATAACTCAAAGCGTACACATCCCCTTGCAAAATTTATTTATTTAGTTGTTAAATTCATATACTGCCCAACTGGCAAATGCCTTTGGGGTGGTTTACAATAATATCCCCCGCCCCCCGGTATATGCCAATTGGATTCTGGGATAGCGACCAACCAGAGTGGTTCATCCAATGTTTATGCCATGAAGGCTGTGCGTTCTAGCCTGAAAGCACACAGCAGTGAAACAAATCTAAACACATGCACATATTGTTTGTGGACTGCTGCTTCTGTGCTGAAGTGTAGAGATGTATTTGCCCACTGCATAAGTATAATTCTCTCCTCCACTCTCAGTGACTATCCCACTACTGAAAGCTACTTTTATGACCTAGCTGTTGTTGGAGACTGGGCAATACACATGAGCAAGGAAGGCCTCTAGCAGCAGCAGCTGGAGTGCTCCTGCTAGTATTTAAATACAAATAAAGCTGTGAATTCTGGTCAATAGGGGCAAGCTTAGCAGATGGACTGAAAACTAGATGGCTGCCCAACATTAAGCATCTTTCCTCAGAAGTAGAGCCCATCTGCATTTTCTTAGAAGCACTTGGCACAGGCCCCTGCCTTTTCCTGGTAAACTGTATTAGCCAAAGATGAAAATAAGAAGAGGGTCTTCTAATCCCACCCCTTTTATTCCTCATGTGGCTTGTAAACAATTGTCAGGAATTTCCATTTTAATTAAGACTTGGAGATCGTCTTTGATTTTGTATTACACTAAGATATCCCCCACCCCGTTCTTAAAAGTTTTATGCACATTGGCAAAATTGCTCATGACAGCTTTTGCAGATGCAGTTCTATGCAGTCTTCAGGACTGCTCATCAGAATGATGTCATGAAGAATTCTACATAGCTCAGAAGTACTCACAGGGGTAGAACCAATTATAATGGTTCTACTCCTTATATTATACAATGCATTTTGCACTCTTCACAGTGCTTTCCTCCTTTTTATCAACAATCATAAAAGACTGAGATTTGGGATGAACTGGAATACAAGATGATTTAGAATACTGGGGGCTGGGGGAAGCCTTACACAGTCTGACTACTTAAGATCACCTCATGTGAAACTGTTACTCCATAACCCTCTTTATTTACTACTTCAAACTCTGTCAAAATGATTAATCACTGAATTCTCTTCTGCCCTCTGTCTTTGCCCCCTGATCAAGTGTTGTCTTCCAGGGCATGCTCCTTGCCCCACTTAAGTAGTTGTACCCAGGAATATGCTATGTTCATTGGTGAAATGTTGAAGGGTATGTAGGTCTACATTTCTTTTGTATAAAGTTCTCTTTAGCCACTGCTTAAGAGACCAGCTTGCAGCTATGTAGGAATAGAGACAGCATATGTAGTAACCAAGAGGGTAAAATGTTAAGTATATATACATGGGTGTGTGTGTGTGTGTGTGTGTGTATAATGTAATTCTTCATGCAGTAACAATCCCATATTTTATTAGCTATATATTGAACTGTCTTTAAAGACAAAATCTGAAGATCATGCACTTAAAAAAGGGACAATACAGCAAAGGAATATCTATGTTTCCACTTGTAATTATTCATCACTGAAATAATTTGTATTAACCTGTCCTATGAATTAGAATCATGCTAAAATGACAGTATAATACCTATTTTGTGCTTTAACACACTATGAACCACGTTCAAGAATATTGCATTTTCTGATCATTCAGAAGATAAATATTTATTCTTAACTGTACCCTAAGACATTTAATCAATATAATGAAAATATTACTATACACAATATTTTACTGTATGTTAAGGCAATCCTTAAATGGCTTGACTATTTAAAAATCAGCTAAGTGTATTCATGTATGTAAGTAAATGGTACAAGCAAACTTAAATAATTGGAACTTACCCATAGGATTAACCATACAACTGGCACAGAGGGATAAATGATTAATTATGCTGGTAATGATAGTACTCAAGCCTCGTCCCTATTTTCACAATTCTGTCTTTCTAAACAAGGCACACAGTAAAATCAAGAGAATTTTCAAGCATCTTCACCCATCAATAATTAGCTGATGTAGGAAGCAAAAAGATTGTTTTAAAAGTCAGGAAATCTTGTACAACTTTCTGCTTCTGTACATATTAATTACATTTAAATAAAGCTTAAAAACAACAACTTCAGATAGCATCTGAAAATCATATTGCTGAAGATAGTGTAGTGTTTACAAGGAAGGGTAAAAAAACATTCTGTTAATGTTGCTCATCGAAGTATTGGTGCCGATCTGTCATTTGTTACTGTTGGCCGGAGTTTCACGGTAGCAAATGGATTTTCCCCACTGTAGTAAAACAACAACAACCACACACAAAACTGTTACGTTTTGGGATAATACAAAATATGCAGCCACTAAGGTTATGATTTTTACAGAGTGGGGACTATTTACATCAGGCCTGTTGCACTTTGAAGAACCAGCAGCAGAAGCTGGAACACCTGGGCTAGGTTTAGGATTCTCTTGCCCCCAGGCCTTTCTGCATCCAATGCAGAGACAGCAGCTGAAGGCCAATGTTCAGTTGTGGCCCAGGAGGACAGAAGGCCTATCCCTCTGTAACCATCTAATGCCAGGTTTTCCTGGTGGCCATTTTGGTGGGGTGATGGTGGTTATTAGAGGTGGGCTAGGCCAGCACATGAGAACCGGAAGTCTTTTTTGGAGGAGTAAATTATATAATTTACTGATGTTTTAGTGATTTTATGTAAACTGCTTTGTGAAGTTTGTCTGGACTATAAACATGTCTAAAATAAATACAATAAATCACACTGAAAGTGGATCTTCTTAAACACTTTTGTATCAACAAAAGACACGGACAGAGTGATCCTATGGCCGCTAGTCAGCGGCTAGACGGCCATAGGATATGTGGTTTTCCAGGAACCAGCCTTGGAGCCTGTGCTCCTAGGTCAGTTCCCGGAGAACCGACCTTCCCCGCTGCCTCGCAGGCAGTGAGGGACAGCCCCACGTTCTGCGCCTGGAAGAGGAGCGTGGAGCAGTGAAAATAGGGTGTTCCAGGGGCATTCTGGGGTGGGGAAGGTGGAAATGCCAGTACGACACATCTTATGTGCCGTCCGTCAGCCTCCTCCCTGGCTCCGCCTTCCTGTGGCTAGACAGCCTATCCCCGCAGGATTGCGCCCTTAAATATCAAGTAGTAATTATTTAACCATTCTCACAAATGGCCCACTTTTATTCCCTTTCCATGAGTGAGTTCTCCAGCGTTGTCCTACCAGAAGAGGACAGGACCATTTTTGTTTCTTTATTACATTTATATCCCACACTTTCTTAAAGGAGCTCTGTGTGGGGTTCTTCCATTCCCACCCACCACACCTCAGTCTTATAACAATCCTACGAGGTAGCTTAGGTGGAGAAAGAATGTTTGGCCCAGGATCAGCCAGTGAGCTTCATGACTGAATAGGGATTTCAACCTGGGTCTCCTTGATCCGAGTCCAACATGGTTAACCATAGCACCACGCTGCCGCCATGGTTTCAGCATTACTGCATATGTGCAGTTCAGGAATCCAGTCCCATGGCTTTGCTGGCCTTAAATACTCTTCAGCAGCCTCCCCCAACCCAACACCCTCCAGATGTATTGGATTAAAAATCCCATCACCCCCAGCCAGCATCTAGGGGGTGTCATGTTGAGGGAGGCTATTACAGAGGACTTGAGCCACAGGTTGCTGCTGTATTTTCTTCTGGAAGAATCTTTCTAGCTAGTGAAAGAGAGTTTCTTGAAACACCCAAAGTTCTTTAAAAAAAGGGCAGGGGGTGACAGATACAGAGCGACTCCGTTAAACTTGACAAATCATGACTGAAATATGTATTTCTCTTTCATAACAGCTTGTTTGAAGCATAACTTGAGATTGCAGGGCACTACTTAATTATATTCTGTTATAGCTTAAATAGAATTGCTAACAGGTCAGTAGGAGGGCTCATTTACATAGAACAAGCAACTTTTCCATCACAGTCTTGTGCCCAACCTCTCTCAGCGCTGCTTATTCAGTTTCTTTTAATCTAACCTTCAGTGTTTTCTATCATCCCTACCCCAGCATAACATATTACCCAGGAAAATTTCTAGAAGCTTCAGTGAGAACCAGATCAAGCATAACAACATTATGGTGTCGCTAGCACTGTTTACCAGAATACACCACTGCTGTATTTGCATTGCACTGTGGCACTGAGGTTTGCTGTTGTGTCAGTTCCCCAATTAATTTTTGCTTCTCCAGGGGCAAAATGGCACCTGGATAGTTTCAACCCATTTCCTGAAATGTCAATAGGGATTAATCTGAACCATCCCCAAGAGCTAATAGGCAATGGCAGGATGGGTGGGGGAATGCAACCCCAAGCCGTCCAATTACCCCTTTTCAAGACTGTAGTATTAGTTCATGCACTGTTGAATATTTCAATTATACTGAGAGATACAAGCCTACCTTAGGAAAGGTGGTTTTACAATGCCATTCATATCAGGTTTCTGAAAAAGAAAAGAATAGCCATAATCATAAAATAGATGCAATACTTAATAATGGCAGTTCTATGATATTCTGACAATAGGATCTGTCTGCAAGGATAGTTTACTGCCTCCTCCTGCTATCACCATTTCAGCCTGTTAGCAGGGGTTGTGTTCAATACAGCAAAGCAAGGTATACAGGAAATCTGCATGGACACTGCTGTGGTGCCAATGCAGATGGCGGCAGCACAATCACACCAACTATCTCAGGGGCTGCTATTTGGATCCATCTTGCACCCATAACTCTTATCTGAAACAACAACACTTCAGGAACATCTTTATAAGCAACATAGTTGGAAGGCTCAGGGCCAAATGTCCTGTGGATCTTCTAGGGCAGGCCTGTACAACTTGTGACCTTGCTACCCAAAAGCAGCTCACAAGGCATGTGTTGTGTTCTGCCAAGAACTTGACACACTCTTGTTTTTTGCTGTTTCAGGCAAACAGCAACAGCAGATGGTTTATCAAGGCCTTTGGGGGAATTTGTGGGACACACATGTTGTGTAGACCTGCCTTAGGGTGCTCTAGGATGACACATTTGGGAGGAAACACTTTAATAAGACATGCAGCTGACACAAAAGCGATGGTGGGCTGTTCACCAGTTCAAATGGAGAGAGTAATGGCGAGTGGGGGAACTCATGTGACACTATTGTAAGATGCTTTGTTGCAAGCAAGTATTTTACACTGGCAAGTTTTGGAACCTTATCTGTTTAGGCGTTTAAAAACAACAACAAGATGGCAGCTTTATTTCTCTTTACTGTTTAAGCTGGATCATTTTGCTCCCTTTTCTCAAGGACATGAGGATCCAGTGTAATAGTATAAACACTCAGAAATGGCAGGATCTCTTGTAAGATGACTTACAATCTAGGTAGGGACTGGGAACCATGGGTGAGATCCACTACCACCACCCCTGTATGAATTACTTCCAACAGCAGCCCCTTATACATTATGGGGTGGTGCTTTGGAGGGTCTCCCAACTTTAGGAAGGGGCTTTTGCTGGGAGAGGGGAGCTTAGAAGCCCTCATGAGGGAATGGAGCATGGATCCTGGCTTATATTTATAACTAGGCTAATTATAAAGAACAATGATCGAATACAGCTTAATTCTCCTTCTGTTCTACCCAATTATGGGTTTAATATATTATGAGAACTTGCATATTCCTCAATGTCACCTTGCCAATTTCATATCTCATCTTTCCCAGTGTGCCTAAACTGCAACAACCTCTGTAACCAGAAGGTGGCACTGTGGTTCTCTGGAAAGACCACAAATACTAGGTTTTACAGCAAAAATGGTGAAGGAATATCCCTGGCATTTCAGCAAAATGTATTATCTTCTCACTCACATATACATATTGATGTAGGTTTCATTTTATTACTACCTATAGCACGAAAACGAGACTAAATTAACTCTATAAATCAATGTGTAAAAATAATCTCAATAAGTTTCACTGCAAACAATCTCATTATTTTGAAGTGGCAAAATCACCAAGAGAATTGAGCAGTTGGAAAATGACATTTTTCAATGTCAGTTACTGAAACATGAATTACTGAAGGTTCTCTCTTACATATATATCACATAGCTATTGTATAAATGGTCATTTTGGAAATGTGATTATCTACTGAATTCACAAGCTTTCCGTCAGCCTATAATAAATGTTTCCTTTGTGCAAATGCTTGACATCTATTTTAAACGTATAAAGCCATTTCTAAACTGAATGTTTGTGATATAAAAGCATGAAGCACAGACTGCTATGCCAAGCTTATGACAGCCACTTCTGGACCAAAGTATACTTACTACCTCCTTGTCAATACTTAGCAAGTCGAAGCGTGGCTAACACCATGATCCTAAGCACATTAATCCTATTGAAATCAGTCCCAATGAGATCCCCAATAATGGCCAGGATCCAAAAGAATGATACAACTAGCTCCCATGTGCTAAAGGCAGCTTTGGCATTGGGTTTCTCAAACTGCAACTCTTCATGCCACATGGAAAATCCCTTCTGAAAGTCAAGAGGAATTTCAAAAGCAGTTTGTTATATGGCATGGTGGTTTGCTGTCCAAAAAGAGAGGGGGTGGGGGTGGGGAATCAAAAATCCTAAAATAGCTCTTTGAATCCTGGCTAATGTATTTAGGATCACCATGTAAGATTAATTTTACCAAGCATGGGAACTTCTGGGGACAGACTGAAGATGTGTCAGAGCCATACACAGATGGTACCAATTCCAAGGGTATGGGCAACCAACTTCTCCTAAGTTCTGTAAAGCAGGCACGGGTAGGCTTCAGGCTTGCAAGTTCTACTTTGTTTTTTTAACTAGAACCTTGAAGTCCAGCAGCCACAGCCAGGGGTGAATTAGTGGCTTGGGAGTAGTGGAGCTAAATGCAGGGAACAGAGCCATTTATTTCCCGCATCCTATGAGCTCTGGGATGACCTTCATATACAAGTATGTCTACATATGAGTGACTATACATCAGGAATTCTAACAACCTAATTTAGGGTAGGAGAGGATGCCTTTGCATTGCTGGTCTTGTTAAACAATAGGGAGCCAGAAAACCTTACTGATCTACTGCAAATCATCCAGCAATCTACTAGGAGATCCTGATCTAACTTCTGCCAACTGCTGCTCTAGAGAGCAATCATACATGCCAGTTACAGATATTTCCTGCTTTCAGACATCATGAAACTGGTTTGGGGAGGACCCATATTGGTATATGGTCCAATATGAATTGGAATTCAGTTTTATGAATTGAGTGCAGAATAAGACCAAGTAGGAGTTATGCTTTAGAGTCAGTTCTGTTTTCATGGTTGCTAAATTTGAGAACAAAATGAAAGATAGTTGCACCAATGTTTATAGCTCCCGATGCATTTCAAGATACTCCTCTTTATCAAAGGCAATCGATTACTTCAAAACTTCCAAATAATGCTTAGAATTCCTGGCTCCATTCCCCTTGATAAAGAGAAGAATAGCAAAACATGTTTGGGGCTACAAACATTGGTGCAGCTGTCTTTTGCCTTTTGTTTTGGCTTTTTACAGCTTTTTAAAAAATCCTCATTGTTGTTGTTGATGATGATGTTTTTCCTAAATTTCAGCCATGGGGATAATTTTCATGACACATAAATCACAATGGCAATAAAGAATGACTCTATAAGAAACCTTTCTTGCACTGAAATATAAAAACGTTTTAGTCCCTTGGAACAAAAATACCACATTTCAGTAACTAAACAGTACAGTAAGGTAGATGGAACCATTTATTCTAATTTTCATTTGTTTGAAAGAGTGATGTAAAAGTCCTTGTCCCAAAAGGAAACCTACAGCACACTTCAAAAGGCATGCCTGGGAATTAAAATGTATAACCTCATCACAAAAGGACAAGAGACTAAACACTGAAATATTGGGTTCCTGAGTCGTTACAAGAATCTAAGTATTTTTACATTAAGGCTTGAAGCAAGCCTCCATGTGCAATTATTAAAATACATACTTGTACAACCAACACACACACACACACACATACGAGAGATATGGCTTACTTTCCATTCTGCCTGAAGAGCTATTCTGTGTGAAAGTGTGCATACTTCTAACAGAAGCAGAAGTAGGCCTAATAAGATATATTTCTGTAAAAAAAGGTAAAGGTGTCCCCAACCAGTCGTGTCCGACTCTAGGGTGCGGTGCTCATCCCCATTTCTAAGCTGAAGAGCCAGCGCTGTCCGAAGACGCTTCCGTGGTCATGTGGCCGGCATGACTGAACACCGAGGTGCACGGAACACTGTTACCTTTCCCGCCGAGGCAGTACCTATTTATCTACTTGCAATTTCTTGCTTTCGAACTGCTAGGTTGGCAGAAGCTGGGACTGAAGACGGGAGCTCACTCTGTCACGCAGCACTCGGGTCTCGAACTGTTGTCCTGCCAACCTTCCAGTCTGCAGTTCAGCGTCTTAACCACTAAGCCACCGCGGCCCCTTTATTGTTAAATTTCTTAACCATACTGAGGTGCTGTTTCACAGTGATTATGGGCCAATTATTCTCAGTGTCTTAATTCTAAAGTTGTCCCACGTGTAGAAAGGTGGTAGATAGCTCTGACCCATTTTGTGACGTACGTATGTATGAAGGTATTTATATCCTGCCTATCCTAAAAAGTTCAGGGTGGCTAACAAAAGGAGAAATATATACATAAATATAATAACAATATCAAACACAATAAAAATACTAAAATCCGTAAGTATTTAGGATTCACAGGGGCCATGTGATGGGCTCATATCTCACCAGTTTTAAAAAAAGCTTCACTGATTGCAGGTTTGTTTCTGAGCCCATTCAAGGTAGCAGTGCTTACCTATAAAGCAGGGACTCAGGTACTTAAAATAAATAAAAAAGGTAAAGGTAAAGGTGTCCCCAACGTGTCCGACTCTAGGGTGTGGTGCTCATCCCCGTTTCTAAGCTGAAGAGCCAGTGCTGTCCGAAGACGCTTCCGTGGTCATGTGGCCGGCATGACTGAACACCAAGGTGCACGGAACGCTGTTACCTTTCCCGCCGAGGCGGTACCTATTTATCTACTTGCAATTTCTTGCTTTCGAACTGCTACTTAAAATAAATACTTGCTCCCGATACCAACCTGTCTGCTTACTGAGGTCATCCGCCAACATCCTTCTCCTGGTGAGGGCTTTTGCAGTGACAGCTTTTGTACTGTGGTGTCCCGTTGGGGGAACTCCCTCCTCAGTGGGATTTGACTGGCACCTTCTTTGTTATCATTTAGGTGCCACATTAAGACTTGGGCACACAAGCCTTTTCGATATAATGGTTCTTTTTAACTGAACTTTTTCTTGTGCTCTGTTATTGTAGTTCTACTGGATGTTGTTCTATTGGTATTGTGTTTTTATGCGATTAACTGCCCTAAAATCAACTGATATAAGGCTCTCTCTCTCTCTCTCTCTCTCTCCACACACACACATATAGATCTCTATATATAAAGGTAGGTAAAGGTGTCCCCCACCAGTCGAGCACCACCCCCTAGAGTCGGACACATCTCCATTTCTAAGCTGAAGAGCCAGCGCTGTCCGAAGACGCTTCCGTGGTCATGTGGCCGGCATGACTGAACACCAAGGTGCACGGAACGCTGTTACCTTTCCCGCCGAAGCGGTACCTATTTATCTACTTGTAATTTCTTGCTTTCGAACTGCTAGGTTGGCAGGAGCTGGGACTGAAGACGGGAGCTCACTCCGTCACGCGGCAGTCGGGTCTTGAACTGCTGTCCTGCCGACCTTCCGGTCTGCAGTTCAGTGTCTTAACCACTAAGCCACTGCGGCCCTCCTATATATATAGATTTGTATATCTAGATACACATCTATACATATAGATGTGTATCTAGATATACACATCTCTCTCTCTCTCTGATTAAATTAAAAAGGGGCTACAAGACATCTTTTCTCCCCACCTCCAGCACTATACATCCTCCTTTCTCACAATAGCATGTTGTTCCATATCCAAGTTACACGCTATAGAAATGCCTGTTAATTTTTCTATGAGGCAATGTCTTCATAATGAGCCATTTGAAACATCTTTTTAGAAACAAGTCCCTCTAGAATTTATTGGGGTAAATTAAGTGTATGAAATACAGTCCAATGATGCTCAACTGATACAATAATTTAACTGGACTCCAGTCACCTCTTAGCCTGTCGCACCACAAAGAACTCACTGTACTGCTTGCTTAGCAACTTTCTCCAAGCTTGTAAATCTTTAAAACTCTTGCTCTCATAATTATTGTCAAAGGACATGTTGATCAAATAGGTTTCACCAGCTGGCCACAGACTTAAGTGAACCAATATATAATTCTGACACATGGTATAATGGTTACGGCTCATTTATTTATTTAAAAAAGAAACTAAGGGCACAAAGCATGACAAAACATGGGCTGGTTTGGACTGGAGGCAACGCTAAATCATATTCTAGCATTACAAGAACGAGCCACACCAAGCCTCAGGCTGGGAGGCTCTCCCCGCCCGGCATGGCCACAAGGAGGGTATCAGAAGACTTTGCTTCCAGTTTAGATTAACTGCAGCTTCCGGTGCCATCCAAGCCTGGACAACTGTGCAGGATTCCTGATTGTGTAGACTGCCTGTGCATGTATGCTCCCCTTTCCAATGCCATGCTTAACATGTGCGTGTTGAGGATGGGGCTGGGGAGGCCTGGTCCTGCTTGCCCCCCTCCATGCGCTGGATTTCCTGCAGTGTACAGGAGAATGAGCCAACTGTGGCCACTTCTACTGCACTGACGGGATGGAGAAAGCAAGCCTTCTTTTCCTCCTCGGTTAATCAACACAGTGGGCACAATGCCTTTGGAAGTTCTCCTGCACAAGTCCCATTGATATGAATGGGTATGTAAAAGAGCACTGCTCTGCTCTAGCACAGCTCCCGTTCCTTTCAATCCGGTGCGCTCAGAAGAATTTCCTGATTCATACAACCCAACAACTGGGATGAAATGACTCAAGGGGTTTTTCTAGCAAATTCATCTCTCTCTCTATAGGGAAATTGTTGCCACATTTTGAGAACTATGCTTCTAAAACAGGGGTATTAAATATTTTTAAGCCCCAAGGTTGACTTTCACTTTGGAGAAGCATTGGAGGTCTCATTCCAGTGGTGGGCAGGGCTGAAGGCAAAATGGGGCTGGACCACAGATACCAGCATATTTTAGCTTGAAGTTCTTCCTGCCAGTAATCAGCCTTATGAGAGGTGTTTCAAACCTTTGGGGCACAATTTATTCCTTCTGCCCTAGATGATAGTAAGCCTTTGATAATCCAAATGCAGAGTGGGAGCGGGCAATCATTGCCTCCCCGACCTTCTACTCTGCATTTTAGCTAGATGGGCTTTTTTAGCCATCCAGCTGGGGCACATCAGAATGGGAGGGAAGGAGGCTAGAGAGGCTTCAGGATACCTCATATTCCCGCCTCTCCATTTGCCATCCCTCCCTGCCCGCTGGAATGCCCTGTCTACCCCCTCTCTGAGGTTGAGAGGCAGCCGGCACAGTTCTTTCCACGCCAGCTGCTAGAGGGACTGGGAGGGGAGTGCGGATTCCTGGCTCTGAGATCGGATTGCTGTCTCCGACTTCAGATCCGGGAATCCAAAGTATATTATGGCCCCACAGACACTGTCTAGGGGCCACAGGATTGCTCCCCCCAAGTGGGAAAAAAGTGTGCAAAAATTGGAAAACCACCAAATGATCAGGGGAAGGGGGCATGCATGGCTGTCTAGAAAACCACAGAGGGCTGGACTGAGAGCTCAGGTGGGCCCAGATTTGGCCTGCAGGCCTGAGGTTCTGCATCCCTGCTCTAAAATCTAGATATCATTTCATTTATTACAGTACTGTATTGCCCAATAACCAAAGCCCTCTGGGTGGTTTACAAATCTCCTGCTTCAACATGCTGAAATCTGATGCTCCAGAATAACTTTCCTCAGTCCAATCTGCAAGATCTTTACGAGATAATGCAAGCCCCCCTCTCTTAGGAAGGCCTTTAGAGATGTGTTATTTATTTCTGGATAATGATTTGGACTGTTTTTGCCTGTGAGTTGTTATGCTTGTAACTAGAATGCAGATATATGATTATCAGCTTTTTAGGTGGTATAAGCCAGAAGGAATGGTGAAGCACAATAAAGTTAGTAACATGTATAATCTATTCTGAAAAATCATTCAAATTACAAGTCTATGCATTTGCCTTTCTTACAAAGAAACTGTAGTCTTACACATTCTTATTGTACACTTTGCACAAAAGTTCATATTATCAGGAGCACATATGATATATTTCAGATTTCTCCTCTGAATTTTATCTGAGGGTTTTAGTAACTCATACAGTTCGACCAATGAAATTTTAAAGGTAGTATTCATTCCAACTGATGTCTTAACCAGCACAAACACCTGACACCTGGAACGCTTATTAAAATTACTGTAGCTATTAAATATTTAATTTGGTCTCTGTTTAATTCAGGTATGGCAACTAATTGAGAAGTTCAAACTCTGTTCAGCAATTAATTTGACAGAAAGCTACACATCTAGACTCATGACAAAATTTACTATGGAATTACACACATTTAGAACTTGCAAAAAACCTGTCCCATTATATAGACCCAGTTTGCATGATACAGCGGGTTATTATGGGTTCATTAACTGATGATTAGCCGCAGTGTATGCAGCTGCTGTTTTGAATATGCAACCTCCAATCAGGGCAATTAGGAGTTGTGGTGTGCTGTGTAGCCATGTGCACCTGGGCTAGTCTTGGGTTAATTAACCCACAATAAGTCACTGTGTCATGCGAACTGGCCCATAGGTTTTAGCGCTAAACCAGCTTTCCCTAATCTGGTGCCTTCGAGATGTTTTGGACTACAAATCCCAACATATCTGACCATTGGCCATGCTGGCCGGGGCTGATGGGAATTGAAGTCCAAAGCATCTGGAGGGCACCAGGTTGGGGAAGGATGCTCTAAGGAAAAGTGTTTGAGGCCATTAAAGGAAGCTTCAAAATAAATCTGCAGTATGTTTTTTTTTCCTAAAGGTTTTTGAAGACTATGTTCCTGAGAAATTATTTCAACTGGTAACTATTAAGCAGTAAAATATACAAAAGCAAGGTGGACTAATCTGATATTTCATGCAGGTATTTCCATACCATTTGGGGACTTGTACACAACTGAACAAGACTTCAGAAGGCAATACTCAAAACTGGCAGGTCTACTCACTGGAGCTGTGCTTTCTGAATTGGCCACTGGAGTTTTAACAGCAGTACTTCTTGAAGACTCCAGTCTTACTTCTGAAGTTGCTCTTGCTTGCCCAGTTAAATAATCTGGTGGGGGAAGGACAACCCCACCTCTCTCTGTTAAGTTTCCTGAGCTGATGCTTCGGACAGGTGCAGTACTAAAGGAAAGAAAACAAACCATTGAGGTTTTGTAAGAAACAGTGGATAAGTCGGTTCCAGCTCACTGTGCATTTCCCGTTTGCTTCTTAGGGTTAGAGCAGTCTGATTTGCTGTACCCTTCTCTTTTGACAGACAGAACCGGCAGAAATTATATTTTTCTGAAGGACAGAAACCTCACCTTCCCATTTGGAAACATGAAGTACAGCTAACCTAAGCCCTCAAATCCTATCTATGGAGGGCAGACAGAGACATGTGCTCTTCCCCCTCCACCCAGACCTCCCCATACTGATGGGGAAAGTCTGTGTTGTGGCTGTAACCGCATTTGGCTGAATGTGGGAACAGTCCTCCACAGGATAAGGAATCCAGTATAGAATGTTAAGAAATGAATGAATGAATAAAATAAATAAATAAATAAAAACCATCATCCCGTGGGAGGAATCCTCTCTGTATAGGAACTTCAAGGAAACCAAATGTTTTGCAGCATTTGCCTATGGGTGTTTTTTTGTCGCCCTGTAGCACCCTGGGAGGCAAAGGCGTCTGTTCTATAGTGATTCACAGAAGTGTGCATGGAAGACCAAGCAGGGCTTCACATGGATTTGGGTTCTTTCTGCCAAATTCCAAGGCATGCACTTGACCAGACTTGAAGTATGTATGAAGAGAAGCATAAGGAAGAATCTGAGGTACTGGTTTCACTGAGCCTCTCCCCCTCCAAGTTTCTGTTGACCCATCTATGGCAGAACTCCTTTAAGAGGGAAAGTAGAACACACATTTCCACACAGGAGGTGTGTGGGAAGTGTACAGAAGTCTTTTTGTGATGACAACTCCAAATACTATCCTGGGATAGAGTTGAATGGTAGTGTCTTCTGACTCCCATAGCCATTTTGTGAGATCTAGGTGGTCTTGTCCTCCACCCACCATAAAGATTGCTTGTATTCCCTCATCTGCCCAAGCCTTATAGGCAGTTTCAGAGCTATTTCCTTTAGGGTGCAATCCTATGTAGATATGAGGCAGCCTCCGAACTCGTATGTGCCCACCTATCCAATGCAGGGCACAAGAAGCACGGAGGGGATCATTCCCTCCGTGCTTCTCCTGCCTTGCATTTTCCGCCAGACAGCCAATTGCGGCTGTCTAGATGCGGGAGGGCTGAGTGGGGGAGGAGACTGCCATACAACAGTTTGGATGTGTCGTATAGGCATTTCTGCCCTCCCCGCCCCAGACCCCCCCCCCCCCGGGAACACCCCGTTTTGGCTGTTCCACGCTCCTCTTGTGAGCATGGAGCACGGAGCTTTGCCACGTTGCCTGTGAGGCAGTGCGGAAGGGGGGGAAGGTCGGTTCCCAGAAATCCAGATATCCTATGGTCGTCTAGCCTCTGACTAGCGGCCACAGGATTGCTCCCTTAGAGGAGTTTTTTGTTGGGTGCCATAACTGAAGCTAAAGGGTCAGAGAGCTCTGATGTCCTGGCAAGATTTAATTGTACTGCCCCCTCCACAACAGTTAACCTACTTTCATAGGGCAGGAGGAGCAGGTGTTTCAAGGCCAGTTGCCCAGGGATGACTTTCCCCTAGCCAGTCTTTTTGAGAAGGTACTTGGCTCCCTTGTGTTTTGGCTAGAGTACTGGTTTCTGGGCCAGCTCTACTGAACAGCAGCCTCTCCTCCAGCAGAAGAGAACCAGGGTTGCACAGTGGGAAACAGCTCATCTAGCATGCTGTTCATGTTCTGGAAGGGGTTATTCCCTGGACACAAAGTCATCTGCAGCTGTGTGTGAAGGTAGGTATCCCAAGCTAGTGTGGTAAGAATATAAAACTAGGCTATGTTGAGTGCTTAAGTAAAACTAGTGACTATATTTATCGAGACTGATCTGCATTTATCTTTTGTTTTAAAGGCACATTTCTTGAAAGTGTAAAAATGTTTTATACAAGTCCCAGCTAAAATAATACCTACTTTGGCACTGGCATATGAATGGTCTCAACCTGTTCTTCCACTGGCTTCGTGTACGATGATGGGAACCATCCTTTTCTAGAATAGGACATAGTAATAAATGACTACCTTATGAAAGCTCTAATATCTACATTTTAAAGCAATAGCACTTTATGGAATAGTAGTAGAAATGTATGTTATCAATGGCTACTAGTCATGAAGTTGAGATGTTCATCATGACAGTCCCCACAGCCACGTCTCCAAGGAGAGTCCAAAAATTCAGGCAGATGTGTTGATCCACTTTTACATATCAGTTCTAGCAGTTTTATCTCCACTAGGAGCGGGTCTTTTGCAAGGCTAATGGGTCTTAATTACCTGTTGAAGACCAAGCCATCCAAAAATTACAACAGGGAACAATATACTGGTGCTGGGGAAATTCATTTCCCCCCAGGTACTGTGACAATGGCAGCTGAGCTCAGAGGGGACAGGAAATTCTGAGGGGGTGGCAGATGATGTCAGTGTCCCTGTTAATGAAAAAGTGCTGCGGCTGCATCCCTATCAGCCCTGACTCCACCACACCACTGGTCATGATACCACCAGGTTCAGAAGACAGCATGCCTCTGATTACCAAATTCTGAAGAACGGCAGTAGGGCAGGGCTATTTCCCTCACGTTCTGCTAGTGTGCTTCCTAGAGGCATCTGGTTGGCCACTGTGGGAAACCAGATGCTGGACGAGACAGGATTTTGATCCAATCCAACAAGGCTCTTCTTACGTTGCCAGTACTCTGATAAAGAACTTTTAGGCATTTGTAAGTATTTTAATGCCACCCTTCAATCATATTCCCAGGACAAGGAATAAAGCATGAAACAATTAATTATAAATACAAAAACACAATATCCTAGAAGACTGTAAAATCATAAATGCAGCAATTATGGATACTGCAGGATTAAAACTGTATCTAAAAAGCTTGGGAAAATAAAAATATATTTGCTTGGTACTGAAAGAATAACATGTTATGTGGCAGGCACACCTCTCTGCCCTTCCAAAGCAGCCCTCTCTTTGATCACCAACCACTTCACCTCAGATGGTGGTGGGGCACCCGCAGGAGGTCCTCTACTGAAGATCTAATTGTATAGGCAGGTACATACGGAGACTAACAGCCCTGCAAGTAAGTTTGGAGACCTGAATTCTGATTTTAAAATTCTAAAACTGCCCCACCATCATGTTATCCTCCTATAACTCCTCTCAAAGTTTCCTACAACTGGCAGCCTCCAGAACATTAAGGGCGCAATTCTATCTAGATAGGTGGCCACCTCCGAACACGGAGGCGACCGCCTATCCAAAGCAGGGCAGGAGAAGCATGGAAGGGATCGTTCCCTCCGCACTTCCACTGCCCTGCTTTTTCTGCTAGACAGCCGATTGCGGCTGTCTAGCTGCAGGAGCACGGAGCGGGGAAGGAGGCTGCTGTACGACACATTGGATGTGTCGTACAGGCAGCTACAATCTCCCCACCCTGGAACGCCCCCAGCCACGTCCCTTTCTGGCCCCTCCACGCTCCTCTTGTGAGCGTGGAGGACAGGGCTGTTCCACGCTGCCTTGGAGGCAGCGCGGAAGTGAGGGTAGGTCAGTTTTGTGGAAGCCAACTTTGGAGTGCGGGCTCTGAGGTCGGTTCCCGGAAAACAGCATATCCTATTGCTCCCTCCAGCACTTTTAACAATCTAACTAGACAACAACCTTATTTTTCTAAAACTCTACTGGAATCAGGGGATATATGGATTTACAGTGCAATCCTATACAAGTCTATTCAGAAGAAAGTCCCATTGAATTCAATGGGCTTCAGTTGAGTGGTTATAGGATTGCAGCCTAACTTACACTTTAGTCAAATCATGTTCCCCGTACAGCCAGCCATCCCTTTCCTCAGATACAAGTAGTGTGATGATATCTCCCTGTGCAAAACTAAGTAGAGTCTTGTTACTCCCAGCAGTGTGCGGAAAGATGGTTTTAACTTTCTGCCTTTTCATTATATTTAGTCCCGTGGCAACGGAGGTTGATCGTGATAAACTGGAATCATCTACGTGATCTGATTAATAAGAAAAAGAAACAAACAAGAAGCATAACATAGGATCAAAGGAAAATAAGTTAGCCCGGAACTAAAGAATACTGAAAAAAAGAGAGACTTTCCCCATCCTTTTTTTTTTTTTTTACAATGTGGCCTCAATTTATTATCAGCTGCTGTTTAAATGAAAATGCAGTAACATCAGTGATATCTATTTGGCAAAAGCAAATAATTTAATGAGGATTGCTGTTAACTCAGACACTGATCAAATGAGAAAACTCTTCCTGGTTTAATTCTTCACTTCCTGAAAGTTTAAAATACTAGCAAATTTAAAATACTAGCAAACACTTTTAAAAATATAAGCAGCCAATCCAAACATCAGTGAAACAGACACAACCACAACCACCACCCACTCATCCAAAACTTTGAATTAACTATGGGCTGATGTTGTCCCACTGAAACTAATGGGACAAAATCCCCCGTACCATATTACTTTTAAAAGATCCAAAGTACATTTTAGGAGCTGCAAACACACAAAATAATGTTTGAAAATGTAATGATAGAACAAAAACCCATGTGTTCATCTCAGAAAGAAGATGCATGCAGGGTAACAATCTGATAACTGCTTAGGAAGTTCAGTATCATCCCAAAACAGATGTGTATGTTATAGTTTAAATTTTAACCTCTAAAGGATTTTAAAACATGGATGTGAGTGTGCACACAGGTCCTTCGAAATTAACATGAGAGGTCACCTCATTCTGGTGTAAATTTTAGTAGCTGGGCATAACTGATTAGCACATGGGTAGGCAACTTGGTGCCCTCCAAATGTTTTGGATTACAAACTCCCATAAGCCCTAGCCAACACGGCCAGTGGTCAGGGATTTGGGGAGTTGTAGTTGAAAACATCTGAAGGGCACTGTGTTGCCTACCTATGGAGTAGCAGATAAAGCTGCAGGATCTAGCTCTGTAGGTAAATCATTTAATTCTTGACAAATAGAGGAAACGGAGCTGGTGAAGTGCAAGGATGGACTTGGTAAAGTTGTCCAAAGCACAGAGCATTGACTTAACTTTATGCTAGCTAAGGCCAAGTTCTCACAAACCACAGCTGAGATGGTGAGCCTATGTCTGGGCTTTACCACTTCAGACTTCAGGTGGGGGCTCACATGATTAAGTGCTTCTCCATACAATTCCCACCCACCCTCTGCACATAGAAAATTAGACGTCAGGGGGAAGGGTTCTAGCCTGCCCTTCTTTTCTCCGCCAAAATCTAATTCTCCGTATGTAGTCAAATGTTTTGGATACATGAGCGTTCAATCATATGAGCTCTACCTGTAGTCTGAAGCAGAGATAGGTTTACCAACTCATTTGCTATTTGTGAGGACTAGGCCTAAATCAGCAACAGGTTAACCACTGACTTCAGAGAATTAATCTAATGTTAATTACTTTAGAAGCCCACCCTAAATGACAGATTTACAGTTAAACCAGCAACAGTAGCAGAGAGTGAACAGAATCCAGAAACAGATGCCTCTCAGTCATGTACTTTTACCACAAACTATTTTAATTGTCCATATGAGGTACTCATTTGCTAAACTACCTTTGGATTAATATGGATGCTTTGGAGTGAACTTTTTTCTTTGCCCCGATTCTGGAATTCCAAAGCCCTTAAAGACTTTAATCAAGGTAGCTATATATGTTTACTCATAAGTAAGTCCCGTCATGTTCAATGGACCTTACTCACAGGTAGGTATGCATAGGATTGTAGCATAAGATTCCAATGGATTCAACATTCTTTGTACATCATTTTTAATATCCCCCCAAACATACCATCTCAACACATCAACAAGAGAACCTTTACCTGTTGAATGATTCAGTCTTTCCGAAGGGGCCTTTGGAGCCATTGGTGGATTGTTAAACATATCAACTAAAGGGCTAGTATAGGCTCTCCCTGTGGGTGCGGGGGGCACTTTGGGATAATTTCTATGAAGTGAGTCATAACTGTTTCCAACCTACAGACACAAAATTAACACTACGCATCAATGCCACGAAATAATGTTTCATTATAAGGTATTAGCCATTTTGTTCACGTATGCAAACATTACTAGCTCGTTGAAGAACATCCTTTTTCTTTGAACATGTCAGCTACTGGTTTTCTAACCTTGATGGTATCCAATAATATCTAGGTCTGTACCCTGCATAATAACATGGAAAATGAAAAATATCAGGGCTCTTCTTGAAATTATTTATTGAATTCATTCATTGAAAGGATCTATGTAATATATGGAATGTTCTCATGAATAATTACTTTACTGGATCGTTCTGAGGCAGTATGCCACTGAATACCAGCTGCTGGGGTAAAAGCAGGAGAGAGCAATCATCTTCATATCCTACTTTTTGGCCTCTCAGAAGCATCTGGTTGGCTGTTGTGGGAAACAGGATACTTGACTAAATAAGCATCTTTAAGGGAGCAATCCTATGGCCACTAGTCAGCGGCTAGACGGGCATAGGATATGTGGTTTTCTGGGAACCTCCCCCCCCCCCCCCCCGCACTGCCTTGCAGGCAGTGCAGAATGGCCTCATGCTCCGCGCTTGGATGCGGAGCGGCCAAAATGGGGCATTCCAGGGAGGGGAAGGTGGAAATGCTAGTACGACACATCCTATGTGTCAACCGGCAGCCTCCTCCCCCGCTCCGCCTTCCTGCGGCTAGACAGCCAAAATCGGCTGTCTAGCCACAAACGCAGGGCAGGAGAAGTGCAGAGGGAATGATCCCCTCTGTGCTTCTCCTGCCCTGCACTGGATAGGTGTCACCTCCGAGTTTGGAGGCAGCCACCTATCCCCATAGGATTGTGCCTTAAAAGAACCATATGTCTACCGCCAACCTTTAAATCAGAGGTGGTGAACCTCTTTCGTCCTGAGAGCTAAATTCCATTTTTGGAGCTCTTGAGGACCACATTCCAGAGGTGGCTGGAGCTAAAGGCAAAAGGGGCTGGGATCAAAAATACAAATAGATTTTAGCTTAAAGCTCTTATTGCCCATAAGTAAGCCTTAGGAGATGCATTTCAACCTTTTAAAATGGGCAAAAACTCGTGCAAAAGCTGGGAAGCCACCAAATGACCAAAGGTGGTGGGATCATCTGAGGAACCTTGGAGGGATGGATTGGGAACCCAAGCCTGATGTTTTGCACCTTTGCTTTAAATCTTTGTTGGTAAGTAAGGCCTTCTAGACATGGAACAACCGATTGGTTCAAAATTGGGAAAGGAGTACGACAAGGCTGCATATTGTCACCCTGCTTATTTAACTTATATGCAGAGTACATCATGAGAAATGCCGGGTTGGATGAATCAGAGGTCGGAATTAAGATTGCTGGGAGAATTATCAACAACCTCTGATATGCAGACGATACCACCCTAATGGCAGAAAGCGAAGAGGATCTCAAGAGCCTCTTGTTGAGGGTGAAAGAGGAGAGTGCAAAAGCTGGTTTGAAACTCAACATTAAAAAAACGAAGATCATGGCATCTGGCCCCATCACTTCCTGGCATATAGAAGGGGAAGAAATGGAAGCAGTGATAGATTTTACTTTCTTGGGCTCCAAGATCACCGCGGACGGTGACTGTAGCCATGAAATTAAAAGACACTTGCTCCTTGGGAGGAAAGCTATGGCAAACCTAGACAGCATAGTAAGAAGCAGAGACATCACCTTGCCGACAAAGGTCCGTCTAATCAAAGCTATGGTTTTCCCAGTAGTAATGTATGGCTGTGAGAGCTGGACTATAAGGAAGGCTGAGCGCCGAAGAATTGATGCTTTCGAACTGTGGTGCTGGAGAAGACTCTTACGAGTCCCCTGGACTGCAAGGAGGTCAAATCAGTCCATCCTAAAGGAAATCAACCCTGAGTGCTCATTGGAAGGACAGATAATGAAGCTGAAGCTCCAATATTTTGGCCACCTAATGCGAAGAGAAAACTCCCTGGAAAAGACCCTGATGCTGGGAAAGACTGAAGGCAAAAGGAGAAGGGGACGGCAGAGGATGAGATGGCTAGATAGCATCACGGATGCAATGAATATGAACTTGAGCACGCTCCGGGAGAGAGCGCAGGACAGGAAGGCCTGGCGTGCTATGGTCCATGGGGTCACGAAGAGTCAGACACGACTGAACGACTGAACAACAACAAGGCCTTCCAACTCTTCCCAGGTTGCTACTGTTCATTACAGAGAGGACTGTTTAGTTAGTCTCTAGAAAGGCATTTGCTATTGTATTTGCTTCTAATATGTGGCTAGAATGCAGTCAGTGAGGGTTTGCAGCGAATGATCAGACAAAAAAGCAGGAAAGGGCTCTGGAATACTCTTACATAGGTCTTCTATATAGGGGGAAAGGGGAACACATATCTTTACACAGGAAGTGTAAAAAGAAGTTATGCACTTTGCACTAACACTCCTCCAAGTACCCTAATACAGTAACCTATAACCCTTTCAAGCTCAGGCCGCCCGCTCAATCCCAACCTATGACATGAGACACACTTCTTCTTTTTAACTGTATATATCCACACATGTCCTTGAAAACTTCAGATTTTCTGTGCCATAATAGTGGTACCAAAGGAGGTATTTTGGCAAATGCAGGGTGAGAAGTTGCATCTGCTGAATCTCCCTCTTCATCACAACTATCAATAATAAAGGAGCCTTTTCCCCTTTTGCATTTGGTCACTGTATATAACTGTTGTTTAAAAAGCGGCAGCATCAGTGGCAAAACCCGCTTAGATCAGGGTACAATCCACTCATGGGTCCTGACCCACCAATAGAAGACCAATGTCCTAACCCCATTTACCTCTGTCAGCACCAATACACAGCTATCAAAATGTGGCTTAGCTGTTTCCTTAGAAGTCAAGCCTAGAACTTCAAACTGTGATAGGAGGAAAATCTTTTCAACAAATAGTTTCTTAAGGTAACCATTTATTTCTTATCTACTCACCCCACCCACTCCCAAAAGGAAAACTTGTAGTTGAAAGGGAATTCCTCACCATACTGCTTCTCTCTAACATTGGTGAAGGCATAGGAGTTCCAGATACTGGAGTGGAGCCAGGTGTCTTTATCTCTTCAATCATATTGATGATTTTTTCTGGCACTTTGGTAGCATCACTGCAAGTTTCCAGCCACCCAGGCAACTTGGAGTTAAGTAACTCTGAGCACTATAAACAACAGGATTGAGGTTTTTTGTTTTTTAAAATAAAGAGTATATACTTTTCAGATTAAACCTTAAAAATGGCAATTGATTACATTGTGACTTAGTTACTTGAGTGCAGACATCTTTGGTTGAAGGTTCTTGTCAAATTCTATTGGTAGTGTGAACTATGACATACTGCAGCACCAAGATACAGATTGTTTTGTGAAATATACTTTCCTGTCACAGAAAAGTAGTGGTTTATATACAAGTCCCTATACAGTTTCCATTATAGGGTCATAGTGGCAAATAACCATCTGCCACAGACTACATGTTGCAACTTGAATGTTCATTTATGGGCCTGGGCTTTCCAGTTTTCAAATGTCACAAATTTCAATCAGTGAGGTCTAAAATTCATGTCTTCTTAGAGTGTAGTCTGCATTGTGGAAAACCTCAGCATCTCACAAAATCAGGCTTTCTGCTTTTCTGACAACTTAAGATTCTTCTCTCATACTAACCTCTACATGGTAATACTTCATATGTTGAGCAAAACTGCAGTGCTTGTCAACCAGAAAACAGAATCTTTTTTTCTCTTCAAGTAAAGCCTCTCTGCAACCTTCAGCGATAAATTTTTGGATATCACTCTGCCGAGAACTCACTGTTTCCAAATACTAAATTAAGTATTAAAAGGTAGATTAAGACAGAGAAAACTTTATACATTCTTCTTAGACAACTTGAATCTAATTGCAGCCTTAATATCTTATCTCAATCCAATCTCAAATAGAGAGGTAAGCAGTGCACTTGCTTACCCCTGATCATTTATTTATTACATTTCTATACTGCCCAATAACTGAAGCTCTCTGGGCAGTTCACAACAATTAAAACCATAGAATACATAAAAACTGCAATATAAAACGTAAAAGCTTAAAACTACAGTATAAAAACACAAACCAAAATAAAACCTAGCAGTAGTGCAGACATTTCAGATACAATAACAGATTTAAAACAACAGAGCTAAAAGACTAAAATGCCTGGGAAAATAAAAAGGTCTTCACCTGGTGCCAGAAAGAGCACAACATAGGCTCCTGGTGAGCCTCTCTGGGAAGCTCATTCCACAATAAATGTATAGAAATAAACATTAGAAATCAACTAGATAAAACTTATAGAAATATCCCTTATCTTTAACTACATTTATTCCCTTGCTACGTCTACACAATATCCAATTAGTTTTTCCTTCCAAGAGATATTAGAATGCTGACATGCAAAATGCCTATGAACACTCCTTCTACAGCAAGTCAACAGAAGAACGTTAGTTTGAGACATGAACATCACACCCCTCCAATGTAATCCAATTTCAGATATTCAAATTAGAGATAGATGGGCTTTGATCCCAAATCTGGTTGAGTGAAAGCCAATCGCACAGTGGGACTTTCCCCACTCCCCCTTCAGTTGAATGTGGTACAGGGGCTACAGTGGGAAGGGGGATCAGGGAAAAGTGGGTGGAGGCAGCTTGCATGAGTGGAGGGCAGTGAGGAGGGCGGGTCGAGAAAGCTCCACTGTGGAAGTAGCTTCAATTTGTGCAACTCTGGGTCAAGGCCATGCACTTTGGCACAGGGAATGGCATGAACACAAGGAGAGCATATTAACCTCCGTTTCTTTAAGCTCATATTTTGTTGCATTCCTTCCTCCTTGACTTTTCCTTCGGATTTTCTTTAGCTCAGCCTGAGACTTTTCCAAAGAATCCAGTTTACTTCGATGTTCATTCTGGTATCTCTTCAAAGTAGCCTGCAACCAAAGTGTTCAGAGGTGTTAGACAACCATGTTGGGAATTCAACTCCCTATACCAAGAGGCTAATACTTGAGAAGGCATGTTCAACCAATGTCAGTGTCAGTGCCACAAAACATGATGTTATTCTGGTGTTGCAGTAAAACATTGCATTACAAATGATCAGAACATGCTACAGTCAGTTGCCCCAATCTAATGTCAGCAACTTGAAAGTGGGAAAAGCTGTAAAGGGGGTCCAGCAAGTTTGTTGTTCATTCACAGCCTGGTGTTACTTGAGTCTGATAATTTATTTGTTTAGCATTTTTCTATACCACCCAATAGCCCATGCTCTCTGGGTGATTCACAAAAATTAAAACCCTAAAATACAACATGATCAAACATCATATAAAACCCTTAAAAGTTTAAAACATAATAAAATCAGAGCAATGTGTAACCCCATGACACACCGGTCTGAGAAGCTGCTGCTGCATTCATTTATTTTATTTACTTTTGACATTTTCACCGGCCTTTAAAAATAATTTTGTCTAAAGGAGGTTCACAATGGAGAGCCCTCAACAGGGGTACATAGCTCATGATAAAAAATATTATAGCAGCAAAATATTAGAACAATTTCCATGAGATAGTTGAGAAAGTAACCATGCCTTCTTGCAAGTCTGAGCTGATTTGTTTATGGATTCATAATTGAATTATCAGCTTTTACAGAAGCCCAGAAAATTTCTTATCTTTTCACAGACATAACATACATAACATACATAACAGCTCTATTTGCTAAAGCTCCAAGGATCTTAGAACTAAGAAGACAGAGATTTCTCTATCCATAATGCTGCTGCTAGAGGTGTATGATCAAACCCTGTTTGGTTTTAGCTCAAGGTATTTGCCATCCCAGTGCACAAGATTCCATAACTTGGTAATTGCATAGTATAAAGTTAAAACTGGCGTTACTGCTCTTCCTTTGACCAGCAAACATTTTAGCTTGAATTCTTGTCTTTTTGTAAAGCTTTTGCCAATGATGAATGTTTTCATGCGGCATAACAAGAGGTAACATCTGGCATATGAATATATCTAACATCTAGAAATCCAAAACATCTTAAGTATATCTCCAATCATAATTCAGTATTAATTGCATTCTTGCCATACATTCTAATTAGAAACAAGACCCATTGACTGCTATGGGTCTTCCAGGTAAGCGTGCAGGTTTGTGTAAAGTATATAGGATTGCAATCTTAAAGATTCAGTCTTGAAGTCAACACATGCAGGTCTTCAGTCTTGATATATGGTAAAAACAGAGGTGTTGTAGACAGAACTCAGTGCCCTAAATCCAAGAATTTGTTATAGACATGATGCTGCAGAAGTGAAAAGGCTTTCCCACCACCCCAGTGGAGTCACTGGGTAGTATCTAATGTTAGTTCTACATAAAGTAGACCCACTGAAATGAATGGGACTTAGTTATGGCTAACTTAAGTCTCATTCATTTCAATGGTTTGACTTTACATAGGACTAACATTGGAGACTACCTACAGTGCCATGCATTTTTTATGATAGTTACCAACATCAAATATCACAAGGGGTAAGATTATTATATATATGGTCAATGTTCTCTGGCACTGGAAATTAATATACTTACATTCATGTATTTTACATCTAGTTCAGTTTTCTTCTCCAGCTCAGATATAATCTCTTTATGGAATTTCTTGAACTTTAGGAGGAAACATATGATATTATGGTCAAAAGGTTAGCATACCCACATAAGAAATGATTTTGAAATATTTAAAAAATATTGCAAAAATGTCTACTTACACTTTCATCTAAGCTGTCATTTAGTTTCTTGTGTGCAATAGAAATTTCTATGAGAACATGCCCTGTTGACAAACAAAATTCAACATTATTTCTGGTTTATTTTACTGGTGGAAGACTTTTAAAGGGGGGGAGAGCAGTAGAGCAATGCATTCAACAGTATGCAGAATATGTGGATATTCTTTTTAAATCCCTTACCACAAACAGCAAAACAAGTTTTAGAACAAATGGTATCTGGCCACAGTTATGCACAACAACTATTTGATAACAATATACTTTTACAGATACAATAGCCCTTTATATACATTCAAAATAGGTGTTAACTGAACATACAAAGAGGGGATTAGGATCATGCCTCCTGTCCCTGCCCCCACCTCCACGCATTGATCAGCTTGCTACAAACACAGTCTGCACAGGAACAACTCGTATGTGTGTATGCCCTCTCCATAAGATAAGGGATCCTGTATTTTGCAATTGAGGGGGTGGGCAGGGGTGGAAGGTGTAATCCAACCCCCTATCCATGTATATACCCTATATACATTTCAACCATGTGAAGAGCTACAAACTCTCTTGCTAGGAAACAGCCTGCTGCTACTGCACAGTTGCCCAATAATATATTTCCTCCTCCAGTCGATGTTCTTTTCTTGCACTGCATGGATCACAGCTCAGTGGTAGAGCACATGCCTTGCATGCATAAGATCCTACTTTCAATCCACAGAGGATTCAGAAAGGGCTGAAAGACTCCTGTCTTAAACCTTGGAAAGCTGCAAATGTAGGCAACCTGGTGCCTTCCAGAGCACTTACTCCCATAAATGGTATTTCAATGCGTTCTATTGTTTTAATCTATTTTAAATTGTTTTGTAAGCTGCCTTGAACAACACTTTTGTAAGAAAGGGGGGTATAAACCAAATTAATTAATTAAATAAATAATCACTGACCATTGGTCATGTTGGCCAGGGTTGATGGGAGTTGTCATTTGAAACATCTGGAGGGTACCAGGTTGCTTATCCCTAATGGATCAATGATCTGACTTTGTATAAGACAGCTTTTTATGTCTGTATGTCAATTAAGACATAACCTTCTCAACACATCTCTTAACTCTCAAATGCTCTGATGAGAACTGCAAAAACCCTGGCAGTATAACCCATCAAAGCCTCAAAGCCAATATAATGGCACTTAGGTAGCCAATCTCCTGGCAAATCCAGAAAATTTCCATCTATGCCATATCTAGCAACCATGGCTGAAGAACCATGGCCTCTTTCCTTCTGCTTATGAGAACGCAGGAATAGGGAGGAAATACGTTACTGAGTCCTCTTCCTCATGTGTCTTTCTTCCACATTCACTATTATTTCAGCAAACTGTTGAGAGATCTAATTGATGCCTGCCCTTTCTCCTCTACCATATTAGTAGCAGACAGTCTCTGACTCAGCCCTTCTACCTGTAAAACACAAATATTTATAACCTACCTTGCAAATGAAAATAGGGACTGGGACTGGGTGTAATCATGCATGCCCTCAGTTATGCATGGGCAAGTCCCACCTACTTAAATGGGACTTGCGCACGAAAACACTATGCGGAGGATTGCAGCTGACCTCATAAAATATGTCAGCCTTAAGTATGCATATTTGAAGAAATAATGAAGCAATTTACAATTTAATGAAGACTAAGGTTCAAATCCTGCAAAGTGTGTGTATTTTTTAAAGCTTTCTTCAGCTCTGCTCATACAGTACATGCTTTTGAGATTTTGCTGCCACAGCAACACACTTGACCAACGGCTGGCAAATTTGCAAAGATTAATGCAGTAGAAGCTGGAACTCAACATTCTGACAGCTATCCAACAAGGCTGTGTGCTGGCACTACTCTCCCCACCCTTGTACACTCCCTTCCTTTGGCTTTTCCTGCCACGACAGTGTAAATGTTCAATAAAACGACTCATTCACCTGGCGGGGTCAAGACTGGAAAACCTGACTTTCATATGTTGTTATTCTGGTCTTCATAGCACTCTCAGAGCTACAGGGTGTGACTGGCTGATCTTCCTGAAAATTGATTTTTTTCTTTTGCCCTTCAAAACAATTTGAAGGACTAATACAGTTCGGAAATGAAAGTAAATATTTAAGATGGTTATTTTATATACAGGTCTGGGTTTTTTCCTACTTTTTCCTACATCCCAAGAGCCTCATCGTCCCCATAACGTCCCCATCGTCCCCACTGGCTCACCTACTTCCTCTTGTGTAATTAATGAGTCAATATTTTGACAATGAAACCATAGTAATCTTACAGTACACAGTAAGATGCAAAGAGTAAGACAAACAGAGCTCTTTTACCTAAAAGTCAAATACTTCCACAGTTGACGGATTTGGGGGATTTTACAGTCATATTATTAAGCCGAAGCTGTACTTTCTAAAGTATCAGAACAGCGTTGGGTAGAATGTTAGTTACTCTCATAAGTACTGCAGACAGGGAAATGCAGAAGTACGGAATGAGCTAGCTTGTGTCTTCTAAATGTAATACATCTAATGGAAATACTTCAGCATTAACACTCTTCCACATTTTAGCCTCCAACCTAAGTTCATTTACTGTGACTGAAAACTCATCTCTTTGCCTGCCCTTCTAAAGTGACAGAACACAAGAGCAATGGGAATGTTGGCAGCTTCTGTTCTTCCACACTGCAGTAGGTATCAGAAAACAAAATCCCTTCTTTATTAATGTCAGAAGATACTTTAAAAAAATCTAGTCCTCTCTGGATGTCAGAACTTAATATCAGCCAAATGTGCACATCGGATTTCCTAGAAGTTACAATGCTTTAGTGCCTGCTACCTGTCAGACTTCTGGGCCATTGTTAGTAATTCCAGTACTGCAACAATACCCAATTCAACAAGAAGGGTAAACGCCTTTTGCCACAAGCAAATGGAAAGAAAAAACCTACAGCAGGAAGCACAATCTGTACTCTTAAAGAATCTGACCACAGGCCTGAGTATTCACAGGACAGGCACCTTCTTTAACTGTTTAAATGGAGATAGGATAGATGTAATTTGGCAACAAGCAGTCAGAAAGATAGATGGTCACTATTTCATCTTTAAAGGAGTATCAACACATACATGACTTTTGGAGAGGGACATAATATTTATCAGGAGCCATTGATGGATAATGGACCTTCCAAGTTATGGTGGCTGTGTGTCCTACTTCACAGAGGACAGTTCTCTATTTTGAAGGCATCCTCTATTTGAAGAGCTGACCAGTCCAAGTCTAGATTTAAGAACCATAAAGAGGGAGAGCAGCAGGGGCCTTGAAATTGCCCATCAACACTTGGCACCTGGGCAGGAAGCTGAGCAGGCATACTGGTCATCTGGTTACAGTCTTCTCCATGATGTTGAGATATATTGTATTTCTATATAAATTGTACTAATTATTTCTAAATTTGCATCTATAAATATAAATAAGTATATGCAAATGTTATGTATATCCGCTTTCCATTTTTTTGCGGAGGTGGGAGTGATTCCTTTCCTTTTTTGGTGATGAGTAAGTGGCCATTCTACCCCAGGTTCAGAGGCAGTATACCTCTGGATACCAAGTGTTGTGGGAGGGCAAGAGCAAGGGTGGGAAATTGCCTTCATACTATGCTGGAAAGGGCCACTGTGGGAAATATAATGCTGGACTAGATAAACCTTTGGTCTGATCCAATAAGGCTCTTATTACTATAAATTTGTGTATATTCTGCATGTGTACATAGATAGACTCAAGGTGGCTTAAAAAACTTCAAACAGAATAATAATATATGAGTTGTGAGTTTGATAATCTCACCCTTCTGCTATGCCTAGTGTTCATCCCAATTGCATTCGAATTACACAGTGACACCTGTTCAATTCCATTCCTGTCAATTGGTTTACACAGGTGTAACTAATTATAGCTCAGTAAACAAACTCTTGATGAATCATAAAACAGAACAGGATCCTTTTTGCTTAATAAAAATCAGTTGACTCTGGAGAACAGAGCATGAAAAAGCTCTATTTTACCAGGGAATATATTTAAACATGACTCTGAATATAACCTATTGAGTAAAAATGTGAATTTAAGTTTAAAGAGAAAAAGGACGCCAGAATAAATATATTTAGAATACCTTGCCAATGTGTACAAAGCCTTGCTAGCTTGACTGGTGGGTTTAGCAAGCTGCTTGCTCAGAACGAAATAATATTTGCATCATGTCACAAGGCTTGATTAGATAAAAATTGGGTAGGATTAAGATACTGCAAATGAACACACTTATTTTAATATTGTGTATGATGTCCATCATCTTAAACATTAAATAACTTTAGCTTCATCATGTTTCTCCTCTTAAAGCTTGCAGTCCAATTTGTTGAACTACAACGAAGAGTTCTATGGCACCCAAAAGATGAAGAAATGTATTATGGTATAAGCTTTCGTGGGCTAGGGAATAACCAAGGGAAACGCTTTGTGCATCTGACAAATTTGGCTCTGGCCCATGAAGGCTCATCTTCAACCCCTACTTCGGAATACTTTTGTTCTCTCAGTATTGTTGGTGGACTCACTAGCCCGGCCATTATAGAGTAAATAATTGCCTATTTTTAAATCAGGCTAAGAGAGGCTGTACACCATTTTTGGTCATGCCCAAGCAACAACTTCAATGCCTACTAAAAATTAAGCTTAATCCATTTAATTACACTGCATAGTCAAAATCAGGGTACCAAAAACACACCTAGTCACCCCCACATATTGTTCCCAGAAGGATGTATTATGACAAAGGAGTGCCAATGATATTCAGCAGAAATATTGTTTCTGTTTGTAATTGAAGATAGATTTTCCTCAGAAATAACTATGGATTTCATTCATTATTCCATATAAATTCCATAACCTGAAAAACAGTAAATCTGTCATTTTCTACCCTGCAAGAACATTAAGGTTGTCAACAGATTATAAAACCTGTCATTTCCACACAACTATCAGCGAAAGAACCCATTCAAACACTATTGTCAAAATATATTCACTCACATCATTTAATGTCTTTCATTGGATCAAACTAACATATATATATATATATATATTTAAATCCAAGGATATTAAAAATTTGTGGTTAGTGCTTACACAAGTACATGTAAACAACATATTCATCTTGACTCATTTAAAAGTGATTGGTACGTTATAGTGTGTAATTTTGGTATTAGAAAAGAATAAAAACCAAGCAGGTGCGTCATTAATAATGTATGAACAAAACATAACATTTTTTCCACTTGATGTAAGGGTAGTAATATGTTACTGGTCTCTGAGGCTTTTTGTTTAAGGTACAATTCCATACTAATTGATGCAGATTCACAGTTTTAAAAGAACCTTAACACATAGGCTTTGAACTTGGCCCCTTCGAAGTGGAACTTGGGCCCCTCAAAAAGTGATTCCTGACTCCATGGAACAGCATGGATGTTGCGCAGAGGGATGGAATTGGAGGGTGAAAAATAAATCCTCCCAATATTCCCCCCAAGAATGTGGAAGTGCCTTTTGCTCACTTAACGGAGTATTTGGAATCAGAGCCATTATACAGAATAGCATCAACTGTCCCAACTACAGAGAAAACTCTTGCCTTGTTAAAGCCTAGATGAATAGATTTGTTATGTGGGCTTCAAAACTGCATGAACCTTAAGAACAAAAGAAAATCCAATTACTGCCTAGCCACAGGCCTGAACATGCCCAAGGGCTTGACATTGTTTAAGCAGGTTGGTAAAAAGAAGATCACCCAAGTGGATGGGTCTTTGCTTATGCAATAAAAGCCAGTACAAGCAAAACACATATGACCTCATTACATTAATTTTAGCCATAGCTTCCAGCTCTGAAGTGATCATAACTTACCACAGAGGTGGTATATGTCAGGTGCAGGTCCCTTGTTTCCATTTCATGTGGTATTTGTGAGGAAAGGAAGCTTTGACAGCTTGCAATAGAAAACCACATAGATGTATTAAAGGCTAGTGGTGCAGTGTTAGTGTAAAACAGATATAACGAAGTATACCTCTTCATAACCTGCACTATTCAGCTGATAGGCAGGTACAGGGGAAGGAGCCTGGGGAAGGAGGACCAGCCAGCAGCTGCACCAGGTGGATCCTGAGCCTGAGCCTGCTTCTGCCCCCGCCCACAGGTACTTAAGGCGGGGCTGCCAGAGGCTGCTCGGGAAGGAGTCTGGAGAAGGAGGACCAGCCAGCCAGCAGCTGCACCAGGTGGATCCTGAGCCTGATCCTGCTTCTGCCCCTGCCCACAGGTACTTAAGGCGGGGCTGCCAGAGGCTGCTCGGGAAGGAGCCTGGGGAAGGAGGACCAGCCAGCAGCTGCACCAGGTGGATCCTGAGCCTGAGCCTGCTTCTGCCCCCGCCCCCGCCCACAGGTACTTAAGGCGGGGCTGCCAGAGGCAGCGCCTCGGCGTCGTGCCAAGTGCGACGCTAAGTGCGCACTTAGCGTCGCACTTGGAGTCACAAGATCTACCCACCTGCCTCTCCAGAGACACCAGCAGCCACAACACCAGCAGCAAATAGCAGCAGCAGCAGAGGGCAGCAGCTTTAAAGACCAGGGGAAGGGGCAAACGTGGACTATCTGTTCCTTCTTAGCTGCTGTTCTCTTTTATCTCTTTTATATTCTTTTAAACTGTTGTATATTTTATATCTTAATATTTTAATATGTGCCTGGGAGGACTATTGGACAACTCAGGGGGTGGGGGAGGTGCCACCATAACTGTGGTCACGGGCAGGGGGAGGTATGGTGTTGGGGGATTAACAGGCCAGCTGAGGAGAAGAGGGGCTAGACACCTTACAGCTGTCCCCTCTTCTGGTTCTTCCCCCAACCTGATGGTTCCTGGCAGCCTTACCAGTCTGCCCTCAGGTCTGGTGGTGCTGCTGCTGAATGCCAGGTCGGCCCAAAATAAGACCTCCCTCATCCATGATTTGATTGTGGATGAGGGGGCTGACCTGGCATGTATTACTGAGACCTGGGTGGGGGAACTGGGAGGGGTCACTCTCTCCCAGCTGTGCCCTCCTGGGTACTCAGTGCAGCACCAACACCGACTTGAGGGTCGGGGAGGGGGGGTTGCCGTGGTCTATAGGAATTCAATCTCCCTCTCCAGGCTTCCTGCTCATTCGAGTGCAGATCTTGAGTGTCTGTACCTAGTGTTGGGTACCCGGGACAGATTAGGGATTCTGTTGGTGTACCGCCCACCCCGCTGCCCATCAGACTCCCTGCCTGAGCTGACGGAGGTGGTCTCGGACTTGGTGTTGAGGACCCCCAGGATGATGGTCCTGGGGGATCTCAACTTCCATGCTAAGGCCGCTGTATCCGGGGCGGCTCAGGACTTCATGGCTGCCATGACAACCATGGGGCTGTCCCAACATGTCATTGGCCCAACGCATATAAAAGGACACACGCTTGATCTGGTTTTCTCGACTGGGCAGGAGGATGGTGATCTGAAAGTAGAGGAATTAACATCTGTCCCTTTGTCATGGTCAGATCACTTCCTGCTGAGGTTTAGACTTCTGGAGGCCTTTCCCCTCTGCAAGGGTGGGGGACCTATTAAAATGGTCCGCCCCCGGAGATTAATGGATTCCGATGGATTCCAGAGGGCTCTGGGGGATTTTCCTGCTGGTATGGCTGGTGCTCCTGTTGAAGCCCAGGTCGCTCTGTGGAATGCAGAGATGACTCGGGCGGTTGACACGATCGCACCCAAGCGCCCTCTCCCTCTGAGCAGAGCCCGGCCAGCTCCTTGGTATACACCTGAGCTGAGGGCAATGAAGCAAGAGGGGAGACGGCTAGAACGCAGGTGGAGGAAAACTTGTGCTGAGTCTGACCGAACACAGGTAAGAGCCCACTATCGAGCCTACTCTGTGGCGGTGAGGGTGGCAAAGAGGCAGTTCTTTTCCACCAGCATTGCATCTTCTCAGTGTCGCCCGGCGGAGCTTTTCCGAGTGGTTCGCGGCCTGTTACATTCTGGGCCAGGGAGAGAGACGGTGGAACCCTCGGTAGCACGCTGTGACGGGTTTGCGCAGCACTTTGAGGATAAAGTCGCTCAGATTCGTCATGAATTGGACACCACGATTAATGCAGTTCCATTGGTAGAGGCGTTCAGAGCACCGTCTGGTCCAGTTTTATTGGATGAGTTTCAGTTACTGAGGCCTGAGGATGCGGACAAGGTGCTTGGCCAAGTCCGATCGACCACTTGTGTGCTTGACCCTTGCCCTTCATGGCTTATTAAATCAAACAAGGAGGGGTTGTCCGGCTGGGTCCAGGAGGTTGTAAATTCCTCCTTGAGAGAGGGAGTGGTGCCTGCCGCTTTAAAAGAGGCAGTAATTAGACCACTCCTGAAAAAGCCTAACCTGGACCCAGAGGATGTTAACAATTATAGGCCAGTGGCCAACATCCCCTTCCTGGGCAAGGTGCTTGAGCGGGTGGTTGTAGGATAGCTCCAGGCACTCTTGAATGAAACGGATTATCTAGATCCATTTCAATCGGGCTTCAGGCCTGGTTTTGGAACGGAAACTGCCTTGGTCGCCCTGTGGGATGACCTCTGCTGGGAGAGGGACAGGGGGAGTGCGACCCTGTTGATTCTCCTGGACCTCTCAGCGGCTTTCGATACCATCGACCATGGTATCCTTCTGGATAGGTTGTCTGGGTTGGGAGTTGGAGGCACTGCACTACAGTGGTTCCGCTCCTACTTGGATGGCCGATTCCAGAAGGTGGTGCTGGGGGATTATTGCTCTGTGCCATGGCAATTGTGCCATGGGGTTCCACAGGGCTCTATTCTATCCCCCATGCTGTTTAACATCTACATGAAACCGCTGGGGGAGGTTATCCGGAGGTGTGGGCTGAGGTGCCATCAATATGCGGATGACACCCAGCTCTACCTCTCTTTCTCATCAAAACCAGGTGAGACAGTGGCTGTTCTGAACCAGTGCCTGGGCACGGTAATGGACTGGATGAGGGCCAATAAACTGAAACTCAATCCAGACAAGACGGAGGTACTGTTGGTGGGTGGTTCGTCTGCCCGGCTAGGTGATATTCAACCTGTTCTGGAGGGGGTTGCACTCCCCCTAAAGGATCAGGTTCGTAGTTTGGGGGTGCTCTTGGATCCAGAACTGTCACTTGAGGCACAGGTGAACTCAGTGGCACGGAGCACTTTTTATCAGCTTAGGCTGGTATACCAACTACGCCCTTATCTGGACAGAGATAGCCTAGCTACAGTTATCCATGCTCTGATAACTTCTCGTCTGGATTACTGCAATGCGTTATACGTGGGGCTGCCTTTGAAAACGGTCCGGAAACTTCAGCTGGTCCAAAATAGGGCAGCAAGATTGTTAACAGGGACTGGCCTGCGAGCTCATATTACGCCAGTACTTTTCCAGCTGCACTGGTTGCCGGTCCATTTCCGGGCCCGATTCAAAGTGCTGGTGTTAACATTCAAAGCCCTTAACGGCTTGGGGCCAGGTTACCTGAAGGATCGCCTCCTCCCATATGTGCCTGCCCGGACCTTAAGATCATCATCAGCAGCCCTTCTCCGTGAGCCCCTGCCAAAGGAAGTGAGGCGGGTGGCTACTAGGAGGAGGGCTTTTTCTGTTGTGGCACCCCAGCTCTGGAATGAGCTCCCTAGTGAGGTTCGCCTGGCGCCTACATTGTACTCCTTTCGGCGCCAGGTGAAGACCTTTTTATTTTCCCAGGCATTTTAGCTTTCTAAATTTTTATCTTTGCTGTTTTAAATCTGTATTTTAAACTCCTGTACTGCTGCTAGGTTTTATTGTGGTTGTATTGTTATATTGTGGTTTTAATGTTCTATATATTTTAAATTGTTTTATTGTGTGTTGTTTGGTTTTAGTTTTTGTGAACCGCCCAGAGAGCTTCGGCTATTGGGCGGTATAGAAATAAATAAATAAATAAATAAATAAAATAAATACATCCAGCAAACTCTTACTAGTATCTAGGGCAGTTACCTGTAACTGTGGTTCTTCAAATGGTAATCTGTAAACTCACACATACGGTGTTATGAGCCTGCACAGAACAGTCATTTGGAACATTCTAGAGCTAGAAAGAGTTTTAGGCAGGAGTTCTGCCCAGCTCCTCTGTGCACGCTCCAGGCATGGCTCCCACCTGCCTCTCAGTTCCAAGTCCACTGCAACAGAGGAATCCAAGAAAACAGGGCATTGAAGTGGGGAGGCACCAAAGCGGGATGACCACTCAAAGAACCACAGTTACAGGTAAGCAACCTGTCCTCCTTCTTTGTGGTCTCTGTGACTCACACATATGGGTGACTGACAAGCAATAGACTTACTGGAGGGGGATGTCACACCAGAATTGAAGAAAGAATTGCTCTGCCAAAAGCTGCATCAACGCGTGCTCTGATATCTAGGCAGCAGTGTTTAATGAAGGTAGAAGGTTGAGCCCAGGTTGCCACGCTACACAATTGTGGAAGCAAGATGCCTCTGAAGAAAGTAGCAAAGGATTCTATGGCTCTGGTTGAGTACTTGTAGGGGAGCAGGTAGGTGTGCCAGTAGATAAGGCTAGAAGTATGGCCTAAACCACCCATTTGGCGAAGCGTTGTGGTGACACAGGGTGACCTTTTTGGGTCCCGGGTGGCAGATGAATAAATGAGTGGAGTTTCTAAACAATGATGTACTGTGCAAACAGAATGAAAGTGCCTGTCTGACAGTTAAGGAATGATGCTTGACCTCCATCGGGGAGATAGGCTGAGGAAGGAAAGTTGGTAGCACAATATCGAGTTAAGTGGAATTGTGATACAACCTTTGGAAGAAAGGCACATCCAGGTATCCACTTTATCTTTGTGAAAAATCAGGAATGGCTGGTCATGCCTGAGAGCACACAATTCACTTGCTCTCCATGCTGAAATAATGGCAATGAAGAAGGCCACCTTCATCATGAGGAACTTAAGGCTGGCTGTAGCGATATGTTCAAAGTGCTTGGCCATCAGTTGAGCCAGTACCACTGAAAAGATTCCAGGCTGGGAAAGGAGGGGAGGCCAGTGGATAGAGGTTGGCAAGTCCTTTAAGGAATCAGTTAACATGGGGGTGTGAGAAGAGAGAGAAGTCCTCAATATTGTCAAGATTTGCCAATAAGGCTGCTAGGTAGATCCTGAAGGACAGGACTGCTAAGCCCTTAGATTTCAAAGAAAGAAGAAAGTGCAATATACTTGGGACATTGCAGGATTTTGGGTTCTGTCCCCTTGGGGCAAGACATTTCAGAAAAGCCTTCCACTTGGCAGCATATGCAGCCCAGATGGAAGGTTTGCGGGAAGCAGTCAGTACTTCCAAGACCTCATCGGAGAACTGGAGAATTTGTCCACCTTCCATGTCATGAGACATAAGAGTCTCTAGGTCGCGGTGCCTGATCTCCCTGTAAACTGTCGCGTTTGAGATGGAGGTTACTAAGAGCCAGTCATCTATGTAAGGAAAGACAACAGTCTCTTGAAATCTCAGGTGTGTTGCCACTACTGCCACACAGTTTGAAAAGACTCTTCGAGCCATGGCTAGGCTGAAAAGCTTGTTGTCCAGAGTGAATCTGAGAAAGGGGCAAGATGCAGCATGTATAGCAATGTGGAAGTTATTGCAGCAAACCAGTCTCTCCGACACAGTAGGAGAAAGATAGAGGAGAGCGTAGTCATCCTGAATTTCTTCAGGTGAATGTAGCGGTTGACATCTCGAAGGTCAAGTATAGGTCCCCCGTCTTTTGGGGGGATTGTAAAGTAGCTGGAGAAGAAATTGGTGGTCACACTCTTGCTCAACAGGGTAGCAATTTCTTTCCTTAGAACCAGAGTGGAGTGGAAGACTCCCCATAGGAGGAGTGTCTTTGAATTCCATGGAATAGGCCCAGGCAATGATAGTGAGTATCCACTTGTCTGTGGTGATGGACCTCCAGGCAGGAAGAAAGGATTCAAATATGTTTGGGTGAAGGGGAGTGGATGGTTGGGCTCCTCTGTAGGAGTCAAAGATTGGTCATGTTTTTTGGCAGTATTTGCTCTGAAAGGGTGTCTTGGAGTGAAAGGAGGAGTACGAGCCCTGTTTAGAAGCTGAGTTCAGGCCCAAGTCAGGCTGGCGCTGAGGTAGCTATTGGCATTGCCAGTACAAATGTGGTCGGTTGGCAGAGGACAATGAGGATTAGAATCTTGTTCTGATCTTTCGGACGGATGTCTTCATTTTGTAAACGCGGTCAAGAGTGTTATCCATGGATGCACTGAAAAGGCCTTTGCGGTCAAAAGGAATGTTCCCCCATTCTTGATCTAGCTTCCTGGTAGAGTCCTGCAGTACAGAGCCAGGCATGATGTCTCAGATGGATAGCAGCTGCTATGGCCTTGGAACTGCAGTCAGCCATATGGCAAGCAGTGTTCATTTGTTGGCCTTAGAGAAGTTTAAATAAATATCAAAGGTTCTCAATGAATGGCACAATTCTGAGAGTGCATGGGAAACTTTCACCTTCTGCAAGTGACAATGGTTTAGTCATGAACATGGCTTTCTGGGTTGGAAACCTATCCCCCAAATTTATGTGGAAGCAGAGAGCTGATGCACACACAACTCTCTGACTTGTCCCCATGTAGTTGGGCATCAGTCTCAGAATACTTTGAAGGGATCAGTGGGCTAATATGATAAGTATTTAAATAAGAGACCTTCATTTACACACTTTTTTAATTAAAAAAATATGAAAGCAATATTTAATTGCTAAGGTGACCCCCCTGCCAAAATCTCTGGCATTCAAATTTTGAAAATGTTCTGTGTACGGGACACACCCTAGAGGCAAATGTGTTGCCAGTAACTCATATTGCTGCTCTAGAATGCCTGAAAGGTAGAACTGTATTTTAATATACTGATTCAGTACCTTACATCCCTATAGCATTCATGAGAAAAAAGCTTATACATAGCTTCTTTCAACAAAAGAGGCAATTTTAGCTGGTAAGGATTAGCTGATACTACACTGCCCTAGTGTCCTTGCATGCAGCATTCAAGATTTCCTTATCCAATGGGTCCAAATACAGCCCTTGCTATATTTGGACCCATTCCATTGCTCAAAGCACTATTTGGATACAGAATGAAAATTGGGACATTCAAGGCATTTACCATAATTGGCAGCATAACCTACATACAATCAAGAAAAAAAACCAGAGGGCCACGCTAGCACTCAGCACAAATGTCAATGAGAGGAAACACCTACCAGGCAAAGAGATACACGTAATATTAATACTGAGCTAGATCACACCCACTGCAGATTTTGTAAGCTCTTTAGCCCCAGAGGGTGCATCATTGAGCATATGACTGCAGATGCATTCTGCCATGATGAGTGTTTGTATACATAAGTAGCTGCCAGTACCCACTGTGTGGGTGTGGTTGCAGAAAACAAACCAGAAGATCAGAGCGTATCAACCAGTAATCCCCCAATTTGCATATCCCTAACATTACTATGCACAATGCCTCCGCCCTTATCCTAAACACACTAAAATGCACTGTGCAGCTTTTAATGCTGATGCAGGGCTATACTGATTTCCCATGTTGACTGTCACCTTTGGACTTTGGTTTTTTCAGTTCTCTTCCTAATTTAAATTGATGGATTAGACATAAGAACATAAGAAGAGTCCTGCTAGATCAGATCAAAAGCCCATTGTCCGGCATTCTGTTCACACAGTGGCCAACAAGATGCCAACGGAAACCCACAAGCAGGACATGAGTGCAATTGCACCTCATGTTCCCCAGCAACTAGTATTGAGAGGTATACTATCTCTGATACTGGAGGTAATATATACCCATCGTGACTAGTAGCCACTGATAGCCTTTGATTCCATGAATTTGTCTAATCCCCTTTTAAAGCCATCTGTGCTGACAGCCACCACTATTTCTTGTGGTGGCCAATAACTACGTGCTGTGCAAAGAAGTATTTCCTTTTGTCTGTCCTGATTCTCCCACCAATCAGCTTTACTGGATGACCTCAGGTTCACATATTATAGCTCTCTTCACACCTGGCATTTTATTCCACTACAAACTCTTCCTTTTGATTCCTGACCCTTTCTGGGATTTAGACTGGCCCTGTAAACAGGCATCTCTCATAGCGCTTCCCTCCACATGATATCTTTTCATGGCTGGGCCAAGCTGCATGGAACAATCAGGACAGAAGGGGGCTGCTAGCTCCATACCACCTCCCCTCCCCTGATTATTGATTCCTGTAACATGATTGATGGTTCTGCCCCATCCCTCCACTTCTCCACAGCAGGAGGGAGGTCGCAAGCCTTTCTAGTGATCTGGATAGCAGGCTATGGGAGCTCGTCCCCTCCTTCCTCCAAGGGAGAGTCTTCTTGGTGGCTTACCCTGAGATTGTTGGTACTGCTAGTCCTTCTCTGCTAAATATGTCAGTGTGTGATGGAATTAAATATAGTACATTGCTTGCACTACTGAGTTTGAAGAGTATACCAATTTCCGGGTTCCCAACTACATAGGTAAAAAATCCACAAATGGACTTGTATACAGTCAATGGACCACGCCATCCCTAACAGCCCCTGCTCCCCAGGCAACCGCTTCATGGGGGACGCCTTCATTACACCCGGCTTGCTCCCTGCCCCCTGCTGTTGTTGCTCTTCCCCCTTATTCTGGCTTCCCAATTACCCTGCAAGGTGGGCTAGGAGAAGAGACAGTGGCTGGCTAGGTGGGAGGGAGTACTATGGAAAACCACCTCAGCATCACTGCCTTATCTAAAACAACTCCACACCCCAAAAGGAAACTATTAAAAATGACCATTCCAAGCTCTGCATGATGAATTTATTCAGGGGAGGAGAAAAGGCACTTTTAATACCCATTGATATCCTAAGTGTCAAGCCTTTCTCCTGCATGACTGAGAAGGGAGACTTCCCCATCACCTGGGAGGAAAAAAGCCCATCAAACTGGTGAGCAAAAGGGAGAAGAAGCAGTCATTGAAGTCAATGGGAGGGTGAAGTTCCAAGTAAATGCACTGAAGGGGATGCACTCCTATGCATGCCTACTCAGAAGCAAGCTACACAGATTTCAGTGGCACTTACTCCCAGGAAAGGAAAGCCTTACCGCCAATGAGTTTACTCAGAAGTAAGCACTGCTGCGTTCAAGGGATCTCAGAGCCCATAGTGGAATGGGAGAGAGGCAGAAGTGGTCACTGGAAGAGGTCAGTGACCTGCCCCCCTTCCCACCAATCTGTTGTCATGACAATGTTATTCAACACTCCTAGCAATACCCCTTAGCACACGCCCACACAAAGCGGGACAAAACGCTAAAGGGGAAATAAACAACAAGGAGGAAATGGCGATTTCCATCGTAAGCAGAGAAAATGCCGGGGTTTCCCCGTTCTCAGATAACACGGAAAGAGAGAGTGGAAGTTGTGAGATAGCAGCAGGAGAGCAGCGGCGTCATCTAAATCTCCCGTGAAAACCAGTGATAAAGAACAATCCTGCTAAAAAACTCAGGTGTGAAGAGAGCCTATGAGAGAGGAAGAGAAACGTCTCCTTATCCACTTTCTCCACATCATACATAATTTTACGTACTTCTATCATTTCTCCCCTTACTCACCATTTTTTCTAAGCTGAAAAAAATACAGCCCCTTGATCATTTTGGCTGCCTTTTTCTGCATCTTTTCCAGCTCTACAATATCCGTTTTGAGATATGGTCATGAACACTGTACATAATATGGTCACACCACAGATTTATATAAAGTGTAGTGTAGTGGTGAGAGTGACGGACTGGGAGCCGGGAGATCCGGGTTCTAGTCCCCACTTGGCCATGGAAGCTCACTGGGTGACTTTGGGCCAGTCACAGACTCTCAGCCCAACCTACCTCACAGGGTTGTTGTTGTGAGGATACAACGGTGAGGAGGAGGATAATGTAAGCCGCCTTGAGTTCCTTGCGAGAGGGAGAAAGGCGGGGTATAAATGCAATAAATAAATAAATAATAAATAATAAATTATATAAAGGCATTATGATATTGGCAGTTTTATTTTCAGTTCCTTTCCTAATGATCTCCAACATGGAATTCACCTTTTTCACAGTAGCCACTCACTGTTGATATTCTGACTGTGCTACCCACCACAACCCCAAGATTCCTTTCTCGGTCAGTCATTACCAGCTCAGACCCCATCAGTATATGTGCCCCAATGTGAATCACTTTATATTTGCTTACACTGAACCACATTTGTCTTTCAATGCCCATTTCCCTAGTTTGGAGAGATCCTTTTGGAATTCTCTGCTATACCTTTTCACCTCCCCCCCCACAACTCTAAATAATCTGATTATCAGCAAACGTAGCCACCAGGTCATTTATGACAAGTTAAAAAGCACTGGTCCCAATGCAAATCCTTCGGGTGTCCACTGTTTACATCTTTCCATTGTGAGAACTATCCATTTATTCCTACTCTTTGCTTCCTGTTCTTTAACTAGTTACAGAACTTCTCCTCTTAACCTGTGACTACTAGATCTGCTCAGGAGTCTTTGGGGACAAGCTTCGAAAGTCCAAATAAACAATGGATACTGGACCAAGCCTATCCACATGTTCATTGACACTCTCAAAGAACGCTAAAAGATTAGTGAGACAGGCCTTACTTCTGCAGAAGTCATGTTGATTCTTCCTCAGCAAAACTTGTACTTCTATATGCTTGATAAATTTAGCTTTAATAATGCATTCCACCAATTTAGCAGGAAATGACATTAAGCTAGCTGACCTGTAATTTCTAGGATCCCTCCTGGTTCTCTTAAAAAAAAAAAAAAGTGTTATGTTGGCCACTTTCCAGTCGTCTGGTATAGATGATGTAAGCCACATTTTTGAAACTCACACCTGGGATTCTCCTGCTTTTTTTTTAGAACTAACAGCAGCCTGGGAGAGGGGAAGAGAGATCTGAATTAGGATCACAGCTTTTAAAAAATCCTTCCCCCCTTCGGTATGGAGTTTTCACACTAAAAGTCAACTTCTGAAGCTGCTATTTGCAACAAACAGTGTGTGTATGTGTGTGTGTGTGTGTGTGTGTGTATTTTCAGTGGGTTAACCCACCTATGCCACAGATTTGATCTGGATCAGGGCCTCTCATTAAAATATTCACTAAAAAGCAGGACATGGTTTGTGTCACAACCAGCTTGACCCTAGATTTATGATTAATTCAGATTGAATTGCAACACAGAGTTTAGAACTTAATGTGCACGATTTACTGCATTATTCAGAAAATCTATTAATACAGCATAACTATTTATGAAGACATCAGCTTCTTTACACATTTAAGGGGTACATAAAATGTTCAAGTGAGTTGAAAAAGTCAACAACCCATGGCAGAGTAAGAGGGTCTTTGCTTCCCCAGATTTTTTTTAAAGTAAGCCTGAAGATACAAAGGTTGTTGTGGGTAGAATTAACAATTTTAAAGAAAAAGACAGTGACCTTTGAATGACCCAAGATAATGAGCAACAGGATGCGGTTAACGTCTTGGAATATTTTTGTTCATGAATCTCAGGATAACCAGCTTGATATAATCTCTGAATCTTGGTGATGAAAGCAAACCCTATAGAATAATTCCCCCAGGCAGTGGGGAAAGGGGGTGAATTCATGTTTCCTGAGGTCTCCAACATGTTGCTCTGCCAGATTCCTTCCCCAATGATAGGGCACTAAAACACAGTATAGGCCAATTCTCCCCATCCCCTCTAACATGCACTATAAACTTGCAAAGAGAATGCGAGAATGCAAGAGTGCAGCAATAAAATGGAAACCACTCTTTTCCCAAGTCTACAGGAAGTGTAAAAGGAACAGAAGAGTGTTTTATCCCCTCTGCCATCAAGGCGTTTAGCACAACGAGAGGGAATAGACCCAGCGGGTCCATCTCAGTTGCAATTTTAAGGATGGGTTCTGATGGGTATTTATCCTATCAGAGTTTTGTTTTGTGTTAACGTTCAGTGTTGAGCACAATCGACACAAATGCACACCCAAAGCACATCCTTCCGGTAATTTCTGGTATCATATTTAAAATCAACACAAAACCAAAAGGAATCTGGAACATTTACAGGACTGCAGTACTCCCATAATTTGTACAATGTCCTGTGGCATGAATGGTGCTATACAAATGTAGAGTGGTACCTGGGATAGTTGGATAAACTTGGAACATGATTCCCTGAAACTTTTACCTGAATAGGAAACCATAAGTCCATTTTTGTCAAGTGTATCCTTAACAGCAATTTGGTTTATGCAAAACAAAGATACATAATAGAAACATAACAGAACAATCCTACTGTGGCAGGAATATGAGTCTAAAGTGAATTTCTGGGCCTCTCTTTAGAGACAACATTCTATTCAAATAAAAGGCATTAGATGTATCCTCTAAGAGAAGTGAAATAAGATTCTAGAACCAAACTGACAGATTTTGTCTTGGTTTAGGCAGGCATGTTATCAATGGACTATTATCACCATCATTTATATCGGGGGAAGATCTGACTCCCCGCCTGTTTTTTTCTTTCTTTTTCTAAGTAATGACAAAATGTTATATTGAAACAAGGTATGGAAAGGGAAATACATCCCCCCCAACTCTCTCTCTCTCTCTCTCTCTCTCTCTAATTTAGACTATAGTTTAAAAAGGTAAAGGTGTCCCCAACCAGTTGTGTCCGACTCTAGGGTGTGGTGCTCATCTCCATTTCTAAGCCGAAGAGCCAGCACTGTCCGAAGACGCTTCCGTGGTCATGTGGCCGGCATGACTGAACACCGAGGTGCACGGAACACTGTTACCTTTCCTGCTGAAGCGGTACCTATTTATCTACTTGCAATTTCTTGCTTTCGAACTGCTAGGTTGGCAGGAGCTGGGACCGAAGACGGGAGCTCACTCCGTCACGCGGCACTCGGATCTCGAATTGCTGTCCTGCCGACCTTCCGGTCTGCAGTTCAGCGTCTTAACCACTAAGCCACTGCGGCCCCACTATAGTTTACAAGCCTGTTAATCTTATATATAAAAAGAGAAACAGTAACAAACTTCTGTTTGGAGAAAAAAACACGTCTGGAACAAATGCCCATGAATGACCCTATAAAGTTGTCATTCATATTTCTAAACAAAGTATCTAAACAGATATCCTGGACATGAATTGCACACTATTTGACACTTCTTGACACTAGCCACTTACCATACACTAAAAGGTAATTATGTTATAAAATATGAACAATTAAATAGTATCTTGTGGAACATCTGCCTAAAATGACTTAGAATAGCTAGTATTCTGCTTCACCAAATACCTGCTAATTCAAACAGACAATTTGCTATATTATTTTAAATGTTCTACAAAATGCAATAAGTTTCAATTAGCATTAGAAAGTAAAGCACATCAAAGTAGTGCATCAGCCACAAATAACATTCCCTTGTTAATGCTGATGTGCATTATCCAGAAAGTCTAATAGCGTGGAGAGAGCTAAAATGCAGTAATCTTAAAAAGTTGTCATCTTAATTAAAATGGATTAATCAGAGAGACCTAAAAAGTAGTAATTTTAAAAGGTTGTCATTTTAACTTGGATTTAATGAAAAAGTGATAGACTCACTCTTTGGTTATACTGACAGACTTTAAAGTCTCCTTGCAGCTGCGGATTATTCTGAAAGGTCATAAGCAGCCATAGGGGAAACTATTTCATATTTAAAACCCTCATTTGTTTTAGAAGGGTGATGGGAGAAGTGTGATACAATGATTAGAGCAGCGACTCACAAGTGTGACTGTTTTTCTGGGGCCTGGAAGACAGACAAGATGCTGGACCCAACTATTATGCAGAACATGTTCTTTCAAAATTATTTCCCTACAGTTTGCTTACAAGCTTAAATGTCTCTTTTGCAAAGTAAGCACAGGAAATTCAGGAAACATTGCATTGTAACCCAAACATCTTTCAGTTGTTACTGAAGTGGCAGTTTGGGAGGGATTCCAACAGCCATGTGCAAAAGGAGACTCTGACTGACATGAGAAAGTCTGCTAAGTCTCTCATCATGGAGTGGCTCTCCACGAGCAGAGTCTTTCACCATGTATGAGCAGTGGCTCAAAATGGGAGGAAAGTTCTCCCATGATATTAATACCACATGACTGTTAACTGGTAACCCATACATACAAGAGGGATCAGGGAAATACAGCCCAAAGGACTAGTTTGGACATAGGGAACCTCTAGCCCTCAGGCTGGATCCACCAGCCCTTTCCACCCAGCCTGCCAAGCTCTCCCATCAGGGCATGACCCCTCTACCCAGCCCCATATCCCCTCACTGACAGCCCTGCTCTTCTCCCCCTTGTTTGCTTTAGCTTTGCTAAACCATGGCTGAAAAATGCGCATGTTCTAGTCTTCATCAGTTTTTTGGTCATCGTCAGAGCTCTTCAGCTCTGAAACAGTGCAGGATTTCTTGCAGGCCCCGCTTGGTCATGGCCAAACATTTCAGTGCTGGATCCCTTGGGGAGTTTTGTGCCTGATGTGTTTTATACTGGTGGCAGGAATTTCTGTGTAAGGGGCTACACAGAACATTAAATTTGGCTGGATCTTTGCTTTGTTGCTGGGATTTTTGGATACTGTTTGTGTGGGAGGGGAATTTGCGCTGCATCTTTGTTTTGATGAGTTTTGTGCTGGATTTCTGTTGTATTAGTCTCACTCACTTTTTTCCTCTGGCCTGCTTACTGCTCTCCATCCCTATACTAATTTATGGTTAGTAAGGTCATGTTAACATTTCTAGAATAACAATAATTTTAAAGAAAACTTTCTAGTTTATCTAATTCTTCAGAAAATCTAAACATATTTTGATGTTGGAGCTGTCAGAATCTAGAAGATGTTAAAAAAGAAACAACATCAGCAACCAACCCTCTTGTACATATCAGCTGGAGAGAAGGGACATTTCTTGCTTACCTACAGCCCAAGAATTGTTTTCAATAAATGAAGTACTGCATGAAAGCACACAGGCAAAAGTGCATAGTACTGTAGTCAAGTTACACTGTAAGGACAAAGGCAGCATGAAACTCTAAGTGGAACTCAAAGAAAGTACCCGGTATCCCAAGGAAAAGTATGGCCCTGCTGTGCAGCTGCAGCAAGCTTCCAGCTGGATTTTGGGAAACGCAAGTGCACCATGGGAATTTTAAGCACAGGAAATGTCAATATTGATGAGGTTTCAAGATAAGTCTTGTCTCTTTCGAACTGACATCTATTGATGGAATTCTTCCTTCTTGATGTTGAATGTTGAATATATGGTTGAATATACAACTAAAGGGGGTGTGCGAGGTTTTATAACCTTGTACCTAGGATGTTTTGCCCCACTGCCCTGATTTGTTGTGAAGTGAGTGAGAATGAGCGAGTGCACTGGCTCCCACTCCCGGATCGATCTCACTGCAGGTGGGAGACGCTAAACAACCCAGGGACATTGCATCCCTGAGTTGTTTAGCACTGTGTGTGAATCTGGAACTCTGGGTTGTTGGGGGAGAGACAACTGGAGTTGTCTCTCCCTGGGTTGTTGTGATGTCTGAACTAGGCCATTGTTATTCATCCCCAGCAGGATTTTCAGCAGAAACTCAGCAAGGACATTTTCCAGTGACGGCCCTCCTGTTGTCCTACTTCCCGATAATTTACCAAAGGATTTTGCCTTATGCTCTTAAAGCTATCTTTTACATCAGTGCATTAAAAGTTATGCAGATGTTTTGCCTTGTAGTTCAGCATATGAAATATATATTTTAAATTATGAAGGGTTTATGGGGAAATATCCTATTTTCTACTCTAAGAGTTACTTAGTATAGCAAAATTCATTCCAGACCTTAGGACCATTTATGTAGGTATATAACGTTGGCTTAGCTTCATTCCTATTAAATATAGGAGTAACAAAAATAAATTGGGCCTTTATGCTCAGATGATCATAAGGACAAAGTCATCACAACTTCAGGAACAGACTCTGAGAAAGCTGAACAAAAGCACAGTGATTTTCCACTGACCAACTCTTTGGCTGAGCAAAGGAAGCACAGAGAATAGACTGATTACTATAAAGGTGTCATAATTAGAATGTGACTATATTGAGTCCTTGTACTTATAGAATGCAAATATTATTGTCTCTCTATTTAAACTATGTACCTAATGAGCACTAGAAAGATGCAAACAGTATTATATATTTTGTCTATTTAGTCTTGTACACCATATACAGCAAGTACTTTATGTAAGTTTCAAAGACCAAACTTCTATAAATTAGGTCTCTTTCAAATATTTATTTTCTGAAAAATAATCTTGTCTAATATAATGATAAAAGTTACTTTAACTGGCCTGAACAAAATATAGCACTAAACATGCATGTGCTGGACTTGGTAGCCCCCACCCCCTCAAATTACAGATTGTTTGTACGTGTGGGATTCTTCTTTAAAATGAACGAAGCCACCAGTTCTGTTCACATGAATGCAATGTGAACACAGATGTGGCCTCCCAGATTATAAAATGATCTCCTCAGAAAGGCCTGCTTGGCACCAACTTTGTTATCTTTTCTGCACCAGGTTAAGACCTTCCTCTACTTTCAGGCATTTGGCAGCGTATGATAAAGTTTTTAATCAGGTCCTGGGATTTTTTTTATTCTTGGTTGTTATAATTGTTTTTATATGTATGTAAATGTTTTTATACTATGGACAATACTGTGTTTCTAAGGTTTTTAATCTCTGTAAACCACCCAGAGAGCTTTGGCTATTGGGTTGCATCGAAATGTAACAAATGAAATGAAATTAAAAACAACAACTACACAAAGGCTTTTAGGGAGCAACTAGGGACCATAGGATGGTGTTGAACCCTGCCCCCAGGCCATAAACACAGCTACAATCTTGGGGACGAGGTAAATCCAAGTAGGAGTGCCCCCCTCCCTCAACTGCCACTGCAGAAAGCTCCATGGCGGCTCCTCATCCAAGGTCACAACAGCAATGGGGAGGGAGAAAAGGGGGCATGATGATGGGAGGGGGAAGGAGAGATCATAGAATCACAGAATAGTAGGGTTGGAAGGGGCCTTCAAGACCACTGAGTCCAACCCCTTGCTCAATGCAGGAATCCAAGTCAAAGCATCCCTGACAAGTGGCTGTCCAGCTTCATCTTGAATGCCTCCAGTGTGAGAGAGCCCACTACCTCCCTAGGTCATTGGTTCCATTGTCATATTGCTCTAACAATCAGGAAGTTTTTCCTGATGTTCAGCTGGAATCTGGCTTCCTGTAACTTGAGCCCATGATTCCATGTCCTGCATTCTGAGATAATTGAAGTGTGCCAGTGTGGTGTAGTGGCAAGAGTGTTGGACTAGGAGCTGGGAGATCCGGGTTCTAGTCCCCACTCGGCCATGGAAGCTCACTGGGTGACTATGGGCCAGTCACAGACTCTCAGCCCAACCCACCTCACAGGGTTGTTGTTGTGAGGATAAAATGGAGAGGAGGAGGATAATGTAAGCCGCCTTGGGTTCCTTGCAAGAGGAAAGAAGGCGGGGTATAAATGCAATAAATATAAATAAATCGAGAGGAGATCCTGGCCCTCCTCTCTGTTGAAACCTTTCAAGTACTTGAAGGGCGCTATCCTATCTTCCCTCAGTCTTCTCTTCTCAAGGCTAAACATGCCCAGTTCTTTCAGTCTCTCCTCATAGGGCTTTGTTTCCAGTCCCCTGATCATCTTTGTTGCCCTCCTCTGAACCCTCTCCAGTTTGTCTGCATCCTTCTTAAAGTGTGGTGCCCAGAACTGGAGACAGTACTCCAGATGAGGCCTAACCAGTGCTGAGTAAAGGGGATGTAGATCTGCTAGATCCATGAGCCTCTTTATTCCCATTCCTGCCCCCTGAAAGATAAGCAAGCTGGATGGGCTCAGAGGCTTGTCTAGCTAAATATGCTGAAAAGAAGGAATGGGAGGCAAAAAATGCCTCCATCATTCCTTCTGCCTTGCCTGCTAGGGCTTAGGATAGGTGGATCGGAACCCTCTGTCTAGATTTGCAACCCCATAGGACTGCACTCTTAGAAAAGCTTCGTATCTTGACAACAATTTTCAGCACAGAACTCAAACTTTCACTGATTTATGCAGCCAATATAAAATTGTGCCTCGAAAACCAAACCACAGTTTCCAAGGCATGGCACCTTGGATGCCCAGGAACTATAAAGAACTCCCATTTAAAATGCAAAGGTAAACAATTATGTAACTTGGTATTAATGTACTAGAAGTGTTAGCTTTCTCACAGTAGTCTGACAGCAAATCACCAGGAAGCTTTCATCATATTCATACCTGGATAGGAAAATAGCTCATGCTGTTTGTAAAATATTGATTCAGAGTATTTATTCTTCAGTGCAAATAAAATAGGAATGCAAATTTAAGGTACGTAGCATTCTTGCTTGATGCAGCCAGCCACTTACATATTACTGTTTTCACAAGCACAGAATCACACAGAACATACATATGAAAACTCATATGCTTAATTGAGTGTTCTTTAGAGCTCTTAGTGCTATGCAAATTGCTTTTCTAAATACTGCAGGATTGAAATAGGAATCTCTGATCTGGTTAAATAAGAAATATAAGCCCCTAGGAGAACAGAAACTGGATCATCACTTCAGTATTTAAAACTCCCTACCCTTAATCTCCCCTTCATGGATCACTGCCTTGTTGTGGTGAAGGGGCTTGCGTAACTCAGTGAAGCCATAAGCTATGCCGTGCAGGGCCACCCAAGACGGACAGGTCATGGTGGAGAGTTCTGGCAAAATGTGGTCCACTAGAGAAGGAAATGGCAATCCACTCCAGTATTCTTGCCAAGAAAACCCCATGGAACGTATCACAAGGCTAAAAGATAAGACGCTGGAAGATGAGCCCCTCAGGTCGGAAGGTGTCCAATATACTACTGGGGAAGAGCAGAGGGTATTTCCAAGTAGCGCCAGAAAGAGTGAAGCGGCTGGGCCAAACCCGAAAGGACACTCAGCTGTGGATGTGTCTGGTGGTGAAAAGAAAGTCTGATGCTGTAAAGAGCAATATTGTTTAGGAACCTGGAATGTAAGATCAATGAATCAAGGTAAGCTGGAGGTGGTCAAACATGAGATGGCAAGATTGAACATCGACATCTTGGGAATCAGCAAACTAAAATGGACAGGCATGGGCGAATTTAATTCAGGTGACCATTATATCTACTACTGTGGGCAAGAATCCCTTAGAAGAAATGGAGTAGCACTCATAGTCAATAAAAGGGTGGGAAAAGCAATACTGGGGTACAGTCTCAAAAACGACAGAATGATCTCAGTAGGAATCCAAGGCAAACCATTCAACATCACAGTAATTCAAGTCTATGCCCCAACGACTGAGGCCGAAGAAGCTGAGGTTGATCGGTTCTATGAAGACCTACAACACCTTCTAGAACTAACACCAAAAAAAGATGTCCTTTTCATCATAGGGGATTGGAATGCTAAAGTAGGAAGCCAAGAAATCACAGGGATAACAGGCAAGCATGGCCTTGGTGTACAAAATGAAGCAGGACAAAGGCTAATAGAGTTTTGCAAAGAGAACACACTGATCATAGCAAACACGCTTTTCCAACAGCACAAGAAACTTTGCTAAGGGAAAAGCACACCTTAGCACACTTTGCTAAGGGAAGCAAAAGCCGAGTGTAGTCAAACGCGTACCCTGGATTTTAGGAAAGCTGATTTTAATAAACTCAGAACAATGATAAGTAAGGTCCCACGGCAAGCGACGCTAACGAGAAAAGGAGTCCAAGATGGGTGGGAGCTTTTAAAAAAGGAAATTCTCAAGGCACAATCACAAACAATTCCAACAAGAAGAAAAGGTGGAAGACAACAGAAGAAGCCAATGTGGCTTCACAAAAAGCTTAGGGATGACCTGAAAACAAAAAAGGACACATATAGGAAGTGGAAAGACGGCCAAATAACAAAGGAAGAGTACAGGCAGGTAGCACAGAATTGCAGGGATGGCGTCAGGAAGGCTAAAGCTGAGAACGAGCTGAGGTTAGTGAGGGATGCTAAAAACAACAAAAAGGCTTTCTTCAGCTACGTGCATAGTAAAAGGCAGAGGAAAGAAATGGTGGTTCAGCTATTAAATAAGGATGGCAAAACGATAACAGATGACAAAGAAAAGGCAGAGGTGATCAATTCCTACTTTGGTGCAGTCTTCTCAAAAAGAGGGTCTATGACCCCTCTGGGAAAGGCGAAGTGCAGGCTGAAAGGGCAGGATTGCAGCTTGAGATCGACAGGCATATGGTCAAGGAACACCTAATTACTTTAAATGAGTTCAAATCTCCAGGGCCAGATGAACTGCATCCTACAGTAATAAAGGAACTGGCAGAAGAACTCTCAGAACCGCTGTCTATTCTCTTTGAGAAGTCATGGAGGACAGACGGGGAAAGTGCCAGATGACTGGAGGAGGGCTAATGTTGTCCCTGTCTTCAAAAAGGGTAAAAAGGAGGAACCTGGGAACTACAGACCAGTCAGTCTGACATCAATCCCTGGGAAAATTCTGGAGCAGATTATAAAGCAATCCATCTGGAAGTACCTTGAAAACAATGCCATGATTACTCGAAGCCAACATGGATTTGTCAAAAACAAGTCCTGCCAGACAAATCTGATCTCATTTTTTGATCAAGTAACCTCCCTTGTAGACCGTGGGAATGCTGTAGACATCATATACCTCGACTTCAGCAAAGCTTTCGACAAACTGCCCCATGATATCCTGATGAGCAAACTAGCTCAAAGTGGGCTAGATGAAACAACGATCCGGTGGATCCACAGTTGGCTACAGAATCGGACTCAAAGAGTGCTGATCAATGGGACCTTCTCAAACTGGGGAGAGGTAACGAGTGGGGTACCGCAGGGCTCAGTCCTGGGCCCAGTGCTCTTCAACATTTTTATTAATGACTTGGAGGAGGAGGTGCAGCGAATGCTGATCAGATTTGCAGATGACACCAAATTGGGCAGGATAGCTAATACTTTGGAAGACAGAAACAAAATTCAAAGTGATCTGGATAGACTGGAGTGCTGGGCAGAAAACAACAGAATGACATTTAATAGGGATAAATGCCAAGTTCTGCACCTAGGGAAAAGAAACCAAATGCACAGTTACAAGATGGGGGATACGTGGCTCAACAACACTACAAGCGAGAAAGATCTTGGAATTGTTGTCGATCACAAGCTGAATATGAGCCAACAATGTGATGTGGCGGCAAAAAAGGCAAATGCTCTTTTGGGCTGCATTAATAGAAGCATAACTTCCAAATCCCAGGAAGTACTAGTTCCCCTCTACTCAGCACTGGTTAGGCCTCATCTGGAGTACTGTGTCCAGTTCTGGGCACCACACTTTCAGAAGGATGCACACAAACTGGAGAGGGTTCAGAGGAGGGTGACAAAGATGATCAGAGGACTGGAAACAAAGCCCTATGAAGAGAGACTGAAAGAACTGGGCATGTTTAGCCTTGAGAAGAGAAGACTGAGGGGAGATAGGATAGCATTCTTCAAGTACTTGAAAGGTTGTCACAGAGAAGAAGGCCAGGATTTCTTCTTGATCATCCCAGAGTGCAGGACACGGAATAATGGGCTCAAGTTACAGGAAGCCAGATTCTGGCTGAACATCAGGAAAAAATTCCTGACTGTTAGAGCAATACGACAATGGAACCAATGAGCTAGGGAGGTGGTGGGCTCTCTCACACTGGAGGCGTTCAAGACGAGGCTGGACAGCCATCTGTCAGGGGTGCTTTGACTTGGATTCCTGCATTGAGCAGGGGGTTGGACTCGATGGCCTTGTAGGCCCCTTCCAACCCTACTATTCTATGATTCTATAAGAGGTGACTCTACACATGGACATCACCAGATGGTCAATATCGAAATCAGATTGATTATGTACTTTGCAGTCAAAGATGGAGAAGCTCTATACACTCAGTCAAAACAAGACCTGGAGCTGACTGTGGCTCAGATCATGAGCTTCTTGTTGCAAAATTTCGGCTTAAATTGAAGAAAGTAGGGAAAACCACTAAACCATTCAGGTGTGACCTAAATCATATCCCTTATGAATATACAGTGGAGGTGAGGAATAGATTTAAGGGATTAGACCTGATAGACAGAGTGCCTGAGGAACTATGGACGGAGGTCCGTAACTAGGGATGGGGGAGAATTTCTCCCCGAAACTTCGGGGGGCCGAGTGCCAACGCATTCGGTCCTCCGAAGGTTGTTCGGGGAGAAATTCTCCGCCCCCCCCCCCCCCGGGATGGGACTAACCTTTCACAAATGTCCCTCCCGGCGGCAGGTCCCAGCGGCGGTTCGGCAGGTCTTCGTCAGGGGCGGGGGCGGCAGCCGGTCTTTCGACTGGCTGCCGCCACCGCCATTACAAGAAAATTAAAAAACAAACAAATGCCCCTGTGATAGGCTACGTAACGATTAACGTAGCCTATCACGGCTAGATTTGCAAAGTCAGCCGTGATAGGCTACGTTAATCGTCACGTAGCCTATCCCGGGTGACTTTAAAAAAAAAAAAGCACGTACGGCTAATGGCGGCCCCCATAGGGAGCCGCCATTCGCATTCCTTATTTGGTCCCTGTAGTCTACGTAAAGATTTACGTAGACTACGGCGAAAATAAGGACAACGCAAATAGCGTTGCCCTTATTTTCGCCGTAGTCTACGTAAATCTTTACGTAGACTACAGGGACCAAATAAGGAACGCGAATGGCGGCTCCCTATTGGGGCCGCCATTTGCGTACGCGCTTCCCCCCCCCCCCCAAAGTCACCCGTGATAGGCTACGTGATGATTAACGTACCCTATCACGGCTGACTTTGCAGATCTAGCCGTGATAGGCTATGTTAATCGTTACGTAGCCTATCACAGGGGCGTTTTTTTTTTTTCTTTTGAAGTTCGCGGCCGGGGAGACGGGGCGCTTCTCCCCGGCCTGAATTTCGGCTGGGCGAGGCGGGAAGCCTCCCCCCCTGGCCTGAATTTCGGCCGGGCGAGGAAGGAAGCCTCCCCCCCAGCCTGAACTTCGGGGGGGAGCAGCGAAGCGCCTCCCCCCCGGCCTGAACTTCGGGGGGAGCAGCGAAGCGCCTCCCCCCCACCGCGAAGCAAGCTGCGAGACCAGGTAAGTGACTTTCGTGCATCCCTATCCGTAACATTGTTCAGGAGGCAGCAACTCAATCCATCCCAAAGAAAAAGAAATGCAAGAAAGCAAAGTGGCTGTCTGATGAGGCTTTACAAGTAGCTGAGGAAAGAAGGGAAGCGAAAAGCAAAGGAGAAAGGGGAAGATATATCCAACTGAATGCAGAGTTCCAGAGAATAGCAAGGAGAGACAAGAAGGCCTTCTTAAATTAACAATGCAAAGAAATCAAGGAAAACAACAGAATGGGAAAGACTAGAGATCTTTTCAAGAAAATTGGAGATCTCAAGGGAACGTTTTGTGCAAAGGCAGGCATGATAAAGGACAAGAAGGCAGGGACCTAACAGAAACAGATGAGATTAAGAAGAGGTGGCAAGAATACACAGAAGAACTATACAGGAAAGATCTGAATGTCCCTGATAGCCATGATAGTGCGGTCACTGAACTTGAGCCGGACATCCTCGAGAGTGAAGTCAAGTGGGCCTTAGCAAGCATTAGTAACAACAAAGCTAGCGGAGATGACAGTATTCCAGCTGAGCTATTTAAAATCCTAAAAGATGATGCTGTTAAAGTGCTGCACTCAATATGCCAACAAATTTGGAAAACTCAACAGTGGCCACAAGACTGGAAAAGGTCAGTTTACATTCCAATTCCAAAGAAGGGCAATGCCAAAGAGTGTTCAAACTACCGTACAATTGCGCTCATTTCACATGCCAGCAAGGTGATGCTCAAAATCCTACAAGCTAGGCTTCAGCAGTATGCGAACCGAGAACTACTGGAAGTACAAGCTGGGTTCCGAAGAGGCAGAGGAACTAGAGATCAAATTGCCAACATTCGCTGGATCACGGAGAAAGCAAGAGAATTCCAGAAAAACGTCTATTTCTGCTTCACTGACTATGCTAAAGCCTTTGATTGTGTGGATCACAACAAGCTGTGGCAAATTCTTAAAGAGATGGGAGTACCAGACCACCTTACCTGTCTCCTGAGAAACCTGTACGAGGGTCAAGAAGCAACAATAAGAACCAGACATGGAACAACCAATTGGTTCAAAATTGGGAAAGGAGTATGACAAGGCTGTATATTGTCACCCTGCTTATTTAACTTATATGCAGAGTACATCATGAGAAACGCCGGGTTGGATGAATCAGAGGTCAGAATTAAGATTGCCAGGAGAATTATCAACAACCTCCGATACGCAGATGATACCACCCTAATGGCAGAAAGCGAAGAGGATCTCAAGAGCCTCTTGTTGAGGGTGAAAGTGGAGAGTGCAAAAGCTGGTTTGAAACTCAACATTAAAAAAACTAAGATCATTGCATCTGGCCCCATCACTTCCTGGCATATAGAAGGGGAAGAAATGGAAGCACTGACAGATTTTATTTCCTTGGGCTCCAAGATCACCGCAGATGGTGACTGTAGCCATGAAATTCAAAGACGCTTGCTCCTTGGGAGGAAAGCTATGGCAAACCTAGACAGCATAGTAAGAAGCAGAGACATCACCTTGCCGACAAAGGTCCACATAATCAAAGCTATGGTTTTTCCAGTAGTAACTTATGGCTGTTAGAGCTGGACTATAAGGAAGGCTGAGCGCCGAAGAATTGATGCTTTCGAACTGTGGTGCTGGAGAAGGCTCTTACGAGTCCCCTGGACTGCAAGGAGATCCAATCAGTCAATCCTAAAGGAAATCAACCCTGACTGCTCATTGGAAGGACTGATACTGAAGCTGAAGCTCAAATATTTTGGCCACCTAATGCGAAGAGAAAACTCCCTGGAAAAGACCTTGATGCTGGGAAGGATTGAAGGCAAAAGGAGAAGGGAACGGCAGAGGATGAGATGGCTAGATAGCATCACTGATGCAATGAATATGAACTTGAGCACACTCTGGGAGAGAGCGGAGGACAGGAAGGCCTGGCGTGCTCTGGTCCATGGGGTCACGAAGAGTCGGACATGACTTAATGACTGAACAAGAACAACCCTTAATCTACTGTGTGAGATCAATATTACAAAAAATATCTTGTGTGTCATAATAGACAACTTATTCATTTCATATAAAGGAAGGTTTAAGGTTTCTTCCACATGTCTCAGAAAGAACCTCTAAATTCTCAACAAAACCTGAAATTCCTTAATTCTGTGGTTTCTAAACTTATTCTTAACTGGTTATCCATTATATTTGTACTGCAATATCTCTGTAGGCAGAACTAAACCTTGCAAGTTTTAGTAGAGGCTATAAATAAATATTAGCTACTTTTATCTTCATACTTTTGCATCTTTTAAATATCATGCCCTTCATTTCTATTCTCTGGCAAATTTACAAATAGCTGTATTTTATCATCTCCCTGGATCTCTTGTTGTCAATTCCCATTGATTTTAAATCCTACATATCAGATTTGCTACTGTCTTTATGTGGATTTTGGGAGACCCTGTGTGGCCCACTCTTGCATGTGCCATTGGCTTCAGAGGTCCGGTTGGTAGCAATGGGAGAGAGAGCTTTCTTGGTGGCAGTGCCTTATATGTGGAACTCCCTGCCCCAAGAGGCTAGGTCATTTTCCTCACTGACAAGTGAAGATATTTCTCTTTGAACAAGCATTTGATTCTGCTGTTTGCTGCTGCTTTTAGCTTATTAATGTGTTTTAATTATTAGTTACTGTTCTTGTGCTCTTACATTTTGTAAGCTACTTTGAGCAAGTCCTTTTTTGGATGGGAAAAGTGGGGTAAAAAATGCTTAAATAAATAAAATGGGTGAAACTTTATGGGCAACCACTTCACCAGTCAGAGCAGAAATCCAAATCAGATATTAATTTTATTGGGAAATTATACACAGCAGAGAGTTCAAACAGTATGATTAAGACAAACAGTATAAAAACAAACAAAATGATTCCTTTAATTTGGGCCCACATAACCTAACAGGCTAAAGGAATTTGATACTCAGGATACTATATGAGGGAAAGCAGTTTTGAAGTAAAAACAGCAGCCATCTTTCTGATGGCAGAATGAAGGTTTCCCCCTAGCTGAAGGGGAAACAGCTAGTCCAGTCAGCTCCTAAGAGGGGCAGTTAGGAATCCTCTCTCTAATTATAGGGATGTAATGAAAGCATTTCGACCTGTGGTGCTGGAGAAGACTCTTACGAGTCCCCTGGACTGCAAGGAGGTCCAATCAGTCAATCCGAAAGGAAATCAACCCTGACTGTTCATTGGAAGGACAGATACTGAAGCTGAAGCTCAAATATTTTGGCCACCTAATGCGAAGAGAAAACTCCCTGGAAAAGACCCTGATGCTGGGAAAGATTGAAGGCAAAAGGAGAAGGGGGCAGCAGAGATTGGGATGGCTAGATAGCATCACCGCTGCAATGAATATGAACTTCAGCACACTCTGGGAGAGAGTGCAGGACAGGAAGGCCTGGCGTGCTATGGTCCATGGGGTCAAGAAGAGTCGGACACGACTGAACGACTGAACAACAACAACGAAAGCATATTTTCCCATGGCCAGGTGGATCTCAGGGATCAACCTCCAGGAGGGCAAAGTAAGCAAGGTTTGGGGTGCACTTCATCCACTCATGTTGCTGTGACCTCACCTTAAGCCAGTGCTAGACAGTGCAAAAGACAGATTGAAAAGATCAGAATGGTGGAAGAGAAAGAAGGTAGACGACACCCCTATCACTGGGGAGGACGTTTCAGCCATCAGTGCAACACATGACTATGCATCTCTCACATATCCTGTCTACAGGAGATCAGATCAAGTTGTTACAGGACAAGAAAGGCAATTTAATCTTAAGGCTGCTAAGGAGCTAAAATTGGGTGATTAAAGAAGAGATTCTTATTCTAAGAATAGCACTTTTCTTTACAGAGGGTGAAATGCTTTCTTGCTTTGCCGAGTTCTTTTTGGCCCTGCTCCTTTTTCTACTGTATGCCTTAAATTTTGCATAATAGGCTTATTTTATCTGTATTAATTCATCCTCACCTAGACACCTTTATTCAGAGTTAAATTTCATGCTTCATCCTATAGTATCTTCTTGTCCTACTCTGACACCTTAGGCTTTTACCTATTTTTCACTGACAAAATTGCCAATATCTGCTCATTTTTCTCTTCTAGTTCATATTTCCCTTAAGCATCTTCTAATAATTCATTTGATTAGAGTTCTCTAATCTTTTTCTTCTCTCTTCTATTATTCTGACCTGTCATTTATCCCCCCAAACTTGCCCGTTCTTTAAATCTTTCTTATTTAAGTTAATTGTACCTTTTGTTCTAACTTCTTTTCTTATAGCTTTCATCTTTCTTTGACATATGGGTTTTTCTTCTTCTTGATTTTAAGTTAGTTCGGGGTACTGTAATTTTGAAAAAAGCCCTCTCTTAATCCTCTTCTTTCCTGCTATCACCCAGTCTAGTCTCTCTGTCGTCTTTTGCTTCTCAACTCTTGGAATAGATTATTGAGCAATGCTTTGAATTTCTTTCAATCTGTGTTTTCATCATAACCAACCTGGCTCCTAACCCTCCCATTCTACTGAAACAGTTTAAACTTCAGTTACTGATTTTGTTCTATCTAAACAATGTCTCTGATCTATTGATAGTAATAAAGACGAATGAATAAACAATGTCCCTTATTTTCAGTTCTCATGTTGGATCTTTTCTCTTCTTTTGATACCTATATCATATCATGCTATTCACTTTTGTCTTTTTTTCAAAATTTTTGTTTCTGGGATCTTGTTCATCTGTGATTTTATCTGTCCAAGTGTTCTTTACTGTGTTTCTATTACTGGGCCTTTTTCTGCTTAATTTCTTCAATCTGTTGAGATCCCCCAAGGTTCTGTATTGCAACCATTCATTTTTATTCTGTACCTGTTGCCTTTTGGACCCCTCATATGTTTTTGGTATTAATTTATAAAACTGTAAATTATCAGTGTAAAAGTATTCTATGAAAATTAAAGTTTGCCATTTTCAATTGCTAACTTTTCTGCCTTTCTCACTTTCAAGTTAAATTCCTGAAGAATGAGGTCCTTCTTTTTCTCTTCTTCAGCTTCTTATACAGTTCCTTCTATCTTTTTAAATTGTTGGTATTTCTATTTCATCTGCATTACATAGATATAATTTTTGGCACTTTTTCATTGCAGATTCAGGACCATTCAAATTGTGGTATTATGAATGTTTACATTTCTGAAATATTTTCATTTCTTTCTTAAGATCCCATGGTAACTCATTCATTCCCTTAGATTTGATTATGGTAATGTCCTCTTTGCTTGTTTTGCTACAAGTGATATCTATTCTTCACTCTGCAGATTGTTTAATCTTTATTGTCCATAAACATGTTTCCCCTTTTATTTTCTTTCCACTGGTTTCCCTTTATCATTTTCCCTTTAAATTCTTACTTCATACTTTTAAATGCCTGAACTCTGATGCTCCTGCTTCTTTCTCCTCTAATTTCTCTCTGTACTTGTTCTCCTAGAGCAGAGCTTTCCAAACTGTGTGTCGTGACACATTAGTGTGTCGCCGGCAGTGTGTAGGTGTGTCGCGCGAAAATTGTGCGGAAGGGCACCGAGGAGTTCCCTTACTCACGTTTGCTTCGCTTGGTCCCTCCCCCAGAACTTCCTAAAGCAGCTAATGTTAAAGCAGCTTAGCTGCTAAGGCTTAGGTGCTTTAACATTAGCTGCTTTAGGATCACGTGGCATCTTGATGCAGGATGCACGTGACTGGTGGTGTTGGAGCAGTACGGCGAGGAGTGTGGTAACACTGGCTGCATGAGGAGTGTGGAGAATTTGAAGTTAGCAGAGCAATTAGTCGAGCAATTTGCAATCAGCTCGGGCGAGAGGCTTTCCCACGTCCTCGGTGTGGCTGCAGGGCAGCGGGGGAGAACAACGGCCTGCTGGACACCCCCAGAGCAGGGAGGGCTGCGCCAGGCAGGCGAGGAGCTTCGAGCCTCCGCTCCCCAGAAAGGTAGAGGCGCGGGGTGAAGAGAGGGGAAGGGAGGCACTGCCCTGGGAGCAGAGCTTGGCCGACACTGGCATGGAGAAGTGGCAGCGGCCACCAGCCCTGCATGGTTTCGGGCGTGCCCTTCGCGGACTTCTGCACCGCGCTGCCGTGTGGCCAGGCCAAAGTAACACACAGGTGGAAACGCCACCTGGGACTGCACTGAGCGGGCCATCCGCCATCTTGGCCAGTCGGAACAGAGCTCAGTTGATTTCTGCCATTTATTTTTACTCTGCTGTAATTGTGGATTAACCACCCACTAGCAGTGTACCACCGGAGAGTGCTGGAACTGGACTCTGGACATAGGCATTGCAAATATTTACAGCAGTATAGCCTTGTAGTGAGACATATATATTTACACCATTTTTGTTGGACTTTTGCTTCTCTACTTCATGTGTTTTTGCAGCTGAGCTCCTACCTGGACCTGGAAATGGTAAGTAGTTATTGGTGTTATTCAACTTTTTAAAATTCTTGCAAATATTTACATACTGTTACTCATAAATGACAACAGTGTATGTTATTATCTTACAAATCATATATTTAAAAAAATATAAATGAAAGGTTTTCATGAGATATGTTGTATTTCGTTATTACCATTTATGTATGTGTCCGTATCTCTTATAACGGGTTAGTTTAACCTCCGGTTTGCTAGTAAAACTGAGTTACCATGTCACGAAATGATGCGTGTCTAAAAAGTGTGTCACCAACACGAAAAGTTTGGAAAGCTCTGTCCTAGAGCAAAGGCTTCCTCTGACACAATAGATTAAATCTGTTGTCACATACTTCCATATGTTTTCTTTGCCAATGCCTTATCTTTGGAACGCATTTCCTACAGGTATTCATATGACTCAGTCCTCCCTGCTTTTTAAGAAACAGTTCAAGACACAATGTTCATTTATCCAATTAACTAAGTTAGTTTAATTCAATGTCTCTCTTTTTTCATTATCTTCTCATACCTTTTTCCTTTCTTCAAGTGCCAGCAGGGTTCTGTTTTTATTCTGTTATTTTAAATTCTGTATTATACAGCACCTTTTTAAGGCACTTAAGTAGTAATAATTCTACCTGATGAGGATTTGGCCTTTTTAGATCTGGTTCAGAACAGTTAATTATTTGACACACAGTCTGGTAGGATAGGGATTAGGAGAAAATAATTCTGAATGTAAAAAATACTGAGAAATATTTGTATTACTTCTGTAGTGGCAACCCCCCCCCCCATTGGTTTATTAGAACATGTGATTTTGCCACCAAGTTTTATTAGATGCACGCAACAGATTGAAGTAGGTTGTTGCCTACCAAAGCTCATGCCAACTAAATTGGCCAGTCTCCAGAATATTTTGTTTGGGAAAAAAATGAATATTCAGCTCAGAAAACTTATTTCACTATCAAAATAACTTAATTCTCCTTTGCACTAGAACTCTGCCTTGAAGTTCAATTTCCTATTTTGTACCGGAGATTTTTTCAATCGCACCCCCTATTCCTGTTTCCTTCTCAGGCCTATCCTATTCATTAGCATGTTATGAATCCCCCTGACTAATGATGCTTAAAGCCTAAGCACACTTACCTGGAAATAAGTCCCACTGAATTCAACATGGCTTACTTTCTGAGTAGATATGTATAGGATGGCACTATAAATCCTTATCACAACAATCCAATCTAAAGCAGTAGTAGTATACTTTTTATTTGAAGATAAGTAGCTGTGAATCTGCAGGCACCCTAGGATTCAGTAGTTCTCAGCCTTTATAAAGTTGCTCTTCCTTTTAAACTTTTTCTTCTGCATCCTGCTCACCCAAGAAACAATAGTGTGTTGTTGTTGTTGTTTTGACACATTCTGCATCTCTCCCTCCACCCCGCAAGAACAGCTCCTACATCCACTTTCCTATAACCACACATTTCCCTCCATCATTACATCTTTACCAAGATAACTGGGCATGCAAGGTCAGACTCTTTAATTCCACTCTTCTCTTTGTGACCCCACTGGAGTTGCAACTTGCACTTTAGGTAAATTTGAGTGTTGACTATTCATGGGATTAGTTAATAAATCATAAAACTGCTTGTGTCCCATCACTTATTTGGCTGTATGCTGGCTCCACATAGTTATGTCTCTGCTGGCACTATTTCTCAGGTCAGTTAAACATCAGATCTAAGATACTCCGTTACTTGATATGACCTGTGCTGTACCACAGCTAGACTGATCGATGGCTATGGCAAGATGTGCACACAATCTTGGGACTGGAGCAACGGCTGTAAGATTTGAGAAATTTGCAGTGAAGTCTCAGCATTGGGTCATCCAGTGCCAAGCGACAGAACACCCTGTGGCAAATGTAAACTTTGCTTCAGCCTTTTGATCTCCCACGCCGAAGTACCACTGTGTACTGAGCTGGTCACAAGAGAGAAGTCCCCACTTGTAGGGATGTTTAAAATTACTAATTAAAATGTTACAAACCCAGAACAGGCCATATATCATCTACAGTATAGACTTTATACCAAGAAGATTTCAGTGTTGAGGTATGGCAACCAGGTCATAACCCACCCCACCCCACCCCAAATGCCACTCACTGGCTATGAATGAGATAACCGCTTGCACTGTTTCAGCTGAAGTGCCACCTTATTTATAACATGCAGAGTAAACTCCGCCAGCTTTGGTCCTGCTGTTTTGTTCATGCCACTCCTATCACGTGGTTCAAAATCCTGTTTTACCAAGAGCAGTCTTGTGGATCAAGGCTAAGAATGTTCATGTTAGCAGGGGAGCTGTCCAACAGGGAGCACGGTAAGATAGGTGTTGTTTAGGCTCCAACAGAATCGGCTCCTACAGAGCAGCTTTATAAGAGGTTGCTGCCCACCTGGCCTATAATCAGGGCCCTGATCCAGAGCATGCTTCCTTCTCACAGGAAGGGCTCAGGAATATGTGATGAACTGCCAGACAGGAACTGTCTGTCCAGCTCTGGGCCTTTGCCTGGACACACCATCACTTCTGTTCATGGGGCCCTGTGAGTGATCTTGTTCCCCTGCTCTACACCTACCAAGACTGGTCAAGGAATTTCATCTCCTCTGACCCTGCAACAAGTCAGACATCACCCTGGGTAGTAGTCTCTGGAGAGCTACTGGCATCCACTGATTCCCCCTTGACCCCCACAAAGTATTAGCGCCAGCAAAAGTCTCTTCCTTTGATGTTTCATCCAGTTCCAGGTGGTCCTACCAAGGAAGGTGGTGGGATATGATACCTGCTTCCCAAGACTCCTTTCTCATGTTAAACTTGGTTAAAGCTCATTTTAATGGGCTTCTGTGGATCTTAGGAGCCAAAAAGGCCTTGAGGATATCATGTGAAGGACTGGGTTGGATGTCAACACTGGCAAAAGAGCCCCAGTTCTGCTCTTATGTTGATACAGGGGCTCTGCTGTGAGCTCCTCTGAAAAGCAGTTTATATGATTGGATTGCAAGCAACACAGAATAAAGATATGCAATATTAGATAGTTCAAAGCCAAAAAGCAAGGGAAAAAATGACCATCTGAGGTCCCTGAGGCAGCTGGCATATATTAATAACAGGTTATAGGAGTCTGGATGCTTTTTTTTTTTACTTTTTCAATACATTCTAGTTCACCTTTAATCTCAACTGTAATGAATTCTGAGAAGCCAATTCCTAAATACACACTGTGCTCATTACACAACTTCAGAGTAACCCAGAATGACTTTCCTTTTCCAGGTATGTCAAGGGAAGAGGCCCAGCATGGTTAGAAAGAAAGCACATACTATGAAGCCAGTAGAAACTTAAGCAAACTCTTAAGTGAGATAGCTTTCAAATAGCCTCTTTGAGTAGATTAACATTACTCAAATTACAATAGTTTCTAATAGCTTGGCCTTTTTCTTGTTAATATGGGTATAAATTCAACCTGAAAGAAGTATCAATTATAATGGATTGATACTAATGCTACAGAAGAGTTCGCTTGAGCGGATCTCTCTTTGTTCAGCATTCGTTCCCTTTGATTTGCAACCACTGAGAAAGCATACGCTCCATCTTTTCACTATAAATACACTTAACAAATTAAGACATATTCAAAGACTGCTCTAATAAAAGTAGAGGTGGAAGAATCTGTCTATTTCTGACCTGTGCTACTTTCACGTGTTTACCAATAATTCATTATGTTTCTACATTAATCTGCCATTTTCCCCAAAAATAAAATAAAAATATTTCAATGTGTATTTTGATATGTTTAAACTGCAAAATCTGATGGATATCTAAGTTCTGATCTAAATATTAACCTTAGTGATTTGGATCAGGACATTTCATATAGAAAATTCACAGAAGTATAAAAACTTTGCACTTCAATTAGTGCAGAATGTTGCAGCTAAAGTTTTGACTAGGCCAAGTTGTTGGATCATGTGACTCCTTTCAACTGCATTAGCTACCGCTTCGTTTCTGGGTGATGGCTATTACCTTTAAAGCCCTGAATGGCTTGGACTAAGCTACTTAAGGGACCGTCTCCTCATATGTGAATCTGCCTGTCCTTTAAGATCAGTGAATACAACTGTATTTTATGTACCAAGGTTTAGGGCCTTTTCTGTGACAGTGCCCCATATGTGGAGCTCCTTTCCCAAATATCTTCTTTACTGGTGTTCTGTCAGCACTTGAAGACCTTTCTCTTTCAACAAGCTTTTAACTATGTTCCTCCTTATGTATTATCTATTGGCCATCTTTCTACATTTTTCTTTATACTGATCTAATTCTGTTATCTTATTGTGTTATCTTTTTTTTTTAATGCTGTGTTATTATTTCATTTATATCATGTTTTTAAAGATGCTTTTTAAGCCCTCACAAAGTTGAAGTACAGAAGGAGTGAAAGACAAGGTACAAATTAAAGGTGACCACGTGAGAATAGACATCCCAAATTACTTTAAGAACTTGCTCTGCTGACATAAGCTATGGTATCAAAGGCAGCCTTTAAGAGGAAAGTCTTCAAGTCCTGCCTAAATGCCAGAGTTGAAGGGGCAAGACATAATTCTATTGGAATTGAATTCCAAAAATTGGGGACTATTAATGTAAATAAATACAGTGAATTCCTCAAGCTTCCCTACTTTAAATACTGACTCTATTCTTTGTTTTGGACGTTCTGACTTTTGACTTTTCATTGCTGTTTAAAGGACTGCTAAAAATATTACAGTGCTTCGTCCAGAGTTCTCTGACCTTTTGTACCTTTTGTATTTCTACAGCAAGCACTTTATCTGAGATCGAACTGGAGGGAGTCCAAAACCATCTTTTCAATGAACATAAAAAAAATGCTACACAGGAACTTCTATGGGATATTTTAAGTCCTCCATTAGAAAATGTTCACAGGGGCATCCCAACTATCAATTGTACATTTTTAGCAGAGTACTGGACACTGATGTGGCTGAGGGACAAACTAGATGCAACATTATTCAATGTTAGTCCTTTTTCAATTAATAGCTGGCACAGGGTGGAGTGGGATGCAGGTGGGTGGGCAGGGGGCTTTTAACTGTTTGTTCTGTCATGCTCCCAATCCGAAGCAAGGTTGTGCCTGCTATTTGCAATGCAACAAAGGCTCCCACAGGCACCATTGGGAGCTTTTATCTCATTCATTCATTCATTTTTACATTTATATTCTGCCTTTCTTCCTCTTGCAAGGAACCCAAGGTGGCATACATAGTCCCCCCCCTCCATTTTATCCTCACAACAACCCTGTGAGGTAGGTTAGACTGAGAGTCAGTGACTGGCCCAGAGTCGCCCAGTGAGCTTCATGGCTGAGTGGGGACTAGAACCCAGGTTTCCCGAGTCCCAGTCCAACACTCTAACCACTACAAATAGCAGGTGTACCTCCCACTTGGTTCAGAACCGGGACAGAGGATTAAAACTCTCCCTACATGCCACAGCCCTAATTCAGTCCCCCCCCACCCCCATTTACTGAAAAAAAAATCAGCTACACATGGGCTAACAACATAAATAATGCTATGTCTAGTTTGAGCCTGAGTTATGAATTATGAGTGAAGCTTGATTAACATGCTAAAGCATATATATGCATATATATAACCACATATATGGCATATATGTGGTTCCCTCTTCTTCCAAAATACAGGGGGATATGCAAAACGACATTTTCAACAACATGCACAGAGGTATCGTTGCACCCAAAACTGCAAAACTGGTCACTTTTCTGAACTATGATAGTCATGGAAATTATTTCTTTCCATATGCATCTAAATCAGGTGTAGTAATAATACCCCACAAAAGGGATTTCACTTTATTTATTACATTTCTATACCCCCCAGAAGCTGAAACTCTGGACAGTCCACAAAACATAAAACCATAACATACAACATAATAAAGCTAAATAAATAAATATAACAACTTTGAAATGTTTGAAACAGAATAAAACCCAAGTAAAATCCAGAAGCAGTGTAAAGATTTAAAAATAACACATTTTTAATTGAAGGGCTAAAAAGCCTGGGACAATAAAATGTCACTGAAAAGACTACAATGCAGAAACCAGGCGAGGCTCTCTGGGGAGGGCATTCCAGAACTGGGATACCACCACTGAAAAGGCCCTCTTCTTAGTAGCCGTCTGTTTCACCTCATTTGGTGGGGAAACCCAGAGGAAGGCCTCTGAAATGATCTTAGGGTCCAAGCAGGTATATATGGGAGGAGACAATCCTTCAGGTAACCTAAGCCCAAGCCATTTAGGGCTTTGAAACTTAAGACCAGTACTTTAAATTGGGCCCAAAATGGACTGGAAGCCAGTGCAGATCATAAAGCACTGGTGTAATATGATCATATCAGTCAGTTCCAGTTAACAATTTTGCTGCCCTATTTTGGACCAGCTGAAGTTTCTGGACTGTTTTCAAAAGCAGTCCCACATATAACACATTGTAGCAGTCCAAATAAGAGGTTATCAGGATATGGATAACTGTAGGTCAGCTATCTCTGTCCAAGACAGCATTTTAGTTAGTATAACGTGCTCTGTACCACCAAGGACACCTGTCCCTGTAGTGACAATGCTGGGTCCAAAAACATCCCCAAACTATGAACCTGATCCTTTAGGGAGGGAGCAAACCCTCCAGAACAGGTTGAACATCACTCAGCCAGGCAGATGAATCACTCACTAACAGTGCCTCCATCTTGTCTGGTTTGTGTTTCAGTTTTTTGGCCCTCATTCAGTCCAGTATCACACCCAGCCACTGATTTAGAACACTCACTGCCTCTCCTAGATTTGATGAAAAAAAGAGCTAGAGCTGGGTGTCATCCACATATTGGCGACACCTCAGTCCATATCTCTGGATAAACTCCCCCAGCAGCTTCATGTAAATGTTGAACAGCATGGGGGATAAAACAGATCCTTGTGGAACCCCACAGAAAAACTGCCAAGGCACAGAGCAGTCTTCTGGAATCAGCCATCCAAGTGAGACCGGAACCACCGCAATGTAGAATCTCCAACACCGAACTCAGATAGCTTATTCAGAAGGATACCATGGTGGTACTGAAAACCCATGACAGGTCGAAGAGAATCAACGAAGTTATACTCCTCCTGTCCATCTTTCAGCAAAGGTCATCTCATAAGGCAGCCAAGGTAGTTTCCATCCCCAAACCAGGCCTCCAGCCTAAGTGAAATGGATCGAGATACACCAGTTTCATTCAAGAGCATCTGGTGCTGACTGGCAACTACCCGCTCAAGCACCTTGTCCAGGAAGGGGATGTTGGCAACTGGACTATAGCTGTCACCATCTTCTAGGTTCACGTTAGGCTTCTTCGGGATTTGCCTAATTACTTTCCTTTAAAGAGGTCACTTTAGCATGTTGAAGGTATGTGTAAATTTAATGTAAGGCTGCAAACCTGTGCTCACTTACTCAGGAATAAGCCCCACTGAACTCAGTGTAATTTATTTTAAAGTATACATGCATAGCAGCGGGCTGCACTCTCTCATATTGGAAAGAAGAGCATTAAAAGTTTTAAAATACATATTCATAAGGGCTGGATGTACCTGCTCTTGTCTGCTAAGCAAGGTCAGCCCTGGTTAGTACTTGGATGGGAGACTGCCTGGGAATAAGGCTTCCTGCACTGAGCAAGGGGTTGGACTCAATGGTCTTGTAGGCCCCTTCCAACCCTACTATTCTATGATTCAATGATGTACTAAAGACGTACCATCAACAAAAATACTAGTAGCCAGCTAGGCATTATACAGCTCAAGTAATCTTTTATCTGAAGCTTCTGGCCTCATATTATTTGTAGCAGTTTTAATTATTATTATTATTAAATTTATTAATCGCCCATCTGGCTGGTCACCCAGCCACTCTGGGCGATGTACAACATACAATAAAACAGCTTAAAACAATAAAATTCTACAGTAAAAACATTTGCTAAAATACCCTAACCCACCCCAAATGCCTGCCTGAACAACCACGTTTTTAATGCACGACGGAAGCTCATTAAAGAGGGGGCATGGCGGAGTTCCCTAGGGAGGGAGTTCCAGAGTGGGGGCCACCACAGAAAAGGCCCTCTCCCTCATCCCCACCAGTCTAGCTGTCCTGGCTGATGGGACAGAGAGAAAGCCATCCGAGGCTGATCTTGTTAAGTGGCCTGTCTGGTGCTGGCAGATATAATTAACAGTTTTAACGTTGTAAGGCCGCCTTGAGTCCCAGTATTGGGAAAAAGGCAGGATATAAATTAATATAATATAATATAATATAATAATATTATGCCATGAAAATAAGTGTTCTGTGTTCTCCAACAAAATACTTCTTGGAAGACTTTGAAAAGAAATAACTTTAGTTATTCTCTTCCTAACCTTGTTTCGCCTTCATCTCCCTCTGTTATCTTCCTCACTGTCAATTTTAGACTTTAAGCTCCTTGGAGGCAGAAACCTAACTTTTTCTCCTTATGAAGCCATGTAAAATGCCATGATGGCAATACATACAAATAAGAAGTGGTTGCCAGTTGTCATATTTTTATTTTTACAACCTTGTAGGATTGATACATATCAGACACACCAGCATATTGAAATTCCTGGTGTATTCAGCTAGTCCTTCCTAAAACTAACTTGCAAAGCAAATAAGGTGACTACAATACGATTTATTTGCTTTTTTGCTGTTTACATTCTGTATTCAACCTAGGGGAGTGGCAGAATGGAAAAGTCACACAATGATGGCTTTTAGAAGGAAACAAAAAAGGTAAGCAATTGCAAAAACCAAAACCAAAAACCAAGGGTAAGCACTACTCAGCAGCAGACATCTACCTGGGTTAAAAAGAGACCAGTCTGTTCTTGCATTGACTTTGAGAATCTAGGGATGGGGAGAGGGTATGCACAATCCCTAAGCCTTGGTTTCTACTGTAAATTTGAACTGGACCACAGATTGCACAGAAGCAATTCTCTTTTTTCAACAGGTTCCTGTATCACACTTCTTCACTATAGGGTTTTTTTTTTAATTTTTAGAAACCTTACTTCTCCTTTAGGCAGATCACTCCTCCAATTTATATTGTTCAAGGGGTTTTAAGCATACAAGTTGGTAAAACAGAACAGGCTGAGGAATGAATATGGAGAAAAATAACTTGAATCATCCTATTTAAACTTTCAATCAAAACAAACAATGGCAGGAAAGGCAAGATAAAAAGCAAATACAGCATTCTGTCAATTTTTATGCCGGCAGTTTGAGGCTTAATTTCTAATTTCACAAGACAGAAAATAAAGGATATACCTAAGATTGCACTGAAGATATAAATTTCAGATCATGAATAATACTGACATATAAAAAAAATACACATTTCAGGCTTAAAGTATGTTAGTTCAAACAATGACTTCCTTAATTAACTCAGGGTGAGATTGGATGATCTCTCAGATCTGGCCCATCACATGGAGAGGAACAAGAGCATGCCAGCCATTCCTGCAGGCTCAATGCTCCTTCCTCAACTCTTCCTGCATTGAGCAGGGGGTTGGACTCGATGGCCTTGTAGGCCCCTTCCAACCCTACCATTCTATGGTTCTATGATTCTATGAACATCCACACATGTCTCCAGGGGAACGTAATGCCTGAACGCACACAAATGTGTATAAAATCTAGTGCACATAGGTCAGAATTATTTGGTCGACCCCCCCCCCCACATAAAAAAGATAATCAACCACTGATTGGATTGGCCTATACCAGGGATAGGGAATGTGTGGCCCTCCAGATGTTGTTAGACTGCAACTCCCATCATTCCTCACCACTGGCTACCTAGCTATGGCCAATGGGGGTTGCAGTCCAACAACATCCGGAGGGCCACACATTCCCCACCCCTGGCCTACACACATTGGATTTTACACATGGAGGCTATATTTAAATGTTGTGTCTTGTGTGTCCAAGGTATGTCAGATACACTCCTACTACCCTCTCCATGATGGGCTGGACTGCGGAAGAACTATAATCCAACCCAGTTCTCGCAAAATGTAGAAAGGGAAATCAGATGTTAGAAATAAGACATTTACAAGATGCTCATGGATGCTACAATCTACATCTAGCTGATCATCTAGTCAATTGACAACAAGCTAAATTTGCCAGTAAAACTTAGGAGCTCCTGCATTAATCTCATGTATTAAAAAGGATTCTATGGTGTATCTCAGGGGTGGGCAACTTGCATTCCTCCAGATATTTTAGCTTACAACTCTCATCAGCCCTAACCAGCATAGCCAGTGGTGACGGATGATGGAAGCTGTAGGCCAAAACATCTGGAGGGCCACAAGTTGCCCCTGGTGTATCTAAATAATCTGACATACTTACCCAATTCTTTAGAAACAGGTGATGCAACCGCAATGTCACCTATTCTTGCAACACCATCATAGTATGCTCTTCCAGCAAGAACCATACCTACAGAAAGAGATAAAAGGAGTAAAGAGAACATATATGATATATGTTATACTCTAAAATTAATGAACAGATCAACAATATGTCATACAGATTAGCTTCAAGGAGGAGGAACTAAGTGTTAATAATAGTAAAGCAAAGCATATACACATTTGATCATTAGTTTTTGAACTTATGCTGCTTATGGCCTACAATACATTCCATTAAGAGTTAAAAATAGACATGATAGTATCCACAAGTTTCTTCCTCAACAGCATATTATCTCAATGGTATGGAACACCTGGTAGTCCCTTCATTTTTGGCAGAGGCATGCACTAGATTAATCTGGTAGACTTCACTCTATTTATCCAACATGAACATATTACTGGGTTATTTCCCAGTGAGATGGGATCTCACACTCAGACAGTCAAAATGAGTCCTAAGAACTGCACTGAAGTGCTAGGAGATTCATAATGGAAAGATAAATCACTGCCTCCAATCTATCAATAGAGGATTTAACCTCCCTCTCTGTACACGAACTTACAGTGTACAGATGATAATTACAAGATATTTACCAAAGAATATGGACAGCCTATACAGATACTATGCCTAATTCCAGCCTTGTGTCTCATTTACCTCATATGTGTATGAAGTATAGCCTGTGGAGACCTACTATCAAGGCTTGATCACCACTCAATCCCTTACCTCTTTCCCTTGTGTCCACGGGCACCTTTCCTCAGTCTCTTAACGTTTCAGATTTTAACACTTGTAAAACCATTATAAACAATAAGCTAAATAAAATATACGCAATGGGAAAAAACACATACAAACAGTTAAATGCAAATGTAATGTGCTTTGGATTGTGTTTCAATTGCCAATAGACCTCCAATTTCCATCAATGTTAAGGAACTCATCCCACCCTCACTATCCCTATTTACCAAGAACTATATTTTCTGGTATCTGTCCTTGGTAAATCACAGTTCCTGTCTTAACTTTTGGGGGATGGCTTTTAAGTTAGTGTTTGCACTGAAGTCCCTTTTTTCCATCCTTTTCCCAGTATCCCACCTTTCGATCAAGTGATACTCAAGATGGCTTACATATATTGTAACATATAAGCCCCACCCCCCTAAACCTACTCAACCCAGCAGCCTTCAGATCCCAGCCAGAGTGTGCCTCTCTTCAGCTCTGTAGCGCAAGGGCAACTGGCAGACGGAGCTAAATATTTCATTCTGGCAGGGCAGGGAGAAATCCCTGCAGCTGCTTCTTTTATGGCTGACGGATGAGGCCCGGCTGGTCTCCCCTTTGTCATGATGTTCCTTCCTGGGAGGCAGGGGATACAACCTCCCAGTGAACCTTGGGCCCCTGACAGTGGCCACAATGTGCTCTATTCCAGGATAATTTTCTATCCAGATATTTTTAATAGTAAAGGTTGCTGAACGAGTCTGAGTTGAAACTATCCTATAACAAGTACAATCAGGTCAATTATGACATTAAAAGGCCTTGCTTTTTCGTTTTTTAAAAAGGAAACTTATGGTCTATTTACTAACATGGCTGCTTCAGAAGCCAGCGCAGAACATGCTATTGAAGAATAAATGAAGGACCTTCAGCAACATGTAAGAGCTAGTAGCTGGGTTCGCAGGATTGGTGAAGGAAAAGAAGCCATGGTGGCTTCTTTTCCCCACTTTGCGCATGTTGGTCGCATGTGCCATTTCCCTAATTACCCTGGCTGGGCGCGGGTTTCGGTGTCATCCCAACCTGCTGAGGGTTCGAGGTAGGGGTGGCTTCCAAACCATCCCAGAACCCTAGAACAAGGCATAGTTTGCGAGGTGGTTTGAAAGCCAGTCCCGTCACACACCTCACTAGGTTTGGATGAGATGGCAACCCAGGCCCAGCAAGGTAATTAGTGAAATGGCATGGTACATGACCGGCACTGGTGGGGCGGGGAAAAGAAGCCACTGTGGCTTCTTTTCCTCACTGATTATGCAAACCTGGTCAGTGGTGGTAGGGGTGGCAGACCTGGTCAGGTTGTGATTCTTCATGCGATTATAGCCATCATGTTAAAAATACACAGGACTGTCCCTATTTTCATCTGTGAAACACTGGAAGGTCTCTCACTTCAGTGTAGGTTAATAGTGGATAACTATTTTATATAGATATAGATGTAGTTCCAAGACATGGTATGAAGGCACATGAGGCAGCCACCTTGCTGAAGCTAAGCAGGTCAGGGCCTGGTCAGTGCTTGGAGGGGAGACTACCTGGGAACCCCATGTTGCCACCATGAATTCCACAATGAAAGAAAGGTGGGATACAAGTGTAATAAATAAATAAATAATTTTTCCAAAATGTATGGCAAACTGCATGTGACTGGCTTCATCACTTAGCAACTCTGAGTATTTTAATCTTCAAGCTTGAAATAAAAACAAAGAGACTAGAAAATGTAAAATGATCATCTCTGGGCAGCATTAATTGTTCTTGAAGGGAAAAAGTTTTCTCAGATGCCTTGAGCCGTTTCAGTTTGCTACTAGTAGTTTCCATCAATCACAGAGTCCCAGCAGTTCTTCCAAAGAGATGCCTGAAATAAACTTGGGAACACAGGAAGAAGGCCTGATCCAATATCCTCACAAAATCTCCTTCTGTCCTAACTATTCCAGCAAGTGTTGGGGAGCTTCTGAAGGTAATATTATTAATATTCGATAATTATTTTCATATTCTAAATTGGGAATTCCAGCATACTATAAAGTGGTCCCAACCTTCCCCCCAAAAGAGAAGACGTTCTAACCTTATTTGCCTGTTTCCTATTTTCCTGAACTCTCTGGTGATTTACAAATTTAGAGATCAGAGCCCTCCAACTATCTAAAGCTCTGCTGGCAAGAGCCAGGCTGGGCAGGAGGAACGATGGAGGTGATTTTGCCTCCTGTTCCTCCTCCTAAAAAAAAATTCAGCTCAACAGGCCTCTGAGGCCATCTAAGTCACTTGCCAGTAGTAGGTGGTGATGGAAGGGCTACAGGAGCCTGAAGATTCTGGCCTCTTGTCTCCCCTCCCTTCTCCACCCACCAGAATGCCACCTTTTCACCCAGGAGTGTCTGTGGCCTTGGGAGGGAGGTTCCTAGATATCCCATGGTCCTTGGAACACTCTCTCAGGATCCATAGGATTGCTCTGCCTATTATTTTTCACCATATACAAGGTACTGAATGCTCTTTCCAGCCAATCCTGTACATCAGGGTTGTTGAACCTCTTTCAGCCTGAGGGCCAAATTCAGTTTCAGAGAAGCTTTTCAGAATCACATTCCAGTGGTGGGTGGGACTGAAGGCAAAAGGGGTAGTGCTAAAAATACACACACACCCAGCATATTGTAGCTTAAAGGTCTTACCACTAGTAACTAAGGAGAGGCATTTTGAATTTTTAGAATGGGAACAAAGCTGTACAGAAGCTGGGAAGCCACCAAACGATCAGTGGTTGAGGGAAAGGGGAAGTGGCTGGATTTGACTCCCAGGCCTGAGTTTTCCCACTCCTGCTGTACATGAAGCTGTTTTCTATCTTTCCATATACCTGCTATTAAATTATTATTTATTGATCTGTGAATAAATATAACTATACAGATAATGGAGACACAGGCAGTACTTAGGAAAACATATTCCTTATAACTACTACTGCTCTGGGGTCTGCATAGTACCAACATTCATCCAGTAACCTTCTATTACTTCTTTATTCATTTTAATGGGAGTACGAGAGTTGCATACTAGTTATACAGTACCTTATGGTGATTCTCTTAAAAAATTATCTGAAATAATATATCTAAGCTTATTAACAAAAAATATAATATGCCTAATGAGCCAGTTAACATTACTAACATTTCCTTCACCAAGTTTACTGCAGCAAGAACAAACAACACTTTATATAATAGTACTTGCTAAGCAACAGGTACTTTCAAGATTTAAAATGAGAAACTCCCATAGAGTAGGAGCTTAGAAGCTTCCTGCTCTTGGAGAATAGGGAGGGGAAATTCATCAGCAAATCAGTTCAGCTTTTTCAAGGAAACATTAACATATAAAATATTAACATAACATTGGGGTTGGGTTGTTCCCAGTTAATGATTTCCAACTTATTTTTGCATCTATAATTTAAAAAACCCAAAGCCTGTTCTGCTGGATGGGTCCCGGAAACAAAATTCAAACTGGAGAACAGCCAAATAGTCAGAAGGAGATTACACATGTTAAGGTGCCATTATACCATAAAAGTCCGGCTTCCCTAGATTTTCAGAGCACTTGGGACCAGTGCATAGCATGAAGAGTAGCAGCAAGATTTAGCAAGTTACCTTGCAAGGAGCACAGACAGCCACTTCTAACATTACTTTTATAAGACAAGACTGATCTCTTAGAAAGCATATGTATTTGAAGATGCATACAATGCAACTTTGAAAAAGTAATACAGAACATTTCAAAGAAAAGACAGCTAGGAGAAAATTTTGGACTATGCACATATTTTCTGACACTAAAATGTAAGTATATATTTGTAATACAGAAAGAGGATTCACCCAAGATACAGGAATACGTCTGAGAGAGAATCACCATGCTGTTTGCCTTGTTCTCAAATTACAATCCAATCAGTCTCTCTTTTTACCTTCTATATTTATTTAGCTGTGCAAAACACAGGTAACATTTCACGCAGACAACTCATAATTATGGCTGGGGCATTTAGTCAGTTGATCTTAAATCTTCAAATTTAATACAAATTTAATATGAGCAAATATAGCTTTGATAAATTAAAATTGATATGGTCAATTGACTAAGTTAAACTGGGTGACATAATATATATTAAACAGACAGGAAGGGAAGGGAAAGAGTCAGGAATTGTCAATGAGAAGGCAGTAAAAGTACAGATAAGATGAAGGTAGGAATGTGAGGTCCTCTGGGGTTCAGAGCCTCAAGACTCAGGAGTCAGAGCCTTGGAGATCAGGTGAGATGTGTCTGATCAGGAAGGAAGCCAGTAAACAAGACAGGGAGCAGAAATTCTTAAACCACACAGAAAATAGAACCACAGGCTATCATCTCACCTTCAGTTTTTACCTAGGGAGGTAGGTGTTGGGCTCTCCCACACTGGAGACATTCAAGATGAAGGTGGACAGCTATGTGTCAGGGATGCTTTGACTTAGATTCCTGCATTGAGCAGGGGGTTGGACTCAATGGTCTTATAGGCCCCTTCCAACCCTACTATTCTATGATTCTAGTCCTCCCACTGGAGACCCTGAAAAGGGCAGGTAGTTAAAACACTGAAACCCTGGTTCAAACCCTAGTACCTGGCAACTATACATGTAAGGCTTGTTCAGAAGCATACCTTTGAAGTAGGGCTTAGAGGAAGATTGCTTGACGATGTAGGGAGAAGGCTGTTCTGGGACTATGTAGAAGCAAGGCAAAAAGGCACAGAGAAGGGAATGAGAGGAGACTAGGGCCAAACATTAGATAAGCTTGAGCAAAATGGAGTAGGGTAGGGGGAAATACGGAAATAAAAAAGAAGAGATCTAGGCAGAGACATGGAAAGTTTTAAATGGAAGACCAGAATACTATAAAAGGCAACATGATTAGGCCTATAAACCTATCATCATTATAGTTCTTAAGTGCTACTGGTAAAACCACTCCTTACATTATGTTTTATTAACAGCATTCTCAGATGCTAGTTAGCTTTGAGCACAATCCAAAAAATGATGCTGAAGCTGGTTATTAGTTTCCAGTTCCTTATCTGCTTGAAAGTTTGAAACACACTTCAATCAGCAAACTTAATAAGGACCTAAAATTTATATGCTTCATTTTGGTGCAGGACACTGTCAACCACAATATGCCCATGCCAATAATACCCAAATGATGTAGAAAACAATACAGAACTGGGTTTGTGCACCCCACAATAAGTTTTGGGCCACCCCAAATGCCATCTGTATCAGATGGCATTGAATTGTATCTGGCTTAAATCTTTATTTGGGCATAAGGCAATAGCCAAAATATGTAGAAAGCAATAAGGAACAGGGTATGTGCACCCCACAGTAAGCTTTGGGCCCACACAAATCATACACCCACACATCCAGGAGTGTGTCCTCCACCAGATGCAACTGAATCACAGATCTGTGATTTGGGGTGGCCCGAAGTTTATTGTGGCATGTAGGGGCATATAAACTTTAGGTTCTTATTGAGCAAACTAATTAACTCAGTATCAAACACTGAACTCAGTATCAAACATTTGCGCAAATAAAGAACTGAGAACTAGTTACCAATTTCAGCATCACAGACATCATTTTCACGACCCTTCCTTCCTTCCTTCCTTCCTTCCTCCCTGCCATGGAAATCCAGTTTAAACCCCCCCCCCCCCCACACACACACACACACATTTGCCACCACTTCACTTAGCATTAAATAATCCAGGACCGATACAGACTGTCCCAATATGCAGTAGCTTTACATGTTCAGTAACACAATTCTTCGTGTAAGACAACCATCTCCGTGTAAGACAGCCATCAGACAACCACGTTTCTGTTATGCAGTCATACAAGAAATCTACTTTTTAAATTTTACCTTAAGGAAGCCAAGCTAGAAAACAGTCTGTGATCCTGGACAAAAAGGGGGTGGGGAATTAAGTCTGTTCCAAATTGCTTAAAAGAGCAATCCAATGGTCATTGGGAGAGCATTCCAGGAATCATAGTACTTTTTGGAGTTCCCCTCCCAAGGCCGTAGACAATGCTACAACCCTGGGAGGGAGACTCTGGGTTCTGATCCCTCCCCTGCCCCCCTGCAGTTGCCACTGATGGCTGCTTCCCGAGGTCACCAGTACAACTTCAGGGAGAGGAAAAAGGAAGCATTTGGGGGTGGGGGGAGAGGACAGGATCCACTATATCCTGTGGCTTTTCCAGCCCCAGCCCTACCCCGGGGCTCAGAGGCCTGTCTAGAGGAAAAAATTAAAAGGTGACTGGAGAGGCAAAAATCACCTCTGTTGCTCCACCCACACTGCCAGCAGCAGGGCATAGGATACTTGAAAGCCTCAGAGATCAGAGGCTTCCTTCTAAGGGGATCACAATGGTATGGATACTGCTCTACAGCAGTAATCTTGTGCATACTTTCCTGGGAGAAAGCCCCATTGATCACAGTGGAACTTACTTCTACTGCACCTCTTAGATGCCTCTTTCATGCCTAGATTAAGATGATGTATCCTCAAAGCCTGAATGGGCAAGTAGGATGTTGATGTCAGGTTCACATGACCAAATATCAGCCCTCCAGTTGTAGTAACTTAATCCTATGTATGCTATTGTTGGCTACACGGTGAAGTGTTGGACTCTTGTTTATACCCAAAGATTGCTAGTCAGTGGGCAACAAGGCACATGGAATTTTTTTTACTCATCTCATCAAATGCTGAACAGGGTTCTGGGTATATAACAAACAACTGTTTCATCACCTAGCCAGCTCTAATGTGCACTTAAGTGGTTGCATATCAAGGACCAATTTGGATCTGAGTGGATAACAGACAAGGAACCTGCCAGACCCACTACTCAAGTTGCCCTGCAACATGCAGGTATGAGCAGGCAGGCTGAGAAATATTTTGTATTTCTCTGCAAGTACAAAAATCAACTTAGTACATGACGCTTCATTTAGGAGAAAAACATTCCTGTGAAACTGTACAAATCAGCAGTCTATTTCTCCAGTGCTGCTATAAAGGTGCAAATAGCGTATACAAATCAGACATTTATTCTTATGAATAATTCAAGTCAAAATACGGTATTTCCTCTGAAGGGTGGTTACCCTAAAATTAACAGTGGACTCTTCACCAAATAGTCAAACACACTTCAAAATACAGCATGACAATGATTCATATCATATTCATTTAAAATATGTTTAAGCCGCCTTCAGTACACTTTTGTAATATTTAAAGAGCACAGCTTTCTTAAGAAAAACACTGTAAAGATAATGGGATAGAAATGGCCATTTCTAAGACAAAGTGGGTTCTTTCATCTGTTTCCATCATATTTCAATTTACTAGTTTCCAAAAAGCAGTTTGAGTGGAAAAATATGTCCCACAGGCTCATTGGAGGGAAGCCATATGCATTACTTTTGACAAGTTCCCTTAAAGCTCTAGATTGCTGCATGGGAAAAAGAACTAAAGTCATGCATATTCCAAACAAGGCCATCATCTCTAAGAAGAAACATCCCTCCAATATGATGCCAGATTAGTCTGCATAAATGAAGTGGAAACAAGCTATTGAAGCTAGTCAAAGGGAAGTGAATAGTCTAATTAAGTTTTCACTCTAGCAGCAGCAGCCCTACTGAAGTAAGTGCAGCTTGTGCTAGTTGAGTGGTGCAGGTATTAGACCTTCTGAGAAGAACTCCAATCCACACTCACATCTTCAAAAAAGGTTTCATATTTAGTTCTAAGTGACCCATTTTAAGGTTTGCAATGCCAGCAAACCACTGCATAGAATAGGTTTATCTAGCCTTGCAAATAAGTGTTCACTTTACTAGCCCATAAAATACGTTAACTACCCACATACCTACATATACCTGTATTATTTCTTTTAGATAAAAATATACTAAGGAACCAGCTTTTGCAAAGCTTTCATACCTAGTCACCCCTGGAGTCAGTTCTTACCAGAGGCAACCAGCTGAATGACTTTACACTGTAAGGATGCTGGTGGCACTACAAGCTGATTTGCCAGAGGCAATGTGTATGGTCAAAAGTGTTGAATAAAGTACCCAACAAGGACTGCAATGCTTAACCCAAGAGGTGCTTGCCTATTCACTCCCATTTTATCTCAACTTCAAAACAAACACATTCCTTATGCAGATAAATATTGTAAAGTACTATGTAAGTGGAAGAAGTACTACACAAAAGGTTATCTGCTTCTAGTGTTCTTTACATGTGTACAGCTTCTCCATGATAAATAAGAACTAACCAAAACTAGGTTCTTTTGAACTACATTCCTAGTGGAACGTAAGGTTATTAGAATCTTTAAAAAATAACAACACCCAACAACAACTATGTTCTATTTCTTTGTTTCCCATTTCTTTTTGTCACATTTTTCATATTACAAAATAAAATGGAAAACTGAGGAAGATTTAAACTCATTTTTATTTCTTGCCCAATCCTGCTTTCTCTATTAACGGGTTCTCACTGCCATAATTTCCTTTTGGAGGAAAACTGGAGAGGAGCAATCCCTGGGTAAGACAATATACCTTCCTAGTCACCACTGACTAAAGGTTCCCCTCAGTCTCCTCATTCTCTTTTTCCAGACAATCTTGAAACATATGCAAACTGAGAAGAAGCCCATAGGGAGATGGTCCTGGGCTACAAATCCACTAGACAGGGCAGAGCTCCAAATTAAGTAATTTATTGAGATACTTAGTGAAAGGAGGGGAAGGTTCTGAACAGATAGTGTAAAACCAAATCAATACATTTGTCTGTCTTACCTAAATACTTGGATAAGCTAAACAGGCATTCTTGATTTACAGATCATTTCTGAGGATAACTGCTATTTCAAACAGAAAACCGTTTACCACAACTCCTAGGAGGAAAAGGCTCCTTTTTTGAACGTTGACGGGGGGGGGGGGGAAGAGTAGGATTAGGCAAACCAATCATCTTCTAGAAAGCAGAGATGTCATGGATTCAATAAGAGTGGATAATCCATGGTCAGGTGGGAGTCTCAGAAATTGGCTTTGGGATAGATGTTATGTAAATATGGCAAAGCACCCAAGGTTTGAAAAACAAATACCTATGATCTCACTTCCACCAGTGCTTTAACCATTATCACATGATCACAGGGATTGGGGTGGGGTGGGGTGGGGTGGAGGGAGAGGGTAGGCATCTTTTCTATTTCTTAGGAGGACTTTAGCCACCTAAGTCATGCAAAACAGTTTATCTGTGGCTATCCTTGACATGCATATTTCACACCTATTACTTTTGTGAAAGCAGATCAGTTTCTCTGGAGCCAGAAAGGCAATCTAAAATTAAGGCAGCTAAATAGTCAAAATGGGTTTTTAAAGAAGCCATTCTTATAAATTACAATAGAAATATAATAAGCCAGTTGCTATAACAAAAAGCCTGGAACTTCAGAGAACATTAGGAAGATTCTCATCTGGAAACTGAAGAGCAAATGAGTTTGATAGTCAATAGCTACCACCACAAAGCAGGCTGGCTTTGCTTGTGGTGACTAGACAGGGAAGTTTTGGTATATTGTGAGAGTTGGGCTACAATCCAGTATAGAGTTGAACAAGTGGGACTTGCAACAGAATGTTGCAGTGTGGAATGCTCCTGTTCAGCCAGCCATGTATGATCAGCCATGCCCTGTAGAATAGTCTATTCCACTCCCCCTTCCACCCAATTTTCTGCCTTCCTTGCCCACTCAGTCAACATTCTATGGACACCAAACATGCTAAGTCTTGGGGGCGGGGGTGCTCCAAGGGTTTTTTCCTGGAGATTTTTTTGTACTTCTGCAAACCTTGGGAGCTCTGTAAGCATGCTGATACTTCCCGGCTGTACGTGGGTCATACCATTTGGGCTACATTAGCAAAGACACTCACATCTGAACATTGGAAACAGAGATAACAATATGCTCAAGCCCATGGAAATCACTGATTTTAAGCACACTTATGTAAGGTTGTGATCTTGATTTCTTTCAGGTAATCTGTGTGACCCAAATGACTAACATGGGCATGCATAAGCTGATGGGCTAATGACCTAGTTGCAAGGCAGTCATTACACTTTAATAATGTAGAATTAAAATATCAGAAATGGTAAATTAGCACATTCAATTTAGAGATTACGTAGGCTTACCATTAACAGCTTTTTCATAGTTTCTCCCCAGGTTTATTAAATTCCGCAGCCCAGGATTGAACTGTTCCATAACATTCTGGTGAACAACAAGAACAAAATGAGAGAGATCATTAAACTCCTTCCTTTAACTGACATAAAATATAGCTTTTAAGTGTCTATAATTTTTTTTAATGCATGTCACTTAACTGGTGTCAAATTTCCATCTCACCAGGAAAATACTGTAAAAATATAACCTGTCTTTTCACTCACAGGCCTTCAAGGTGGCTTGACACAGCTTCGATTGAGAAAAAAATAAACATAGTTTGAAGTTAATGTTGGTGCCTAATTTTTTCTAGCCTGTGCAGATTTAATGCGTAAAACTCTGGTTTTGGGTATCTAAAATCTCAAAAATTCAGAGTTGATACTAAAATTTATATTAGTGTAATACTGGGAATTTTATGTATGATCAGCATGGTTCCATTTGCTTTTTATAAAAGTTGATACTGTTTTGGAAAACAATGCTGTTCTCTTTAAAATCTGATGCAAGATAGAAAATGGGAGCAACCACAAACTGAATTAAACTAAACTCTACCAGGATATGTTAGTACACAAAAGTTCCACATCTAGTTACAAATAAGTAAAACAAAAACCACTTTCTACAAGCCATGGTCTTCAGAAATTGCCAGTTATCTAAAGTGGTCTAATAAAGAAATGTGAGGGAAATTAGCTTTCTTATCTTAAAAACAAACAAACAAACAAACCTGTCAACCTTGCCCACAAAATCCATATATAACATCAGGTCTCCTAAATTTCCTAAACTTTTTTGAAAGCTAAGTCAAAGCAAAATTGATTTTCTCTGCTAACAGTTTTGGTTTATATACAAAAGATACACAGATTTTGGCAGGTGTCACCTAATTCCAAATATAATCCATTTATTTGGGATTTTGACAATTGCGGATTTTAAATTTTTTTTTTTTTACTAAAAAAGCATTTTTCCTTAGAAAAAACTCCTCCCATATTTTTCAATCATGTTTCCTAATACTGCACTGTAAGGAAAATACTTTATTTTCCAAACACTGTTACAGGGTCAGAGAAAACAAGAACTTGAAAGTGTGCATAGTGAAATTGCAACATTCAACACTGTATTATAAACTGCCAACAATACCTAAAATTAGGTTTATAAAAACAGCGTCCAAATACCAGTATAGGCTCACGCAAGGGGTTTGCGCTAATCTAGTGTAACTTGATTTGTTTCCTCCTTTCACAGACAACCTCCCCAAGCAATATGCCCCCTGTTCCAAAAGCAGTTTTCCATGATGCATTGGTGGGTATTCCCCTGTTTTTCTAAGGGGAAAAAAGAGATTTTATGGAACTGGTTTCACAATTCTTTGGATCATGGCCAAAATGTTGAGGTGTTCTTTTCATCTACTAGCTCCATTACCGGAACAAAGCAACTACCGGAACAAAGCAACTACCGGATTAAACAGAAACAGGCTTTTAAATAGTGATTAAAAACTAAAGTATTTACTTGAAAGAAAATAAAGAGTAAGCAATAGTAGATTTCAAACAGAGAGAAGGGGGGAGAGGGAGAGGGAGAGAGAGAGAGGGAGTGTGTGTGTGAGTGAGAGTGAGAGAGAGAGAGAGAGAGAGAGAGATTTTATGACTCAACCTAGTTAACTAAAGGATTAATGCAATTAACAAAGATCAATTTACTTGAATCCAACTTTTACATCCAAAAGTTAAGCTTGTCTAGGTTATGAACTAGGTGATTTGTAAAAGCTTCTGTTCTAATTATTATTATAGCAATGTATACCTTGCTTTCCCCCCAAAAAAATGAGTAGCTCAAAGCAATGGGGAAAGCAATCCTATGGCCCTTAGACAGCAACTGGAGGGCACAGAATTTTTTGGGCTGAATCTACACATAGCAGTTATACCATTATCATAACTATTGGTGCCCAGTGGTGTCATGTGTACCAATAGTTATGATAATGGTATGATAATGGTATAAATGCTATGTGTAGATTCAGATCCAAGGTTGGAGACAGCACTCTGACCTCAGAGCCGGGGATCCGTGCTCCCCACCCCCTTCCCACAGAGAGAACTGTGCTGCTGACTGCCTCTCCGAGGTTGCAAAAGCAATCTCGGAGGGGGGGACAAATGGGCGTTTCTGTGGTCGGGGAAGGGAAGGGACTGGAAAGGACAGCTTACACAATATCCCCAGGTGCCTCCAGCCTCCTTCCCTGTCCCTCTGCAGTGCCCCAGCTAAACAGGTGAAAAAACCTGGCTAGCTAAAATGCAGAGTGGTAGGTGCTCCTCCGACTCTGCACTAGATGCTTGTAAGTCTCTGAGTTCACAATTGATAGGATTGTGCCCTTACAAAATATAAAAGGCATATAATAACCAATCATTAAAATACATTTACAAAGAGCTAAAAGCAGCAGCAAATACAAAAACGCAAAGCAGCCAAAACATAGCTCTATTTTCACATTTTTGAAAGACCAAAAATGTGAAACTATTATGCAGTAGAAACTGTATGGCAGCATATACAAAATGCCCTCAAACAGACATGTCATTAGATTACCTCAGATATAATTTGAGGCAATTCACATAACAATAGGTTAAACTACTTATAATAAGTGCAGATTGTAAATGGACCTTTTGTCTATATTTGCAAAAGTTACCTATTCTAGGAATACTGCTTCATACCCCACACGCCCTGTTGATACAAGATAATGTCCAGATGATAATGCCTTTGCTCAGCTACAGCTCTCCCTCAATACATAATACAATTTACAATCTTATGCTTGTCAAAGGGAAAGAACAGCAGTGTCTTTTTAATACCTCTCTGAATCCCTGTCAAATAAGTCCTTTTCATCATTTATTCATTTATTACATTTCTGTACCACTCAATAGCTGAAGCTCTCTGGGCGATTTACAAACCATTAAAAATACATTAATAAAATGTATAAAAAATATTTACATATAAACAGGCAGCACACACACAGACACACATATCTAAACAAAACAATAATTTTAAACAATCAACAATAAAAAAACCCCAGGACTTGATTAAAACCTCATCATATATTACCAAATGCTAGAGAGAAGAGCATTGTAACTTGGCACCGAAAAGTTAACAATGTTGGTGCCAGGGCTAGCTTCATCAGGGAGAGCATTCCAAAACTGGGGGGCCACCAACGAGAAGGCCCTTGTTGCTGCCTTCCAAGCTTCCCTCAGAGGAGGTACCTGAAGGAGGGCCTTAGATGATGCATGTAGCGTATGGATAGGTTCAAGCCGGGAGAGACACAATGCACTTGATCCTTCCCTTAATTTTTCTTAATGGTCGCACAAACATTTAAAAGTAACCTTTTAGAAATTGGCACATTAAAAGCAAAATGATTTAATATCCTTCTCCGTGTATTGCAATAAGAACATGCAGACATTGTATATTTTTCCCAGTCTGGGTTCAAGTATTCTATGTAAGATGAACACTACCTGGGCAATACTGAATGTATATTTGAACTGGAAGTAAAACACAGCTATTTCACTTCAGTAAAATATTTACTTTGTAAAATAGTATATTTATTCCTTTAATATGGTCCCTTCCCCAAATGTTGCTGACATTTAAATGTATGTGTATGTGCGTATGTTATTTCTATCTATCTATCTTGTATTATCTTTAATGCTTACCACCCCCCTGGAGATGAGCAGAGATGAAATGACTTGCTAGAACATGTATGTAGAACGTAGTCTTCAACCTTTTCAATTGACTAATAGAAACAGACAGCACAGGAATTCCTTCAAGAACTGTGGATGCTAAATTCATATATTAAATGTTATGGTGGAACAGCTAATAAAAACGACCATAATCTATAATTTAATTGACACCATAGTTAACCTCATCTGCATCTGAGACCTGGCTGGGTTATGCAGCAGAACTTAGTTTAGACCAGCTAGTTCTGGCTGGGTACAAACTTAGTGTAGGACTGATGGTCAGGCTGAGGTGAAAAACTGCCCATATAGTTACTTTTGCCCCTTTGCAGGTAGGTATCCAGTGCTGAATGCATTCAGTCTTGAGGCTAGTACAGAAATTGGCATTCAACGTCTGCCAAGTCTGACCCATCATGACATCGATCCTATTTGTGTAACTATGCAGTGGTGGCGACAGCAGTAGCTCCAGGTGCTGAATGATCTGCCCTATTGAGTTTCAGAGCCTGTTTATACTAGCCAGGAGAAAGCAACTTTTCAGTGAAATAGTTTGATGTTGCTTTGCACAATTTTCTACTTACGGGGTAATGGCTGTAACTTTTTAGCATATTTAAAAAAGCATACATTTGGGATATATTACTGCATATATTTAAAGTTATTTGCATGCATTTTAAATTATTTGTTTTATTTTTTATTAGCTGTATACTCTAAATATGCACAAGATAGAAATACAATATATAAAGTTCATCACTCATGCCTTCCACTTGATCAAATGAATTGTTATCATGATATTAAGCATAAGCTGTGGCCAGGCGTTCTTTTTTGTACCAGACTGCCTGGTATTTTATGGGATGCCCAGGAAAGCTTCCCTGGTCCATTTGTCTGGTACCGGACAAAAAGGATGAGATGAGGTGACTGGCTGATTTGTCTGTCCTTTTTTTTTTTTTTTTAAGTCAGCCAAAGGAAAGACACTCTGGCATGGCATGAATCGAAAGTTCAAATGTCCCTGGGAAGTTATATCATTTCCATTTCTTTGGGTACAGAAAAAGAAATGGCTGCCCCCATACAATTCTTTCTACAATTGTCCCTATAAAAGGAAATGTAAACAATGTAGTTTCCCTCCCAACCCAGAGGCATTTGAAGTTTCAATCTGCTCTGTGCGGCAGGCAGCTCAACTGTGGCAGCACCATGCCTTTGGCTGGCTTTATTACATTTCTTAAAAGACACAGACATACAGATCAGCCAACCCCCTGGTCATCTCATGTCTTCATCTCATACTACGAATCTCACCACCAGAAAGGAATTGCAACACATTATGATTTTAATTTGATTTAGCGGGTGCAATGATATGAATGACTGAACTGACTAGGGTCAATTTATTGAAGGGATGTTGATTCGGGAGTAGAATTTGGATCATCTGAGGTTAAATTAATTGAATAAGAACTGATGTATGTGACATGGGATGAGGTGCAGATTAAGGTAAGCATTGGGAGGGGGTGATTTGGATGAAAAATTAATTGGTTTATCTTCTGTAAAATTCTAGTAATTATTTATTCTTATGATCCCTGTGTGTGTGTGGGTGCGCGCGTGCAAGGATGTATAGATTATGTGCAAATTGATGTCTGTTTTTTCAGTGGTACTTACTGTGTTATTCGAATGCATATGGCCAGAAACGTCCAATTCCACTCTCTTGTTCTTGATTTAATATATGGGAAAGAAATGGAGGCACACTTCCCCCTCTCCTGGATATATGTTTCAGATGTAAACTCTTGTCAGACCAAATAATTTATGATGATTTCCCCTCTTCTTTATTTTCTTGATATTAAAGAAAATGGAGGGATAATGGTGAAGGACATACATCCTGCAATTGGTTTTCAACAGGTCAGAGTAAACTAACCTTCCTAGCACAGGTAAGGCCTTAATTTATTCCCTATTACTCTTGGCTATGGAGATGAACACATGGAACAATTCTATTTTGCTATGAAAATTGAGTGATTACTTAATGCTGGCAATTGTTGCCAAGTTATGACTACGCTGTTTGAAAGATATATCTTTAAATACATATTCCATATATTCTGTGTTAAGAGTTTAACATGCCAATAGATTCAGCAATTGATTTTATGATAGCAGTAAATTTATTTACGTTAACCACTGTTCTAAAATTTTCATCCCTACCCAAATCTTTCTATCTCTTTTTAAATTACATTTTTCCAAATAAAGACCAGGCTACAGCAGATTCATGCTAAATGGATCAAGGCTCAACCATGGGTCCCAGCATCTTTGAGACATACAGCTACAGCCATCGTCAATTCATCTAATGTGTACCAATTTGTTCTACTATGTCATATTTTTAAAATATTTTTTTGGGGGGGGAGGGGAAGCCAAAAATGTACATATTCTATTTGTCTCTAACATGTTGAATTTTTAATTAATCTACATAGTGATTTTGAACATTATGAAAGCTCAGTTTAGTGGCACACATACTTGTGCCCTTCCTTCTTGTTTGTTTAGCCAGCATGGCTTAAAAAGTTATCGCAAAGCCTTGGCAGCATCTTGTTGGCCACTTAAAACAAGCACAGACAGGCTGGGGAGGTGAAATTCTGAGGTGCTCAGTTTTAAAATCAAGGCACTAATGCTTCCTCCTCTTATAGAGGAATGTGTAGATAAAAGCTTTATCTCCATGACTAAGGAGGATCAAAGGTGTCAAATCACTTCAAGCAAGTTTGCTACCACTTCAGGTTTTTACTACCAGATTCTGAGTCATAATGTCTTGGATTGGATGAATCCCCTACTTGAATAATGAATCAGAATACATGGCATATACGGAATATTATTCTTAGACTTACAAGTGTTCTAATAATTCCTGTGATTGTTGAACAATGGGCCAGTACAAATCTAACAAGTCAATGTGTGCTCCCAATCTGCAGCCCCTTCTTCCTGAAACAAATTCCTTCCTTTCCTGCTGAGCAGTTCGTCCCTCAAACTTTAAGGGAACCCCCCAGAAAGCCTTAGCCACAGTTAAAGCTGGAGATTGGACAAGCTGCCTAGTAGCAAGTTATAGGGAGGGAGGGAGGGAGGGATTTGCTTCAGGGAGCAGGGAGCAGGGAGCTTGGGTGCCCTCCTACATCCTTCCCTCACGTGCCACAATCTCCCTCCCTAGTTTGTGGAAAACCATAGTTTGCTGTTTCATCCAAACTGGCCAACTATAGTTGCACTTGCTGTGCATCCAGGAGCCTTGGCACTCCTGGAAATAAGAATTTGGATTCATACAAAGCTTAGAAGACTTAAGAGTTATTTCATAGTTCCTTCCTTACATACAGCCACAGGTAGACTGGCCCTTGCCTTGGCAGTTAGAATATATCCTGGGGTAGACCATCTGTATTTAGCTCCGGGCATTCAGAAATCCCGGCCTGGATTAACGCATGGATCTACCACAAACATTACATTTGCCTTACAAACCAGGATTGTAAACTAGGATTGGTGTGAGGCACTGCTTAGAATGTTGAACTGTGATTGGGGAGACCTGTATTCAAATCCCAATTCAGCTACAAAGTTTAGAGGGTGACTTTGGGCCAGTTACTCTAGCCCCATGCAGGCACTCTGTCTACTCACATTAGGGCTAAGGTGCGGGCACATATACAGACCCACCCCCAGGATACTTGCATGCATGGCTCCTCTAAAGACCTTCATATGTTTAGCACTCAGATCTGAAGGGAGTTGTAATCGTGTTCACCTGCATGTACTTATAAACCTCCCTGTAAATGGGAACCCTGATAAGGCAAGGTTTCTGATCAGGAGGAGGTTTGTAAGCCTGTTCAACTTACAACCTCCCTCCAGACATTAGCATTAAATACACAAGGATCTTTAGAGGAGCCCGCACACCTTGAGACATTTCAGAGTGGGGTTATAGGTGCACTTCTACCCCCAACCCACTTTTAGCCCTCACATGTAGAGGCAAACCCCTGTATAGGGTTTCTTTCTCTCATACTTCACACGGTTGTTTGGAGGCTAGATGGGTGAAAATGGACCATGTATGCCACCCTGAGCTCATTAGAGGAAGGGTGGAATAAAGATGTAACAAATGAACAATCATTTTGCATAAAACTAATAGAAGGTGCAAGATAACCTCCTGAAAAGATTAATCTTCTGTTAAAGTCTTGAGTACCTTGCTGTCCTACTGAAATGAAACACAGCACAAGTAGTGAGCACTGTGCAAAAACCAGGCTGGTAAGTATGAGCCAGAGGAATGAACCTTGTACTTTCGCTTGGATTAATAAATATATTATATAACACATACATACTTGTAAGAAAAGGCAAAGTGCAGTACTAAACACACAGACCTCCAACTCTTTTGAATATTACAAAACAGTTTTTGCTTTCCAAATAAATGAAAGCAATTATAGGAATGTATTCCTGTAAATGTTCTGCATTGCTCTTTAAGGCACGGCACACCTTCTGAGAACACAATAGGTCAGCATGTATTGACATAGATCAGCAATGCATAACGTCCCTGTATTCAGATCCTGAAACTTGAAATGGCACTTTAGCTAAACTGCCCAATTACTGGTTTGCAAAGAAATTTGCCTTGTGATACATATAGAAGGGGAAGAAATGACAGTGACAGATTTTATTTTCTTGGGCTCCAAGTTCACCGCAGATGGTGACTGTAGCCATGAAATTAAAAGACGCTTGCTCCTTGGGAGGAAAGCTATGGCAAACCTAGACAGCATAGTAAGAAGCAGAGACATCACCTTGCCAACAAAGATTCGTATAATCAAAGCTATGGTTTTCCCAGTAGTAACGTATGGCTGTGAGAGCTGGACTATAAGGAAGGCTGAGCGCCGAAGAATTGATGCCTTCGAACTGTGGTGCTGGAGAAGACTCTTACAAGTCCCCTGGACTGCAAGGAGGTCAAATCAGTCAATCCTAAAGGAAATCAACCCTGACTGCTCATTGGAAGGACTGATACTGAAGCTCAAATATTTTGGCCACCTAATGCGAAGAGAAAACTCCCTGGAAAAGACCCTGATGCCAGGAAAGATTGAAGGCAAAAGGAGAAGGGGACGGCACAAGGATGAGACGGCTAGATAGCATCACCGATGCAATGAATATGAACTTGAGCATGCTCCAGGAGAGAGCGGAGGACAGGAAGGCCTGGCGTGCTATGGTCCATGGGGTCACGAAGAGTCGGACATGACTTAACAACTGAACAACAACAAAGAAATTTGCAGCAATGTTATGAGGCATATTGGTAACATTATCTTTTATATAAAACTCATTTTTATATAAAACCCAATCAAAAATATTATGTGGGTAGAATACATATATATGTACATGTACAACATTTACAATAACAGTCACACATATATAACTTTCTAAATCACTTGCTCTTTTATGTCATTGTAAAGTCTGCTTTAAAGTTTATATTTGCCACCCACAACTTCTTCTCTTTTCAGCCACGCTAAATTTAGTTTTGTAAAGTATTGATTTTGTCCTTATGATAAAGTAGATGCATACAGTAAGTAATGTAACAAACACTGAATCCACAGAAGTTGGTCTAGTATAAGGTATCATCTTACATGCTTCAATGCACTAAACTCAATATTGTTCCAAATAATTCTGTCCTTCTCTGAAAGCTCCTTTATATCTGTCTGTGTTTTTGCTGAGACAGAGTTAGGGTACTTCCCAAAGCTGACTGCCCACGATTGCAATATCAAAAAATGCATGGATATGATAGGAAGCTCTAAGTGCAAAGAAACTGGACTCATAAGAGTGCAAAGCCAAATATTGGTTTGTTTTATTGAAGGCATTTATATACCACTCTTCACTGGGTGCCTCAGAATGCAACCCCCCACCCCCGAACAGTGATTGATCTCAGAATTTTAACACATTGTTCAAGGCCAGCTGTAATCTTAAGACAGTATCTTCCAGAATGACTCAGACCTGATATAGATTACTTGAGAGTCCAGAAGAATAAAGATTTGGGTTTTATTTATGTATTACATTTCTATACTGCCCAATAGCCAAACCTCTATAGGTGGTTCACAATGAATCCAAGAGCCCATGATGTGTTTGCCCTCCTCATAAGCAACACAGTTTCTGACTGCTACAGCAGTTAGGCTTTTGTATGTATATTTGAGGAATTCAAGTCTTATTAAGAAAATTAAAGGCGCAATCCTAAAGATGTTTAGATGGAAAAAGAGTCCTACAACTCCCAGCATTCTCCAGCCAAGTGGCTAGCTGGAGAATGCTGGCAATTGTAGGACTTTTTTCTGTCTAAGCATGCATAGGATTGTGCCGTTAATGTTTTAGGGACCTGTGGACCAATCAGACACCCTTTCTACATAGAGGAATTTTTGTTCTCCTCACATGGTATGTAACTGGAACCTGTGCCTTTTGTGTGCAAATATATCGTGACTTCTACAGACTGACACAATTTAAGAACCTTTCACCAAATCAGATGCCCTGAAAGCCTTTTAGCTTACATAGTTTATGGCTGAAACCAATGTAATTTTGTTTCATTGTGGCCTGATACATCAAATAGACAAATGTGACCGAATTTAGGGGAAACTCCCTCAATCACACACATCTGTCACCAAAAAAAAGAAGAAAAAGGCATGTGTTCAATTAATGATGAAAACTTCTAATAATATTTGTGGAAATATTTTACACCATTGGAAGTCATTCTGCAAAGACCTTCCCAATCACCATGTTAACAGCAGCACACATTGCAGATGCCCCTTAGCAACATCTTTCTCTCTTTTGAATGCTTCCTTTTTTGTTCAACATGCAGCCTGAGGAAAATTTTTAGTGAAACTCAAAACCATACTCACAACTTTGTAACTATAATAATAAATTATGCTGCTATTATTGTTTGGATGCCAATGAGTAAACACATTGGCTGTTTTGTAATCTCCTGTCAAACTCAATAAAATGTTGATAAAAGAAAAGGAATTTCAAGAGATTTGGTCATTATTCTTCACATACTTCAGAACTGTGTTCTCTTAGCCTTCAACAATGGAGGAGAGTCATCCCAGCCAACCCATAACCATTACAGGTTGTGTCTACTCCATCCTTTTCTTTCCCTGCTTTCTTTTTGGGAGTTGTGCGACGCAAATAGGAGTGAAGGTGGACAATGGGGTATTCTTCAATATAATATAAAGTCATTAATAGGCTAGATTTTTTATTTATATTTTTGGGGTAACTTCAGTCATGGAATCAGACTGTAGCAGAGCGTTACTAAGCTCATGTGCAGCCCAAATGACACTTCAGAGCCATATGTGAATCTACATACGGTTGCAAGATCCAGCTTCAAAGGTGAACACTGTATAGCTCAAGTACTATAGACAGATTCAGCTGAGTACTACACAAATTCATACAATATCATGCTAAAATTTGTCATGCTTTCAGATGCTTCACACCCCAGTCCCAAGTCCCAATAATTTTACAAACTTAGCCTAGGGATCTTGACCCCTGACACTCTACAAGGCAAATATTATGGATAACAACAGTATTTCTACATCACATTTGGAACTTTGCATTTTATCCTGGTGTTGCTTGCATGACTCACATGGTTTTGACTGAAGAGTAGATTCTGTCAACAACTCAGGGATAAAGTAAATCCAGAAAGTGAGCCCATATGCTCCAGAAGTACTGACAGAGCAAGCTATTTTGTATAGACAAACAGTAGGCGGTTTGTATGAAGGTGCAGAAAAACACTTTTTTATGGACTGGGAGGAACAAGTGGGAGGAACAAGAATCTCTGTTCCTCCCACCTGGACTGTCATCATTCAAGCATACAGTATTACCTATCAGCTGAGGGAGGGGGGCTCAGCAGCCAGAGGAGGTGGTGAGACCTTACTTAAAAGAGGGAGCAACTAGGGTGCAAGAGAGGAGACAAGAAAGCATACTGTAGTGATTAGAGTGGCCGCAGGCTTCACACTGTAAAATGCATACCATGTCCCCAAACCTTCATAAGAATACTTAGCTGAATCAGTCCTTCAAGTCATTTTAGGAACTAGCTACAGGACTCAGCATGGTGCAGAATAGACTTCGAAAGAATGCTTAACTTTACAAACATAAATGATGAAATAACCCAGCGCTGGAACAGAGTGCATGAAATATGGCTTATGCAAAGCAGTTGTTTTGTTAAAATAAAATCACAAGATATTAGTGATTCTTTTGAGTAAAGTAGCCTTACCCATTTATAGTTTATCCTGCCATGTTTTAATGTGGTTATATGATCATATAAGTATGCATGCCGTAGCAAGTTAACAATTCAGACATACCTCAGTGTGATTAAAGCCCTGTGTGACTGTGTCATGGAAAAAGGCATGGCTTTATCATGGCAAAAATATATATGCAAAAACCCTAACTAAAGGTTTAAAATAGCAAACACCAAAATATTTTTCATTTGTACGAAAGCAGGACAGAATTAGAAACCATCTTGAGTGGTTATAGTATTTTTACAAATGTATTATGTGTAGTATACACACTTCCCAACTGATCACACGCCTTAAAATCACACAAAAGATTTGCGTAATGAACAGATTTCTCATGCTACAAAGGATCTCTATAGCTTTCCAACAGCATATGGCAGGATCGTTTCAATTTTTCTAAGACCAAGAGAGTATAGAAATGCACTATTCCTAGCTTATGTATTTTTGAGAAGGAAAATAAGCCAAATGCTCTGGAAAGTTGGATGCAACATCAATATAAAAGGCTCTCTGTGTATGTATTCCAGCTGTCAGACAACACAGCTATACAGCTTCTGGGTTTTAGGGGGCGGGGGATACGTCCCCTTTTCCTGGCATTGGAAGCTGGGTTAAGTCACTCTCAGTCTCTTGTCTTGGCACATATAGAATCTACAAGCTGTGCAACAGATAACAGAATATATTAGCAAATAGCAACAAGGGTGTGACACAATAAGGGGCCACTCCAATTTTGGCTTTAGCAAAAAGGTGACAAAATTATTTTACTATATGGATTAGATAATTGTCACTTAGACAACTGAATATACGTACTGGTGCTGATCTGAGGGACAGCGCAGAATTCATATTACTGAAACCCTCTATTGTATTTTTAATATTCCTGTATGTCCTTTATTGTTAATGGGTATGTCATTATCTTGTTATGGCCAATGGTCAAAACAAATAAACTAAATTTTAATCATATACAGCTGTGCCTGACAAGTCAGTACACAAGAGGTAGTTTTGCATGAATTCCTGTTCCACTCCCTCATTTAATAATTGGGGTACTCTTCCAGTCCATGAATACAAGTTCCAGTACAAGAGCAGAGGGGTAGCAGTTTTTAATATAGCATTGCTTCTTCTATTAAAATGACAGGTTGTTGCCATTCTAATACACCTGCATACATGTGTTTCCTATATGTGGGACATTCAGTCTTCTGGCAACTGCAGTTCTCAAACAAATATTATAGTGAAGCAGTATCTCCTTCTCCAGGAGCCATTGATACAGGTGTACTATATACATTGATGGTTTTCTCATTGTCTTATTCCCTCAGGGTTCCCCATAGAATGGCATTGCAAATGCTAGGCAGGCTTCCCAGCTGTTCTATATCCTTGATAAGTATATCCACACAGCCATTTGAACCGGAAGGTACAACATCCAGGAAACCCTGTACTGGGATTGTCGCTTTGACCCATCCCCATCCCATTTTTCTGAGCAGCCCTCCATTCTACATCCTGGAATTTCCTCTGTAAAAACAAAACACAGTCCTTATTTGAGCGGTACCCTGACCGTAATATAGAACTGCTCACTGATAATTTCCCCCATGTATTGTAAGTACCCCCAATGCCCTACACCTGACAGAGTAGCACCCCGTTTTATTAGAAGGTACTCCAATACTGGCAAGTTATTTAGATATGGCCAACCTTTCTGTGGAGTACAGGTCCATACTCTCCTACCTCTATCAGGGATACCTGTAGTAGACAGTTTTCCTCTTCCCTTCATCAGGCCAATACCTAGATAGTGTGATCCCCTCAGGTAGGGTACTTTATGCAATATTAAGAGCTGGATCTCTTTACCATCTCAGATATACAACTCCAGAATGCCATCCAACTTTTGGCTTCAATCCTGAATAGCCAAAAAAGCCAAGGGCAAAGGAGTAGAAAACGGGATGTTTAATGCAATAAAAGAACTCCGACGTGTTCAATGGCGGACATGTGAGTGTATAAACACTATATGCTGTCTTTTTAAATTACCCTGAAGAAGGGCCTAAGGGTCCAAAATGCTTTGGAGTTCTTTTATTGCATTCATCATCCCTTTTTCTACCCCTTTGTCCTTGGCTTTTTAACAGTTTGTGTGGGGTTTTCCCTTTTGTTGGCTTTGGATTCCTATCCTGAATAGACTGAGGATAAAGAATCTTGAAACATACAAACTCTTTGTATTCCTTTTTAATTAATCCAGAACAACTGCCACCTCCACATCTGGCACTCACAATAAAATGGATTAGAATCACCACCCTCTCTCAGAAACAGGCACTGAAAAAACCCAGCCCTTTTATCCATTGTACATGTGGCAGATGACATTAATGGGTACCGAATTTGCATTAAGTGATGTTAAGTATGTGCTCTTCTACTTGGTCTTAACTTCCACCATATGATTCTTAGATATGTGACCTACTGTGTTAACTTCCACTGTCTAATTCTCTACATAGAGTCACTACCATGAATTAGAAACCACCCTCCTGAAAACCCACAGATACATATCCAATCCATCTTTTTGCCAGCTTGATTGTAGGGTTTCAGGATCAGAACAGAAATTACTTCAGCAGCCACAGGTAAAGCACTACCCCACCCCAAGCGAGCACTCTGTGCGTGCCCCATCACATATAAACGTACCTACCATGTGAGTCAGCCCTTTTCACATTTAAAGTCAATACGTCAAGCATCATACTGAAAGGGGGCAGCTGACTCACATGTCACAGGAGTGGCTACAGCTCAGTCCATGATATCACACTTTGCATGCAGAAGGTTTGAGGTTTAATTCCTGGCATTGCCTGGTATAAGGATCCCAGGACTGTTACAGTCTGAGACTTTGGAGAACTGAGATCAGTCAGGCTAGACAGAAGAAAGTACCCAGTGAGGTAGAGGGCATGACTTTGCTCTGGGTGCGAGAGCTCCTAGTTTCAATTCTCAGACAAGACCCTGGGGGAAAAGGGCCATGCTTTTGGGAGAGGGTGCTTCACATTCAGAAGATCCCAGGTTCAGACTCTGGCATCTCCAATGAAAAGGATCAGGTAGCAGATGATAGGAAAAACCTTCGCTTGAGACCCCGGAGAGCTGCTAACCAGTTGGAGTAGACAATATGGGGCTAGCTGGACCAACAGTGCCTCTGCTTCTTATGTCCATATGTCCACTTCTACATGATAGGGCATGCCTGATATGCTCATATGGATAAATACGGCTGTTGAAGTAATAGAATCATAGAACAGGAAGCAATCTTGAAGATCATCTAGTCCAACCTACAGCAAAGGACAGCAAAGTCATGTCTCTCCCACCTCTTCAACCATGCTTGCAAGATAGTAGTTCGTCATAAGTGCTCTTGAGCAAGTACCGACCTCAAAGAGCCAGCGGAATATTCTGGGTATCAGCGTCATCAATATTTCTGTACTGCTTCCCATTTGTACAAATCCCAAAGCAGTTTACAAAAGAATACAATTCATTATGTTGCATTAATATAGTGGCGAAGGGGACAGTGTCGTGTGGTCAGTGCATTTATAGGCAATAGGGCAGGCGTGCAACACTCACACAGGCGGTGGGGGTGGGGGGAGACCCTACCTGTGGCTGCCAAGGTCACTTATGCTTCTGACCCTGAAACCCCACAAATATAACAACGCAATCCTTTTCTTGTTTACTCAGCTGTTACATCCCACTAGGGCGTCCATTAGGGCTTACTCCCAGGTAAGTGTGCACAGAATTTTGGCCTACGTTGTTTAAACAAGGAAGGAAAGGGGAAAACCTGGGTTCAAATCCCCGCCCCCATGAAGTTCACTGAAAAAGCCGTAACCTACCCCACAGGATTGTTGTAGGGAGGGGGAGGAAGGTACTCTGCCCTGAGCTCTTTTGAAGAGCACAGTACAAGCTGGCTAATAATTAGTTACTGCTATTACTATAGTTACTATGAATACCATTATTATTATTATTATTATTCATTGGGGCTTACTCCCAGGTAAATGTGCACAGATCTTCAGCCTATATTAAAAAAGGAAGGAAAGGGGAAAATCTGGGTTCAAATCCCCCCCCCCCCATGAAGCTTATTGAGTAAGCCTGAAGCAACCACGCATTCTCTGTAACCCTTAACCTACCTCACAGGGTTGTTGTAGGGAGGGAGGGAGGGACTCTGCCCTGAGCTCTTTGAAGAGCATAATACAAGCTGAATGATGATGATTAGATAATACTATTAACAGTTATTACTATTGTTACTATTACTATTCTTCATTGGGGCTTACTCCCACGTAAATGTGGACAGATCTTCAGCCTACATTAAAAAAAGGAAGGGAAGGGGGAAATCTGGATTCAAATCCCCCCCCCCCATGAAGCTTATTGAGTAAGCCTGAAGCAACCACGCATTCTCTGTAACCCTTAACCTACCTCACAGGGTTGTTGTAGGGAGGGAGGGAGGGAGGGACTCTGCCCTGAGCTCTTTGAAGAGCATAATACAAGCTGAATGATGATGATTAGATAATACTATTAACAGTTATTACTATTGTTACTATTACTATTCTTCATTGGGGCTTACTCCCACGTAAATGTGGACAGATCTTCAGCCTACATTAAAAAAAGGAAGGGAAGGGGGAAATCTGGATTCAAATCCCCCCCCCCCCATGAAGCTTATTGAGTAAGCCTGAAGCAACCACGCATTCTCTGTAACCCTTACCCTACCTCACAGGGTTGTTGTAGGGAGGGAGGGAGGGACTCTGCCCTGAGCTCTTTGAAGGGCGCAACACAAGCTGGATTTTTATTAGTTATTTGTACTATTATTACTATCACTAACATGACAACTTACCGCTACTGATTACTACTGCTACTACTTATTACTATTATTATTATTATTACTTGTTCTATTATTGATTACCCATCCCCCCCCCCCCCCCCCCCGCCCGGGAGCTTCCACGCGCCACTTACTTTATAGGTGCTTTCGGTCAACTTGTTCACCTCTTCGGGACCCCGAGACATGGTCCTGCCGCGGAGGGGACGCCGCGGAGCGGGAGGCGGGAGCGGAGAAGGGCGGAAGGCCGAGGCGACTGGACGGGCTTTCCCTCAAGACGGGACGGGGCTTCGGAGGCGCCTCTTGGCCGGCGACGTCCCTCCAGCAGGCGGGATGCGGAGGGCGGCGAGAAGCCAGGGCGCGCTAACCCTCCCTCGGAGAAGCTCCAGCCCGGCTCGCCGCTGTCGCCCTTCCTTCTTCGCCTTCTCCGTCTCCCTCCCGCTCCTGCTCCGCCAACGCGAGGTAAGCCGGCGGCGCTGCTGCGGCGCTCCTGCTCCGTCTTCGCCGCCGCCGCCCCAAACTGTCAAAACTTGCGGAACCGGCCAGCTCAGCGGCCGCGCTCCCTCGCCCAGCCTTCCCCGATCCCGGCCCGGCAGCGCCGGGGCGGAGTCGGGCGAGGTGGGGCCGCCTGACGCGGCGGCGGGCTCGGCGGGCCCCGCCCGAGCGGAGAAGGGGGTTGCTCGGCTGGCCGGCGGGCGGCTGCCCCCGCCGCCTCTCACCTGAAGCGAGGGCCCGGGTCGGTCGGCGTCGTCGTGCCCCGCCTCCGCCTCCCGCTGAGGGGAGCGGGTTTTCCCGCCCTCCCCAGGAGGGGGTTTTAACGGTAGCGGCCCCGGCCCAGCTCCCGGCGCGCCTGAAAGGCCCGACAGGAAAGTGCTGAGGCAAACAGTGCCGGAGCGGTCTTAGGCGGCCGCAGCAGCTTACCTCGCCCCACGGGAAGGCCGCAATTATTCGCCTCAGAACTTACCTGGGAGTAAGCCCCGCTTGAACTCGATGGGGCTGACTTCCGAGTAAACGTGTATAGGATCGCGTCTTCCCCAACCTAGTGCGCCCCGGATGTGTCGGACGACGACGCCCAGCATCCCCCAGCCCACCATGCTGGGGGAGTCGTCGTCCAGCACATCTGGAGGGCAGCGGTTCAGGAAAGGCTGTATAAGGCAATGCAAGACTGTGCGTGGCTACCCAGATGTAGCCCCCGCGCCTTGAGTGAATCCCCACGCATGTCTACTTAGAAGTAAACCCCCCTTGAGTAAATCCCCAGTAATATCTCTGAGACCCTCGTGTCTTGGGTTGTGGGGGTTTTTTTTTTGCACAGAATTGCACTGTTGGATTGCAGTCCAGTGCACACGTGGGTGTTAGCCCCATTGAACACCAATGTACTTCTGAGTAAACTTATTTATTTATTACATTTATATCCCGCCTTTTTTCCTCCTTAAAGAACCCAAGGCAGTGTACATAATCCTCCTCCTCTCCATTTTATCCTCACAACAACAACCCTGTGAGGTGGGTTGGGCTGAGAGTCTGTGACTGGCCCAAAGTCACCCAGGGAGCTTCATGGCTGAGTGGAGACTAGAACACTTGCATTGAATTTTGCTATCAGGCTGCAGTCCTGTACACACTTAACTTGGGAGTGAGTCCTGTTGAACAGAAGAGGATTTATTTCTGAGTATGCAGGCACAGGATCACACCAGAAGACTTAAAAACCACACCTGGGAATACGTCCCATTGAACAAGATGAGAGTTATGTCTGAGTAAACATGTATCCGGTTGGCCTGTTGTAAGGCTGCAAACCTATGCACACTTACTTGGGAGTAAGCTCCACTGACTTCAGCGGGACTTCGGAGAAATCACTCATCTGGTTGCTCTGTAAGGCTGCAGTATTATGCACATTTGAGAATTCAGTGAGGATTCCGACCTCTGAGTAAATATGCCTCAGATTGTGTGTGTTGTTGTTCAGTCATTCAGTCGTGCCCGACTCTTCGTGACCCCATGGACCATAGCAGGCCAGGCCTTCCTGTCCTGCACTCTCTCCCGGAGCGTGCTCAAATCCATATTCATTGCATCGGTGATGCTATCTAGCCATCTCATCCTCTGCCGTCCCCTTCTCCTTTTGCCTTCAATCTTTCCCAGCATCAGGGTCTTTTCCAGGGAGTTTTCTCTTCGCATTAGGTGGCCAAAATATTTGAGCTTCAGCTTCAGTATCTGTCCTTCCAATGAGCACTCAGGGTTGATTTCCTTTTGGATTGACTGATTTGACCTCCTTGCAGTCCAGGGGACTCGGATTGCATAGCTAACAAATGTATTTGTTAGGTTTTTGTGGATTAGAGCCCACTTGACCTGATGCAGGAAGTGTTATCTGCAATTGACATATGACATGATAAACAATGGGGCCAAAAGACCATGACAGTTCAAGAAGTACACTGTCTGTGACATTTCTAAGCTCAAATGTATACAATTTAAGTACAAATTCCGGGGGTGGGGGTGGGGGGTGTTCATCTGTCACAGCAAACACAAAAGGCCAACAGCTTTATGGTGGTAGAAGTTTTTTGTGGTCTGGAGCCTGCTCCATCAATCTATGAAAGCTTATGTCATAGTTACAGTGGAACTATATGCATGTCTATCCAGAAGTAAGCCCCATGAGTTCATTGGATATGTAGGATTGCAGCTGAAATCTGTTACAGTGCGATCTTGCATACATTTTCTCAGTAGTAAATCCCAGCTATGCACACTTTCCTTTGAGTCATCCTCGTTGAACAAAATGGGACTTTCTGTGCCAACGTGCATAGGATTGTGCTAAAAGTCTTTAGTGCCACAAGTCTTTGTGTGTGTGTTTGAGATAATTCTATGAACTGAAACTGTCCCTCGGGAAAGGCAGCTGTGGAATCTTGGGTGCTGTTCAGACTTGCTATATGGTGTGTTGCCAAAAGGAAAAAAAAAGGCAGCTATTTCTGCTGAGGACAGATTCATGCTGTACTCTACTTGGCAAAGTCATATATGTCTCCATGTTAACAATGGTAAAGGATTGGTTTGTTTGTGCACTCATGCATGCTCCTCACTGAGGACTGTCACCAATCATATGGTAAGTCATATGTGTTAATGAGCCATCATAGAGAGACCTTACATCTTGCCTGAAAACAAAAGTACTTTTGAAGAAAGACTGTTTGTGCATTCACTTATGAGAGGCTGAGTGCTGAGTGATCAAGCGTTGGACATGCATTAGGAGCCAAGTGACTGTGAAGGGCAAAGAAAGTTGATGTAGCGTAATGGCTGAGAGACTGAGCTACAAATCAGGAAGTCCCTGGTTAGAATCTCACCTCTGCCATAGATTCACTAAAGGCCAAAACAGTGGCACCATGAGATATCAACTATTTGATTTTGTAAATAAACTTTGAAGCAGCTGCAGTAATTGGATGTTTCCACTTGTATCTCCATAAATAAAAGGGCCAAAGGGGGGTGGGGTTGTGTTGGTTGAAAAACTAATTAAACAGATAAGGGCACAAAGATAACAAAAAGAATGCGACACCTTCCATACAATCTGGTATAAATTCATTTACTTTATTAACAAACAGGGTTCCCAGGGAAAACCACCAGCATGTCATGGACAGATATGGAAAGATACATGGAGGGAGCAATCCTATGGCCGGTAGTCAGCAGCTAGATGGCCATAGGATATGTGGTTTTCCAGGAACCAACCTCGGAGCCCGCACCCAAGGTCGGTTCCTGGAGAACCGACCTTCCTCCCCTTCCGCGCTGCCTCACAGGCAGCATGGAACAGCTCTGCGCTTGGAAGAGGAGTGCAGAGCAGCCAAAACAGGGCATTCCAGGGGGCGTTCCAGGGTGGGGAAGGCAGAAAGGCTGGTATGACACATCCTATGCGTCATCCGGCAGCCTCCACCCCCGCTCTGCCTTCCCGCAGCTAGACAGCTGAAATCAGCTGTCTAGCTGCAAATGCAGGGCAGGAAAAGCACGGAGGGAATGATCCCCTCCGTGCTTCTCCCTGCATTGGATAGGCAGCCGCCTCTGAGTTTGGAGGTGGCTGCCTACCCCCATAAGATTGTGCCCTTAGATAATTACAACTGAACCTTAAAGCCCTGAAGAACTTATGTGGATAAGTATAAGGTTATTAATACATTGACACTTCTTTGATCCCTGTTGACTCTAATTGGATTTCCTGTGTAATGTGTGTGTTTTGTTAGAACATTTTTATGTGCTCATTAATTGCATTGAAAACATGTGCTTAAAACGCAGTAAAAATAATTTTGTTAAAAAACTGAAAATTCAGGAAAGAGGACTGGAATATCTTGGGGTGGGGGGTATTATGGCACACCCCTACTCTTACCCTATTCAAAACCAGTATTCGGTCTCCCTGATTGACCTCTACAGTGAATGACACCAGATTTGACCTCTGACTTATTTCAGTGTGACATGAACAAGCCTAGGAGCTCTCCCTCTCCCCTCCTCACATCCTGTATGACCAGAAAGAGGAATTTGGAAGCTTTTGCTTCCTCTTTTACTTAACCACAGTTTAGTGTTAAATCTGAACCCTAAACTGTAGTTAATGTTAACTATGGTTTGTTTAAACCAGGGATAGACAACACAAGGCCCATGGGTTGCGTGTGGCCCCCCACGGCCGTTTCTGCACCCCCTGTGCTCCCCTGCTGCACATTGTCCATAGGCCACTTGTGCCCCCCCATGGCCATTTCTGTCCCCCCCCTCGTTTTTCCCCTATGGCACCAAAAATCACAGTGATTTTGCATAGAAACAAGATGCATGGGAACACACGCATTGTTTGCAAGTAGAATCATACCTCCAGAAGCCCCCCGGAAATGTGATTCTGCTTAGGAACAAGGCGCACATTCCCATCCTTGTAGTACAACTTTGTCACTGGACCTCTAAGAGCTGTGAGTATCAGGTTCTTCTGTTTCCCCCCCTCCCCCCTCCCCCCCTCCAAGGGGCAGTGTTCCACTAAGTCCTTGTCATGGGTGGAGGAATTCTGCTGAGGATGCCTGTCTTGTTGGAAATAATTGATAAACTGCTCGGCTGGGATAAGCCTGAGAGGTGCTTACGCTGGAACTGCTAATGCTCATCCCCTTCATGTTCTGGCTCACTGAGGTGTGATAGACGGTAGCACACAGGTGTTCACTGACCTGTGTGCAGGAGTTCTGAGACTGGAGTAGCTAGATGTCTTGTTGTAATTCCTGTTGTCACGTGGTCACTATGACCTCCTGTGCACTACATGCAAAGTACAGTTTCTTAATTTATTTTAACATTTAAACCCCACCAGAGATGAGACCATGGAGCCCAAAGGGCAGACTAAAACTTAGTATATAAAACAATGTGCTTTACCAACACACTTGAGGGTAAGAGAAGGGTTAGGGGATTGTGGTAGTAGTGATGTGAATCGGTCTTTCACTCACAGTCACACATGGAAGACTAGGGATATTTGGGGTGGGAAGAGATCCGCACCCATTCATGTATGGTTTGGCTTCGAGACACTTATTCATAAAATACTTCCTGTCTTTGCCTTCTAAAATGCTCAGCTTCCCGGTTCCTGGTTGCTGTGGTGAGTCACACAAAACAACAAGAAGTGGACTTAAGACCCTTTCAGGTGGATACTGGATATCAGATTTCGGGAACTATAAAACTTAATCGTTTCAATGGATGTGAAGGGGTTTATCTCTTTACTCTTGCCTTCAACTTTCTGTGCTGTGAGCATTCCTTTGATTGTACACAAAGTGATATGGTAGGAACATACACACAGACTTTATTGTTTGTAGCCCAAGGTCATCACAATTGATAAATAAACAGAACACAGCATCTAATGTAGGTAGGGACTAAAGGAGACTTATGGACTATACAAATACATAGTGTTTACTTACTGGATTTGTACCCTGCTCTTAGAATCATAGAATCATAGAATAGTAGGGTTGGAAGGGGCCTCTAAGACAATTGAATCCAACCCCCTGCTCAATGCAGGAATCCAAGTCAGAGCATCCCTGAGAAGTGGCTGTCCAGCCTCATCTTGAATGCCTCCAGTGTGGGAGAGCCCACTACCTCCCTAGGTAATTGGTTCCCTTGTTGTATTGCTCTAACAGTCGGGAAATTTTTCCTGATGTTCAGCTGGAATCTGGCTTCCTGTAACTTGAGCCCATGATTCCGTGTCCTGCATTCTGGGATGATCAAGAAGAGATTCTGGCCTTCCTGTCTGTGACAACCTTTCAAGTACTTGAAGAGCGCTATCCTCTCTCCCCTCAGTCTTCTCTTCTCAAGGCTAAACATGCCCAGTTCATTCAGTCTCTCTTCATAGGGCTTTGCTTCCAGTCCTCTGATCATCTTTGGGCCGATCTACATTGCGCCCACCATTGCAATGAATTCGGTGTCCCGTCGGGTTAAACGCTCTCGCATTAAAACGTGATTATTCACACTCACCCATTTTCCCCGTTGCATTGCTTCATCGAATGCGTGAGCTCGGTTCACACTCGAGTGCTGTGCTGTTTTCCTGCGTGCGCTTGTCTGATCTCGGGTGCTAAGCGGGGTCGGCCCTGGTCAATAGTTGGATGGGCGACCGCCTGGGAATCAGGCTTCCTGCACTGAGCAGGGGGTTGTTGTATCCCTTCAAATGAGACTAAGTTTTACCCCCTCCCATCCCCCGCTCTAGATGTGTGTGTTTTTAATTAAAGCGTTATCCTCGCAGAATCGGGGCTTCTCCATGATGTTTTTTTTTTCTAATTCAGGCATGATCTTCGAAGCTTGTGAAGTTGTGAAGTCAAGCACTGACCGGGACCGACCCCGCTTAGCTTCCGAGATCAGACAAGCGCACGCACATCCAGCCCTTTGCTTGTTGCTGAGGAAACAGGGGCTGCTGCGGAAGCTATGCGATCGGTAGCTGGAAGAAGACATGGGGCCTTCGAGAGCTGTGATTGGACAGGAGAGAAATACAAACACAGCCGCATATGGACAGGCAAGGGAGGGGACTACGACTGGATATGGTAGCGAAGGCGGAAAATCAGAGCACATTAAGGGGAAATACTGGGATATTAGGGTATTGAAAGCGGGAGCACAGAAGTGGGAAATTCCGGTTCCGATTCGAGGCGGATACTGCGTAGTGTGAAAGGCGGGCAGTGAAACCTCATTAGAAGCAAAAAAAGGCGGTAAGTGTAGATCCAGCCTTTGTTGCCCTCCTCTGAACCCTCTCCAGCTTGTCTGCATCCTTCTTAAAGTGCGGTGCCCAGAACTGGACACAGTTAGGGATGTACGAAAGTCACTTACCTTTCCGTGGATTATGTTGATGGTGGGCGGGGGAGGCGTTCCGTCCCTCCCCCCAGAATCCTCGACGGGGGGGGAGGCGATCCGTTCCTCCCCCCTGGAATCCTCCACGGCCGGCTGTGCTCCGCGGCAGCTCTGCGGAGCAGCCGGCCAGGCCCAGGCCAGAGCTGTCCGCAGCCGGTTAAAAAAAACACACACCCCCCCCCCGCGTACGCAAATGGCGGTGGTTACGGCCGCCGCCATTTGCATTCCTTATTTTTGGCCATCTTAGTCTACGTAAATATTTACGTAAAGTATTATGGCGAAAATAAAGGGGAACGCAAATAGCGCCCGCTACACCCGGAACATCCGCCCCAGGTAAGTCTTGTCCCGGGAGGGATCCGTGGGGGGGCGGGGGGGGCAGGCCGTTCTGCCACAGATTTTGAGGGGCCGAATGCACTGGCATTCGGCCTCACCGAGATCCGTGGCGGAATTCTCTGACATCCCTAGGTGAAAGAGAGAGAGAGACAGGGAGACGGAAGAGGGAAGATATGACAGGACGGGACAGGACATCATACAGGACACACATACAGAACTCTCTTAAACTAACCAGATGCTTAGTGGCAGATTACTAAGAAACTACAACCAAACCCCTCTGATTTTGGGTCATTGCTTCAGACCTTCTAGTCCTACCATTTCCCCAGTAATAATGGGGTTGACCTGTAGGAAGTTAAAAGAAGCAACTCAGAGCAATCACATCTTTTTGCATCCCACAAATCAGCTCCACAGCTGAGTGGGGAAGTGGTGGGTTGTTCACTATACATGATTAGACTTTCCAGCAGACTTGAGTTTTCTCACCTCTTATTTTAGAATCTAAAATAAAATACAATCTTATTTTATTTTTATTTTAAATAGAATATAAAATAAAATACAATGCATACCTATCTTGGTGTAAGCCCTATTGAATTCACTAGGTCTAATTCCCAAGTAAACATGTACGGGATTGGGCTGTAAGCACTGCTGATATGTTTCCCCAACCCCTGTGGCTGCAGGAGATTTTTTTTTTTGAAGGATCTTTTATTGTCCTTCAGAATTGCCCCTTCTAGGACTTAAGATTTTGTCTCCTAAAATCAGGTTATTTGGGGGTCAGAGAGTCTGTCTCCTAGAAACAAGTTATTTGAGGGTCAGAGAGTCATGCTACTCAAGAATGTACATGGAGAGAAGAATAAAGATGATTCGCTGTTGTACTTTACATTGTAAAGATTTTTTTGGCATGTTTTAACAAAGCATAGGGTTTTTTAAAAAAGGGTTTATAGCCTGCACCATTCTGAAGGATCAGGACAGATAACACCATCATAAACCCCAAGCAAAACAGCATAAAAGTTAATCATATTAAGATACCAATACAACCTCCACACCCAGTCCAAACAGGTAGGTCTTATTTATTTTTTATTTATGTAATTAATTAAATGTAATCGCCCATCTGGCTGGTCACCCAGCCACTCTGGGTGATGTACAAAATATATAATAAAACAGTTTAAAACAATAAAATTCTACAGTAAAAACATTTTCTAAAATACCCTAACCCACTCCAAATGCCTGCCTGAATAACCATATTTTTAATGTGCAGTGGAAGCTCATTAAAGAGGGGGCATGGCGGAGTTCCCTAGGGAGGGAGTTCCACAGAGTAGGGGCCACCACAGAAAAGGCCCTTTCCCTCATCCTCACCAGTCTAGCTGTCCTGGCTGATGGGACAGAGAGAAGGCCATCCGAGGCTGATCTTGTTAAGTGGCCTATCTGGTGTTGCTGGAGGTGCTCCTTAAGATAGGTTGGGCCAGAACCATATAGGGTTTTAAAGGTCAAAAACAACACCTTGAATTTCGCCTGGAAAACAACTGGTAACCAGTGCAACTCCTTCAGCACTGGAGTGATGTGATCTCACCGGTGGCTGCCTTTAATCAGGTGAGCCGCCGCATTCTGTACCAGCTGCAGCTTCCGAACCGTCTTCAAGGGTAACCCCATGTAGAGCACATTACAGTAGTCTAAACGAGAGGAGACCAGGGCATGTACTACAACTTACAACTCTTTCAAGAGGTGCTCTGGCTTGGGCTTTAGCAAGCATCCAGGGGAGGGTGTTCCCATATGAAATCTATCTTCAGTGTTACTTTTGTGTGTGATTTACACTGCATTTTCCTTAGTTTCTTCATTCACTGGATATCACTGTGGAAAGAAAGGGCAACATTTTGTCATGGGGCGGGGGGAAAGATGTAAACAGATACACGCAAGGCGAAGTGGACAAAATGGATCAAACTTTAAAAGTAAACATTTGCAGTCTTCAAACCACTGATATTGGCACAATATTACAGATGTTATTGGACTGCTACAAAGGTAATAACGGTGTAGCTGAAGCCATGAAATGTGACACATAATGAGAACTGTAGCTGGAACTGGAAAATCCATAGCAAGGGAGTAAACAAAATTCATACAAATCCATTGTGCTGAGTAAAGAAACATTAAAAAAAACCTTGACTGACAAATAACTAAGAATGAGTTTTCTTTCAAGTGGCTTTAGTTCTGAAATGGAAACAGTAAGGAATGTTTACTCCCATGTCTTGGAATCTTTGCTAAAGGGAGAGCAATAATTTACTGAAACAATCTGTTGTTCTGTTAAGAGTTTTATGGCTTGTGCTCATGTGTTGAAATACAATCTGGACATGAGAAAAATCCATTTATTTTATGGCTTTGTGTGTGTGTGTGTGTGCGCGCGCACACTCGCAGAGTTTATTATTAAGTTAAATCTAGGAAAACTTTTATGTATGATGTTTGGAAACAATTGATGACTCCTTAAAAAAAAGGAGCCATCAAATAATAATTTATAGTATTGCTCTGATTCTGTTTAAAGGTTTCTGGAGTAATAAAGTCTGTTTTTTATTTTATTTTTAAAAGTCTAAAGCTTTGTTGCATGTGAGAAAACCCAAATTCACACAGCTGGACCAAAGTGTTTGTTATTTTTACATCTATGTCATTGAGACAGATGACTAAGGTTACAGCACAGAAACACAGACTTGCTGAAAAATGGTGGTTTTGCTCATTTGCCACCAAAATCAAATAAAGTTGACAAAATAAAACATTCTGATAAAACAATAAAACAATGCAGGCTTCAGATAGGAAGAGAAAAGTTAGACTTGAGTGTGTGAATGCTGAATGTGTGATACAATGGTATGTGAATCAGGTTTATAAAGATGTGGTTGTGAGAGAATGAATGGAAATAGTTACAGATAGTACTGTAAAAAAAAAAAGACGACGACGCATATATTGGGGAAAAACATATATTCATAGAAATACTACTCATATATTCTGAAATAAATAAATGCATTTGTACATTTCCATAAATCTCCACTAGGGATGTCGGAGAAATCTGCAATGGAATCAAATGACTTCAGATTTCTATGAATCAAACCCACAGATTCCTCAGCAGAGTGGCTTTTCCCAAGTCACATAGATTCTGTGGACTTGTGGACCATTTTTTTTTAACTTTCTGGAATTTTACACAAATTTAGTTGAAGAAAAATATATAACACAAAAAAACACCAGCGGAAAATGTGCATTTTCCCCCATAGGCTAAAGCATGAAAATGTACATTTGGGGAGGATTTGCACATGGAGGAGGGGGGAGTGATTTGCATATTTTGGGAGTATTTGCACATTTTCATAATTTTTGTGAACTGCCCAGAGAGCTTCGGCTATTGGGTATTATACAAACAAACAAACACACACACTTTTTGCAAGTGTGAGTTTGCACAAATGCACATTTGCACAAATTTGGGAAATTGGAAACAATACGGTTCTGTCAATGAGTGGATGACAGAATGAAAGGCAGTGAAATCCGTGAAATGCAGACGGAACAGATTTTACAAGATCCGTACATCCCTAGTCTCCACCTGGATATTTTTGTATGAATATCTAAGGACAAAAGAAGAACCAATGTCCATTTTGTCCAGCATTCTGTTCACTCAGTGGCCAACCAATGAAAAATCCACAAGCAGGAAATGAGTGCAACCGCACCATCCCTTCCATGTTCCTCAGCAACTGGTGTATACTGGCTTACTGGGCATATTTGCTCCGATTCTAGGGGCATACTGGCTCCGATATAGAGGTAGCATATAGCCATCAGGACTAGTAGCCTTTGATAGCCTTAGAGAGCAATCCTACGGCCTGCTAGACACTGTCTAGCGGGCCATAGGATATGCTCATTTCCAGGAACTGACCTTGGAGCCTGGGCTCTGAGGTTGGTTCCTGGAAAACTGACTGCCCCTCTCGTCCGCACTGCCATGGAGGCAGCGCGGAGAAGCCCCGTCCTCCGTGCTCGCAAGAGGAGCGTGGAGTGACTGAAAAGGGGCAGGGCTGGGGGCATTCCGGGGTGGGGAGAGCAGAGCTGCACGTACAACATATCCTATGTGTCATACGGCAGCTTCCTCTCCTGGTCACCCCCCCCCTCCGCTAGATAGCCGAAAACAGCTGTCTAGCGAAAAAGAGCAAGGCAGGAGAGGTGCGGAGGGAACGACCCCCCCATGCCTCTCCTGCCATTCTTTGAATAGGTAGTCACCTCCGAGGTCCTATCTAGTTAGGATTGCGCCCTTATTCTCCATAAATTTGTCCAGTCTCCTTTTAAAGCCAACCACATTGGTAGCCATCACATCTTGTAGCAAATTCTGTAATTCCATGAGCGGTGTGAAGAAGGATTTACTTTTATCTGTCGTGAATCTCCCACTAATCAGCCTTGTGGGATGACCCCATTGGGTTCTAGGATTATGAGAGAGGGAGAAAAATGTCTCCCTATCCACATTTTCCACACCATGCATAACTTGGTACACTTCTATCATGTCTCCCCTCACTCCACTCTTCTCTAAGCTAAACAGTCGCAGGTGTTGTTACCTTTCCTCATAGGGAAGTTGCTCCAGCTCCTTGTTCGTTTTAGGGCGCAATCCTATTACTTCTGGCCTTGATGTTTGTAAGCCTCCAAATTCAGAGGCTTATGAATGTCCAGTGCAGAGTGGTAGGAGCGGTGGAGGCAGTTATCACCTCCGCCATTCCTCCTGCTCTACATTTTCACTGGATGGGCTTTTTTGCCCCTCTACCTGGGGGCTTTCCAGAGGGGGAGGGAAGGAGGCTGAAGAGGCCTCAGGTTAGCTCATATCTTGGCCTCTCCAGTCCCCTCCCCTCTTCACCCACCAGAACGCCCCTTTTACCCCCTGTCTAAAGTCAAGTTCCCAACCTTGGAGAGGCAGCCAGTGTGGGGGAGGGAGGGCAGAGTGCAGATTCCTGGATCCAAGGTCAGAGTGCTGTCTCAGACCTTGGATTCAGAAATCCGAAGTATCCTATCCCCCCCGACCCTTAGGGCGCAATCTTATCGGGATTCTTGTCAGCCTCCGAATTTGGAGGCTGATGGGGATCCTATGCAGAACAGGAGGAGCACGGAGGCGATCTTCACCTCTGTGCTCCCCCACTCTGCATTTTAGCTAGACGGATGTTTCCCCGCAACTAGCTTAGGCATCGGGGAGGGGGAGGGAAAGAGGCTGGGAAAGGCTGGGGATAGCTGTATCCCATGCTTTCCCAGTTCCCTCTCTGCCCACCAACATGCCCCCTTTCTGTCCTCTCTGAAGTCACCTTTGCAACCTTGGAGTGGCAGCCAGCATGGTTCTCTCTGCGCCAGCTGGCAGGGGCGGGGAGCTCGGACTCCTGAGTACGGGGGTGGAGCCCTGTCTCCAACCTCGGATCCAGGAATTTGAAGTATCCTATGCCCCCCCCCACTCTGTCTAGGGGGCATAGTAATTTTCTCTTAGTTGCCCTTTACTTTTTCCAACTCTACAACATCCTTATTTAGGTGAGGTGCTCAGAACTATACACAATCTATACTGTTATCACTACATATAGGAATATATTGGCATGGAACAGTTGATGCTATTCCAGATCATATAAACAAAGTAGTTACAACAAAATTGGCCATCAACTCTGAGGACCTGTTTATACATTTACCCTTATATAGTAACCTTTTAACTCTTTTCAGTCTTAAATCTGTTCACATGATCAAGGGGTCAATCTAAGTTGAAGTGAGTTAAAAGAACCTGGATAATCTGTGGTTTGAGTCTCTATTTACACTGTGCAGATGAATGGGATTAATGATATACTGGCAAAAGCAGAGTGACCTGGATCATTTTAGGCAACTACGTAAAAATAATGGGTTAGAGTACCTGGGAAACCGTTTTGGATTTTCTGCTTCTGCAGTAAAACCTTCAGTGAGATTTCTGATTCAGGAGAGCAACTTCAGATTAACAAAATGATGACTGTAGCACCCCTTCCTCCTCCACTTCTGGGCCATAAACAAATTCTCAGGCATCAAGTGGCCTAGACAAGCACAGCAGTGAGGTGAAACATTGGCTGGCTGGCTTTATACTACAATTGTTTTGTACTTTGGGACCAATATTGTTGGGAAGGAAAATGCACAGCATCATTTTTTGAATGGCCCCCACAGTTGCCAACACAGCTTTGAATGAAGTATACATTCAGGTAGGACCCTTGTCCTTTCCCAGACCCCAGCAGCATGTATTTTGCAGGCAAAAGTCACAATTTACATATGTCGTGCCACTTAAAAAGGATGCTATATATGCACATTTTGTCTGTGGCAAACAGTTCTTGAGTACAAAATGTAATGTATGAAGGGGCCCTTAAGGACATGCTTATGTGGTATGCTATATATAAAGCTTTTCAAGACCGTAATTGTAAGAAGCCTCGATATAATGCTTTTTGAGTGTTTAAATCTCTTCAGGTACATTTTCTCAGTAATCCTTATAACAACCATTGCAGCCTTATTTATGCAAACAGCAGTCAAGGTGATAAACCTGTCTCTGAGCTGTGCCACTTCTGATTATAGGTGGAGGCTCATGTGATTGAATAGGCCTCCATGCAAAAACAGATCACCACACAGAAAACCAGCATGTCAGAGAGAAGGTCAGGCTGGAAGCCTTCTTGCCGACATCTAGTTTTTCTTCTGTGGGGATTTTTGTTTTGTTGGTATGAATGCATTTTCAGTCATGTGCATCTGTAACCTCCTTCCTCTTCCAGCACGCCCAAAGTGTGTGCGTGTGTAGATATAGGCATATTTATTTATTTAAAGTATTTTGTCTGAAACTCAATACCATATAGGAATTGTTTGTGCATATAAGCATATTTATTTAAAGTATTTTTTATCCTGTTCCTCAGCCAAAAAAGGCTCCCGGAGTAGCTTACAATCAACCAGCAAAAAAGATAGTTGTTGCCCGCAGGCTTACAGTCTAAAAAGCCACACAACACACAAGGAAAAATGGATGGGGAGGGAAGGGAGGGGGGAAAGGAGACTTGTCAGCAGGGCTGGTGGAATGGTCCTGTTTCCCCTCTCATCTCCCGGGGGAAGGAGGAGGCAGTCCTACTGGAGCAGGCCCTGATGTTTCCTTTGCCTGCTCCTGTTCCCCTCACTCTTTCTTCTTTCCCACAGGGTAGTTGATGTGATTTAGCCCTGTTGGGGTGGGGTGGGCGGTCCAACTGGAGCAAGCCTTGATGTTTCCTTTCCCTGTTTCTCCTTCCCTTGCTTGTGTGTGTTGTTCCTGCAGCCACATGCAGACTTCAGGGCCAAAAATGTTGTACACCCTTGCTGTAGCAGTATAGTCCAAATACAAGGTTACCACCTCACCCGCTGTGTGTGAGAACTAGGCCTCAGTGGACCCTCCCAATCATGCTGGGCCATGGGGTACACAATTTCAGGACATGTCAGTAATTGCACCCGTATCAAGAGCAGCTTCTGTAGGCACTCCAGTTTGATCTGTAGAAGTGCCAAGTCTCCACATAACCCTTTGGCTCCATCTGAACTTACGGCTATCAGGTTGTTCTTGGCCCTGGGACAGTCCCATACTGGAAGTGAGATGCTAGCCATGTAAACCACACCGTCTGTGCTGGCCCCACAGCCACTCCCCCTCTGGTGTAGAGAGATGCAGGAACCATCACTGACTGAAGCCCTTTGTGCATGGGGATTGGGTGCCTGGCATGACCATCATGGATTGCTGAAAAATTTATTTTAATTCTTTATAGCCAGCATTTCTCCATCACAATGCACCAATGAAATAAGTGACATACAGATGTGCTGTTAGATTGCTTCAGGTAAGCCAGACATGAACCCTTTGTACCTTTCAAGGTTTTTCTTTCTTTTGTTTACTTCATTTGAGGTACAGGAATACTCACTCATTTTATAGCTCAGTCTATGTGGATTTAAGCCAGTTTGCTCCCACCAAAGCCAACAATTTGCTTAAATAGTTTTGACGACTTTTCTGTTTGTCAGTCATGGCCATGAGCTGTTTGACATGTATTTCCTTCATTTACCATGTGTCTTGCTAGGCAGCTGTGATTCAGCTACTAGAGTAACAGGCTAGCTAAATCTCTGAGTGGAAATGTCAGACACAGAGCACTTACTAGAACAACATTAGCACCAATTTGCATTTTGTCTAAAGTCCAGTGTTCACAGCGTTGCTGCCAGGTTTGAGAGGGCCCTGGGCAAGGTGCCGTCTGGGGGCCCCCACACTGCCCTGGCTGCTTTTTGCCCTGTGCCACCCTGGCTGCCCCACTTTCTCTGCTCATCTGTCCTCCCTCTGCTTTGTAACAACATGAAAGAAGTACTGGATTTGGCCTGAATGGGTTGTGCTTCCTGGGAGGAACCAGGAAGTGACTGAGAGCAACACCCACTGCTTCTGGCTTGAGTAAAGAGAAGGCACCGCCTGAGAGGCTTTGTTTAGATAAAACTTAGGTTTGTTTGGAAAGCTGAGTCTGTGGGGTGCGGTACACCAACTCTGAAACACCCTCTGTTGCTGCTGCCCCACTTTTCCCCCTACCCCTGCTTGTACTACCCTGGCTGCTCTACACTCCATTCTCCTTACGAGGAGGTGGCGAGAAGGGGTTTCTTTTTCTTGCTTTTTAAAAAAACCTTAGGGGCAACCAGGATGTGGCATGCTGCAAGGAGAAGTGCCATGGTGCCTGAGACTCCACCCACCCACCATTTTCATTTTCCCAGAAGGCCTCTGAGCTCCAGCTGGGCCAAGAGGCATTATGGGGAAATGAAGACAGTGGGCAGCTGGAACCTTAGTTGGCACAGTGCATTGGTTTGTAGTGCACCAAAGCTGCAGCTGCTCCCCTGCCCCGGATCATCTGCTGCTCATTCTGATGCCATTTCGGGGGGGCCTGGGCTGCGTGGACTTGAACATCCAAAATCCATGAGTCATGGTGTCACTGAGTATACGCCTGCAGCTGGTAGAGATCTGAAGTGATCGAATGGATTATACATGCCTTCCCAACCTGGCACCCTCCAGAAGTGCTGGACTATAACTCCTACCATCCCCTATATACAGCATGATCAATGTTGCATTTTGTGCTCCCTTCTAAATGCTATGCTCCTGTTCAGGGTTCTAGCCAGCCATTCCTTCCAAGCAGAGTATTGCACTCCACCCCCTCACTGTATTCCACCTCCCCCCAGCTTTTCCTATTATCAATTGCATAGTTACTGGGCATGCTTAGTCCTCATTGGACTATGGGGGGTGGGTATTCCTCAATTTTTTAATGTACTTCTGCAAACCTCAGTATTCTCCCAAAACATGCTGATACCTCCTGCTTGTTTCTCAGTAGCCCCATTTTGGCTATAGTCCTGTCCACACTCACCACCTTAGTTTGTTATTAAAAGGAACAATGTGGAGCCTAAGAATTCAAAGCAGAATATTACAATTTCACTAGAACTCTTATCTTCAAAGACCACTAGATGGCAAGCAAGGTACGCAGAACAGAAATAAAGCTTATTGCTTTGAGCGCTCTAGGTTTACTCAAGGCATTTTGTAGCAGTTAACAATACATGCAGTGAATGTAGAAGCAGTGGTCATTCACTAATTTGCATGCCACTTTGACTCCTTGTGGCATGCTTCTGTCTTGCAGCGAAATGCATTGGGGAATCATTTAATGTTCCTCTGGAGGCTGGCATTAGGTAGCAGCTCTAAAGTCCTGGTAAGGAAGGGATATATTTCAGAATTTATACATTATGGGCAGAATCCAGCAGGGTGCTTATGCTCCCGCCAATTCCTTTCCACCCCTCCGATTCCCTTCCACAAGTGGTGGGTCCTGCCAATTCCATTGCACAAGCAGGGAAGCCCCAAAACGAGTGGAATACTCATTTCTGGATGGAGGCAGGTTGGCAGAGCTCCCTCATGTAAGCTCTGCTGCCCTGTCTCCTTCCAGAAATGAGCATTTGTACTCGTTTCAGATTGTCTAGAAAGCAAGCACTGAATCACTGTTGCGCAAGTGATGGAGACCACTTGTGCAACAGAATTGGTGGGGCATAAGAGAATTGGCAGGGGCATAAGTGCCACACTGGATTCTGCCTTATGAATTAGTCCTGATTTTGCATACCCATTACACTTGTGTTAAAAAAAAACTGCACAGGTTGCCTATTAGCTATCGAACTAAGTTCAGTATTCTGTTCTTGACAGACAAAGCCTTAAGTAACTCGCGGCCAAGATTCCTAGCAGACATCCTTCCCATATATAAACCCAGTTGATACCTGAGATCATCAGAGGAGAACCTATTGGTTGTTTCATGACCAGTAGAATGTTGCCAGGTAATAACAAGTGGACCTTCTCAATAATGGACCTATCGGACCTTCTCAATAGTGGACCTGTTGGACCTTCTCCATAGTGGACCTATCATGAAAGTGGACCTTCTCAATAGTGGTGCCCACTACCTGGAACACTTGGCAAGTTTCAGACACCTTTTGAAAATGTACCTGTTTCCACAGGCTTTTCCTGGCCTGTAATGGACTATGGTACTGTTCTGTTTTACTGTTGTTTTGCTGTAATGTTTTTAATTATTTTTTTTATATTGTATTAGATATGCATTTCAGTGTAAACCACTTAGGATGCAACTGTATGGGTTGTGCTCTTGATACACAGAAGGCTCCGAGTCCAGAGCCCTCCACCTATCTTACGCCCTGCCAGCAAGAGGCAGGCAGGGTGAGAGGAGGACGGGGCCGATTTTGCTTCCGCTTCTCCATTAAGACACATCAAGCAGCTAGATGGGCCTCTAAGCATACTTTTTGATGGGTGGAGAGGGGACTGGGGAACCCATAGGATACTGTGTATCATGGCCTCTCCTCTCCCCTTCCTGCCCGCTAGCACACCCTCTTTTCTCCCTCTCCAGCTTCTCTTATAAAGTTGCAGTTGCTGGAAGGGCCCTGAATAAGGTGCTGACTGTCCTACCCCTGAGGAAGTAGCCAGTGTCTTAGAATCCTCTGCTGTATATTGGAAGGTCTGAGGGCTAGGGTCCTTGACAGCTAGTGAAAATGGGTTGAATTTATTAATCACATTAATTGGGGAAAAGCTGCATCCTTAATCCATTAACTGTTGCATCCAGGTATTAGCTGCTTTAAAATGTTTTTTTTCCCTTTACATTTGGCTGAGAATGAATGTAAAGTTGGCATGATCAGTGCAAAAGTGTGCACATCACTGCGTTTATGGCACTTTCTTTGTTAAAATTAGAATTGGAAATGCTGATGCTACCACTACAAAGGATAACGATAATGATAAATAATTTGCATTCTGATAGTACTTAGAGATGCCAGTCAGAGTTGAAGATCTCCTACTGTGGTAAGCACTGTGTGCACATACATAATGAAAAAGTGCTCTTCGCCAAAGGGACTCACTGTGTATCCCAGCTCTGCTAATCTTTAATTGCTTTTAAAAATTGTACAGATTATTTATAGCTTAGACAGCACTCTTAACATTTTCTGTGGCAAAGGGATGATAAATCCTCTATATTATAAATACCTTTCCATGGAAAATTAATTAAATGTTCTGTGCAGCTGAATGGAAAATGTAGCAATAAATACCATCAAAAACAGACTTACATGCTTTTACCCATTATTATTATTATTATTAGGCTGTGAGAGGCAAGTTAGACACATCTGCTCCTCATCCAATGTCTCACTGCCAATCCTATTTCAGTAGTTTCATATGACCTACCAAGTACATTGGCCTGGGACTGTGTTAATGGCATGAGAGGACTTTCTTCTACCAAGTGTGTGTGTTAACACACAGAGCTCAACAATCCCGCCATTCATTCCCTCCTAGCAGGGCATTCCATTCTTCTCCTACTGTTAGACACATTCATAGAGGAAAAGGCTATCATGGCTACTAGGCCTGAAGGCTATGTGCTACCTCCTGTACCAGAGGCTGTGAGCATATGTACAGCAGTTGCTGGGGAACATGGGCGGGAAGGTGCTGTTGCGCTCATGCCCTGCTTGTGGTTTCCTGGTCGACAGCAGGTTGGCCACTGTGTGAACAGAATGCTGGACTAGATGGACCCTTGGTCTGATCCAGGAGGGCTCTTCTTATGTTCACTTTCCCCATTTTTCTTTTCTAACTGACACTGAACATCCCATGACTACTAAGCATGCTCAATTCTCATTGGGCTGCTTGGGGGGTGGGGGAGGGTGCCCCCTTAATGTTTTTTTAAAGAAGATTTATTTTGTATTTCCGCAAACCTTGTGGTTCTCCCAAGCACGGTGATAGTTCTTATTTCTCAGCGTCACCATTTTAGCTCCATTTGTCAGGGGTGTTTCTAAGCGCAGGGAGTGGGATAGCAGTTCAGATTCTGAAGGAGAACTATCAGACATGGAGGAGGTGTTTTCCTAGGCTAGTCCAGATATGAGTAGGCCTGCTTCTCAGGTTACAAATGTACAGATGGCTGAGCTTGAGGGTCCCTCCTCACCCCATCCCCTGTGAAAGGCAGTGAACAGGAGGATGACCTAATAGATGCCAGTCACAGATGCAGAGCAAAGAGAGAGAAGGCAGGGGCGGAACTTAGACGGTCTACCCAATTGGCTTTGCGTGAGAAGCTGCGCTTAGAGGCCTCATGAGAAGAGAGAGACCCCCCCCCCTTAAGTTAGGCTAGCGAGACTGCGTGCCTCTTCAAACGACCGGCAACTCTTGTAAATTTCCTTTGGATTCCCTGAAGGCATTCCTTGTAGATGGAGAGTTTCTCTGAGAATTTGAATCTGTATGACCCTGTGAAGTAATGGATTAAAAGCTGTAGAATGAAGCCTCTCGTCTGTGTATGTTTGGGCACTGAAGTGAAGTGGGGACTAAGAGAATCGTGACACCATTCCTGTCGGCACTCGCCACCTGTTTGTTGTTAGAAGGAGTGATAACCAAATGGAGGGCAAATTAGACATGATGCTGTTTGTTTATTTAAAATGATTTTTAGGCCGCCTTTAAGAGTAGAACCCTCTCTAAACCTGTCATTTGCAATCACATCAGTTTTTTGAAAGAAATAGCAGGCACATGAAGGAGGCTATTTTCGTTGGGACAGCAGCACGTGGGAAGGTGAGATTTAATCCTTTCTTCCCATGCTGTGTTATTCATAAAAATCTTAGCACCCATGGAGGCTTCTCTCCTGGGGCTAATAGCAGTCATGGGACATGGGCAGTTTTCTTAAGGACTGTGTTGAGGGAAGAAAACCTTAAACCTCCCTGCCTGCTTCAGTCCTAATAACCCCCCTCCCCTGCACCTGCTGTTTTTTTTTTTTTAAATGAGTATAATTTCAAGCATCATGTATTGTGTCACAGAATGGGCTGCCTGATAGATCCACCCTGATCTATGCCAGCAGAATGGAAACCACTGATGCAATAGTTCCCCCCCTTGCAGCCCCTTGCATGCCCCCCAGATCTGCTCCGGAGGGCCCTCTGGAGCAGATTTGGGGGTACGCGAGGGGCTGCAGTGGGGAAGGAGATCACAGGGACGTCTGCTTGTATGACATGGGATTTAAGCCCTTGTTTGGCTCTGGGAATAGTTCCGAAAAGGTTGTCCACCCCTGGACTAGGTCATCTGGATTCAAAACTCCATTCAGTCATAACACTCACTGTATGACCCTGGTCCTGTCACTATTTTTCAGAGCTTTTCTACATGAGGCTGTTAATCTGCTGCATCTACTTTCAGTTTTGTTACAGAATTGAGATCCATGCTCTACACAAAGAGCGTACCCTTTCCTGCTTTCCTGCTAAATAACCTCTAGGTGGTGCTGTGGTATAGTGGAATAATGTAATTACACAAGTGGGGAAATGCGTTTTGTTTCTCTTTCAGAAATAATACCACATTTTCCCCACTCTCAAAACTCCTAGGAAAGTCCTCTTTAAAAATAGAAGTGAAACTGGAGGTTCATGATGTTGTCTAAAGAACCTGTAAAAAACCAGGAATAAGTCACAATAAATGCCTCATGTAGAAAAACTCTCAGCCTCATCTACCTCACATGGTTGTTGTGAAGAGAAAATGGGGATGAATTCCCTGGAGGACGGGTGAGCTGAAAATGTAATAATAAATTGTTGTTGTATCCAGTTCCACTCATAGGGATGTGAAAACTATCCATATACCATGCTATTCCCTGTAAATATGGTTTCTGTCTATTGTGCTGTTCCGTACTCCTGGTTGTTTTAATTTGCTTCAGGTTCCAAGTTACATTGACAGCTACTTCAAGGGAAAACAACTTCAAAAGAGCTCTCAGGTACACTAATGGAAAAAATGCACCGGGAACATAAATTGCATATATTTCTGCCCCCACTTTCTCTGAAATGTCAACAGGTATTGGGCATTCTACATTTTCATCAGCTATTGAACGGCGATAGCTTTATTATGCTGTTTTAGATGGGATCCCATCAAAAAGTCATTTTCCATTAGTCTCAAGCATGGTACATATTTTCCAGTTTAGATCATGGAGAATCACAGGCATTGTTCTCCATGTGCATCACTGCTATTACAATGTTTCCTAGCAACCAAAAGGTTTTTTCTAAAAAAACCCAACTATCTTACAAAACAAAGCTGAATGACCCTGAAATTTAAATTCCAACCCAAATCTGAACTTTGTAAGAGTTCAGGGTTTCTATATCCAATATTTATATTGGTTCACTTTCATGTGCTTTTACAAAGGGAATAAAGAATAATAGTTAAGTGTTTCTTTACAGTATTCATGTCATAATATAAAGGAACAGTTGCAAGTGGAATAAATACTGGGTATGCCGCTTGGAGTGGACTATCTCATACATGAACACAATATTTATTTACAGAGCAATCCTATGCCAGTCTAAGGAGCACTCCAATGGCAGAGTGCTCTGAACATCATAGAATCATTGAATAGTAGGGTTGGAAGGGGCCTACAAGGCCATCGAGTCCAACCTCCTGCTCAATGCAGAAATGCAAGTCAGAGCATCCCTGACAGATGGCTGTCCAGCCTCGTCTTGAAGGCCTCCAGTGTGGGAGAGCCCACCACCTCCCTAGCTCATTGGTTCCATTGTCGTATTGCTCTAACAGTCAGGAAGTTTTTCCTGATGTTCGGCTGGAATATGGCTTCCTGTAACTTGAGCCCATGGTTCCGTGTCCTGTGCTTTGGGATGATTGAGAAGAGATCCTGGCCTTCCTCTCTCTGACAACCTTGAAGAGCACCATCCTATCTCCCCTCAGTCTTCTCTTCTCAAGGTTAAACATGCCCAGTTCTTTCAGTCTCTCTTCATAGGGCTTTGTTTCCAGTCCCCTGATCATCATGGTTGCCCTCCTCTGAACCCTCTCCAGTTTGTCTGCATCCTTCTTAAAGTGCGGTGCCCAGAACTGGACACAGTACTCCAGATGAGGCCTAACCAGTGCTGAGTAGAGGGGAACTAGTACTTCCTGGGATTTGGAAGCTATGCTTCTATTAATGCAGCCCAAAATGGCATTTGCCTTTTTTGCAGCCACATCACATTGTTGGCTCATATTCAGCTTGTGATCTACAACAATTCCAAGATCCTTCTTGCTTGTAGTGTTGTTGAGCCACATATCCCCCATCTTGTAACTGTGCATATGGTTTCTTTTTCCTAGATGCAGAACTTGGCATTTATCCCTATTAAATGTCATTCTGTTGCTTTCTGCCCAGGGCTCTAGTCTATCAAGATCACTTTGAATTTTGTTTCTGTCTTCCAAAGTATTAGCTATCCCTCCCAATTTTGTGTCATCTGCAAATCTGATCAGCATTCCCTGCACCTCCTCCTCTAAGTCATTAATAAAAATGTTGAAGAGCATTGGGCCCAGGACTTAGCCCTGCTGTACTCCGCTCATTACCTCTCCCGAGTTTGAGAAGATCCCATTGATAAGCACTCTTTGAGGCCGATTCTGTAGCCAACTGTGGATCCAGCAGGTCGTTGTTTCATCTAGCCCACTTTGAGCTAGTATGCTCATCAGGATATCATGGGGCAGTTTGTTGAAAGCTTTGCTGAAGTCGAGGTATATTATGTCTACAGCATTCCCACAGTCCACAGGGGAGGTTACTTGATCAAAAAATGAGATCAGATTCGTCTGGCAGGATTTGATCTTGACAAATCCATGTTGGCTTCGAGTAATCACTGCATTAATTTCAAGGTGTTTACAGATGGATTGCTTTATAATCTGCTCCAGAATTTTCCCAGGGATTGATGTCAGAGTTACTGGTTTGTAGTTCCCAGCTTCCTCCTTTTTACCCTTTTTTGAAGATAGGGACAACATTAGCCCTCCTCCAGTCATCTGGCACTTCACCCGTCCTCCATGATTTCTCAAAGAGAAGAGACAGTGTGCTCTGCTGGCAGATGCCCAGCAGAGCAGGAAGAGTGACAGAGAAGATCTTCACCTCTCTTTCCTCTGTTCTTTTGGTTTCCTTTAAATGCATTTTTGAGTGGAGTTGTGGGGATGGTTATCAGGAATGAATCTGAGCATATGGAGAAGTCTGGCAGCTCAGACTCAGAATCAGAATGGGAACAGCAAGGACAGAGGGAGGCATCCTCCCCAGTGAGCCCAGATATGGTGAGACTTTCTTCCCAAGACCTTGACATACAGATGGCCCAGCCTGAATGGCTCCCCCATTCCTCCATCATGAGAATGCAAGTTTCAGAGGAGGAGGAGGGAGAGGGGAGTGACTTGAGGGATGCTACGGCTTGTCGCAGAGCGAAGCAGGAAAAGTTAGGGGCAGGGCTCAGATGCTCCGCCAGGTTGGCCATACGTGGAAGCCAACACAGGAGGGAGCCACCCTAAGGGAGGGGCATCCCTGTAAAGCAAGCCTGGCCATGAAGTTCATGCTGGCATCTTCTCTAACTTTTCGTATCCTCTATTGATATTCGTATTTGTGTGGATTAGCTGGTTCGATGCAGTCTGAGAGTTTTCTAGAATCTGCATTTGTAAAGAAGCTAGTTGTTTACTAATAAAGTAGTGTTGGCCTGAAGCTTTGTTTCCTGGAGTGTGTTGATTCTGAAGGGGGAGGACGAAGGAATGTGACAATGGTGATGGGGAAGCTTTTGGGTTCAGTGGATCCTTGCCCCCCCCCCCCTTCACCTAACTTGCATCCTCACCAGAGGTCAGACCTCCGAACTCTGGTGAAGCCACTATGGTGGCTGTGAGCTGTGGGAGGGGTGGGTAGAACAATCCCTATTTGGATTTCCCCTTGTGAGGTTGTAGCTGTGTCTACAGCCTTGGAGGGGGAAGAAGTCTGGATGCCACCACAGAGAAGGCCTTCTCCTTTGTAGATGATTTATAGATGGAAGAGACCATCTCTGATTATATTAATACGTAGGCAGGTTGATAAGGGAAGAGGTACTCCATCAGATGTTTAGGCCCCAAGCCATTTAGGGCTTTAAAGGCAAGTACCAATGGCTTGAATTGAGCTTGGTAATGAATAGGCAAACCAGCCAAAGTTCTAGCAGCTGAATTCTGTACTAGTTAGAGTTTCTGAACTGTTTTCAAGGGCAGCCCAATGTATAACCCATTACAATAATCCAACCTGGAGGTTACCAAATCATGGATCACTGCCTCCCTCTGTCCAGGAAAGTCTGCACCTGAACAGCTATGTAGTGCTAGCAGGTCGCACCAGGTCTTCACGCCTGTACTTTTATTGGAGCTGGGTCCCAGCTGGGTCTGTCTGCTGCTGCTGCTGTGGGGGAGACACAGCGAGAGGAGGGAGCAGAGGAAGGGAGTACAGGCGAGTGGCAGCTGCCTCTCACCTACCATGCAGAGCTGGACAGACAAAGGGGGTGAGAGACGGAGCCTGAGGGAGCTCTGCAGCCCCAAGGTCACCTGCTCCCCTCCTCAGTATGGGAGGAGGGGGAAAAGAGGCATGTGGGACCAAAAACACCTTCCCTTTCCTCAGCGCCCCCTATTCTCCTCCTCAGCCCCGGGCTTCTCCACCTTCCACTCCCTGAGCAGCTGCCATGCCTCACCTCGCAACTTGACCATCTCCAGCCAGCTCCTCAACTTCCTGCCCCTTTTCCCACCCTGCTGCCCGTCCCCACTCCATGCATGCGTGCCCAGCGGGCTGCGTGAGGTTTGCCACCATTCTCTTCTCCGCTGCCCTCGTCCTGCAGCACCGGCCACCCGTTCAGGGCTGCTGCTGCTGGCCACGGCAGCAGCAGGAGCAGGTGGGGGCCGCTGCTGCCATTATTTGTTCTTCATGCGTGGGGTTTGCTGTGTGTGCGAAAGGAATTCTAGTGGGCTTGATGTGCCGGCATTAGCAGGAGATCATGTTTTAGAACCACGCAGTGAAAAGTATTCACCTGCTCTTTGTTTGCACATCAAGTTTGTCCTTCAAGGTGCAGGAGGGGGCCTGGGGTTGGATCCAACCCCTCTGGTTGACAGTAGGATCCTAGGCATGTTTACTTGGAAGTAAGTCCCAATGTGTTCAATGGAGTTAACTCCCCTAGTGAATGTAGTTATGCTTGCAGCCTTGTGGGGCAATCCTATTTGTCTATTCAGACATAAGTACCATTATATTCAATGGGATTTACTTAGGGATGTCAGAGAATTCTGCCACGGATCTCGGTGAGGCTGAATGCCAGTGCATTCGGCCCCCCGAAATCTGTGGCGGAATGAAGCCCCCCCCGCCCCCCCGCCCCGCGAAAGGCACGTGAAATGGGACACCTGCCTGCTACCGTTCACCCTGACTTGCGAATGGTGGCCGCGTCCGCAGCCGCCATTCGCTTCATCACTATAGCCATGATAGGCTACATTTGCATCCCTGCGGAAGCCATTTGCATCCCTGCAGAAGCCATGATAGGCTGCGTAAGTATTTACGTAGCCTATCACAGCAAAAAAAAGGGAACGCATATGGCGGCTGCTGTAGCCGCCGCCATTTGCGTTCCCTTTTTTTTTGGCTGTGATAGCCTACGTAAATATTTACGTAGGCTATTATACGGCAAAAGAGAGGGGCGAAAATGGTGTAGTGGCCGCCATTTGCGTTCCCTTTGTTGGGGGGCCGTAATAGGCTACGTAAATATTTACGTAACCTATTACGGCAAAAAAAAAAGGGAACGCAAATGGCGGCCACCGTAGCTGCCGCCATTTGCATTCGCTGGTTTTTTTGGGGTTTTTTTGCCGTGATAGGCTACGTAAATATTTATGTAGCCTCTCATGGCAAAATACAGGGATGCAAATGGTGGCGGCTACAGCAGCTGCCATTTGCATCCCTGCAGGCTGCCCAGTGGCCGGATGTCCTGCTGTGGGCAACCCCGGCCGGCGGCTCTGCAGAATCTCTGTGGAGCGGAGCCAGCCGGAGAGAATTTCGGGGGGAGGGACGGAGCGCCTCCCTCCCACCGCGAATGTCACCCTTCAAAAATGTAAGTGACTTTTGTACATCCCTAGATTTACTCCCAAATAAGTGTGTATAGGACTGCAGCCTTAAAGGAGTTGTGGGTCACCGTGGACTAAGTTCCATTTATTTTAATGGGGCATTGATTCACATCTGGTTGCAATGGCTCTTCATAGTAATAATTAATAATAAATATACTATTGTTATTATTACTACTACTACTACTACTACTACTACATGTTTCTTGAATTAAAAAGGAGTAGCCAAATAATATTTTCTAGCAAGTTGCTGGACGTGACTTTTGTATGTTATTCTGTGTATTTTCTTTTCAAATGGACCTTTTAATAATTCTGAATTAGGGTGACCTGATACTCCAAACAAAGTAAGCGACTGCAAGCTCATTTGTATTGTATAATCTTACAAGGCTGTATAATTTCAGAAGGGGGCATGGCTCTGACTATCCTGAAGGGACCCTGCTCTTCTGAATTTGCCACTACACTATTGCACCTGATGAACCAGACAAAGCCGGTAAAAGCCACTGAGGCTACTTGGGTTCCAGTGATAATGCTGGATCCAAGAGTACACCCAAGGATAACAAGGTGTGACTGTCTGGGGAAACCCAGAAGGTCAGATTTCGACCCCAGGCAGGCTGGATTTGGTTCGTGGGCCTGACGTTCAACACCCCTGCCAAACAGCAATCAGGATCAGAAGGAAGGCCAGAAGGAAGGACCAGAGAACAAGCCAGGACTGAAGAGCAAGCTCAGACACACCAGAGCTCAGCAGACTTTGTTGCTCAAGCCAAGTTCTACTGAGACAGGAAGCCCTCTTAGGCTCCTTCCTGCCCAGGAGTAGCCAACGGCCAGCTTGGGTAGAGTCAGTCTGGATGGTTCTTCACTGAGAAGCTGCAAACGACTTACCACAAGGGGCAGTGGTCATTTCCTGACACAGGCATGGCCAGTATAGGAGCTACATACTGCCAGCCAATCACACAGGCTGATATTGCACACCCTTATTATTATTATTATTATTTTATTTTTTTTGCACCTGAAGTGAGCTGTGAGGCCAGAGAACACACAGTCCACAGTAACTCATTAGTCCAGGTAGCTTGGGACACACAGGTTCCTTGTTCTAGGCTCAGTCTCCCTCACATATGGCCATTTTGCCATGTGATAAATATTATGGTAATGATATCAGATGGACACATGAGGATTTGGGAGTACATTATCATGTTTAATATTCCATAATCTGTTTCATGTTCTGTCTCTGAAGATTAGTTTCTTTTTTTTTTATGGTAATGGAGACAGTAAAGGAAGGGAAAGTAATGGAGAGTGGCCCATTGAATGAGTAGCAGTTATAATAGAATGTCCAGGTGGAATTAAGATTCAAAGAGCTGCAGATGAGGAGTAGAGAGAGAATGATAAATGCAGGCAAGAGAGAAAACAGCCAGAGCCTTTTCTTTTTGATATCTTTGAGGGAACTCTCACGACAGGGAATCTCTGTCTCAAGATCAATGCCCTTGGCATTGAAGAATGAATGAAGAATAATTCCAACATGGCCAAATCGTATTGGCTTCTTGGTTAAGAACGGAAATCGGCCAGCAGTGGTACTGCTGGCTTTGATTTTAAGAAATTATTCCCACCCCACTGCTCTTGCCTTCTCTCATCACATACGGTCTTCACAAGCATCCAGCAGCCCAACTTTTCCCTAAAATATTTAGCTGACTGGACTCTGCCAGCATAGACGGATGATGCCCTGTGAGAATAGAAACCTATTAATCTGTTTGCTTGTTTGTTACCTCTCTTGGGCCAGATTCCGGCCTCTTGTGCTAGCGATACGAAACAGCTGGAAAATTGGCTCACTGTGCCTAATTGTGAAGTCTGTTTATATAAAAATGGGGAAATAAATTGCCCATTTGTGATGGACAACCAGCTTTTTGTAAACACAAGCTTTGTGTTACAAAGCCTCCAACATATGAGCCATTCCTCACAGGAGGTGCAGCTGAACCGGGACCTTTGCTTTTTGGCCAATCCTAGATGCTCAGATCATCCAGGGAGGGGACGGGCCTCTGACCATGGATTATTTAGAGCAATTCTCCATCTGGAAAGTTACCCTTTGTTAAAGCAGTTCCATAATATTGAGAACTCAAGACCCGGGCTTGGTCTTGGGCAGCATGTTTACTATAGGGCTGGTCAAGGTGGGTGGGGTGGTGGCATTTGTACTATTTTATTTGAAGTATTTTTTATCCTGCTCCTCAGCCAAAAAAGGCTCCCAGGGTAGCTTACAATCAATCAGCAAAAAAGACAGTCATTGCCCACAGGCTTACAATCTAAACAGACACATGACAAACAAAGAAACGGGAATGGGGAGGGAAGAGGAAAAAATTAAGTAGATAAGTCCTCCAACAATTGATGATTGGTGTCTGAGAGTTTGGGATATAGCCTTGTCAGGGTTCCCCTTATGACCTGGTCCCCCTAAGCAACTCCTTAAGGATCTCTTGCCTCCTTAAAAGTCCCACCTTCTTTTATCTTCGCCTTTCTAGTAACAGCGGGTCTAGGCTGTAGACATGGGGTGATTGACATTCTAGACACAAGGTTTAACCACAACAGTTTACTGGTAAATTGAAGCAAGCAAATCACAACTAAAGGTATTTACACATTAGAGTTGAGTGATCCAAAGGCTTTAAGAGAAAATAAAAGTTGCAAATTGCAAGTTCCTTTACCCTACCTGCATTTAGACTTCTCCAGGCTGCTTCTTCCTGCTCTTTCTTCAGGCTCTGTTCTCCCCGACTCTACTCTTACTCTTTGGTTTTTCTAACTCTCTCTTTTTATACCCTCCTCCCTCAAAACCTAAAGTACTGTTTCGAACCTGAAGAAATGAAACTTAACTGGGGAAATGAAACTGAAACTTAACCTAGGAAATGAAACTACTCCTCTCAGGGATACCCCCTCCCAACAAAAAACACCAGGCTTCTAGGCCTGACCTTTTTCTTTTCCTTGCCTCAGTAGGTCTCAAACCTTCACAGGCCTCAATGATGAAATTAACTGATATGATTAGAGTCAGAGAGGGACAATCAGTAAATAATGTCTTTATAGAAAAATGGAGACTCTTTATTTTATATTGGAACAATAAAGTTCAGGATTCAGTACAGCCTTATTTACTGTTAACGGCAATTAGACTGGTATTGGTTTGATTACGTTTGTAACTCTTCTTTGTTATTATTTGTGTTTATAAATCAATGTAAGATGAAATGCTTTCCTTTGTTTATCTACTGGGAGTTTTTTCTGTAATAGCAAAACAATAAATACATTAATTAAAAAAATTAAGTAGACTGTTAGCAGAGCTGGTGGGGTGGTCCTGCTTCCCCTCTCATCTCCTGGGGTGGGTGGGGGTAGTCCGACTGGATGTTTCTTTTGCCTCCTATATTTCCTCGCTCCTTCTCCTTATGTATCATGAAGCAGAAAGCTGAAGCTCAGTTGGTACTTATAAATCATATTAAGCACATTTTAGTTAAATTTGCTTAGTATAATTTACGAAGGATTTGTATGAGCCTAAGTGGATGATCAAACCTCACAGCTGGAATGCGTGTGCCCCCCCCCCGTTGTTTCTGGAAAAGAAACTAGTAGTGAGCATCAAGTGTTAACTTTAGACATATGGGCAGGGGATGTTTCATGTGAAGGAGCCTTCAAACGAGATCCCCCCCATGTGCATTCCAAGGTAGTAGAGAGGCATGCCGTTTTCAGATGTTACCTCACCCATGGCTACAGCAGTTTTGCCAGATGTGCAAGAATTCCCGAACTTGTATGTGAATAAAGGGCCTCTGCCCTCCGCACAAGTGACAGTGGCTTTTGCATGCCTGTGAATATTCAGGTCACTCAGTGCTACACTGTGCTTAGACAGCCCAATAGTAGCCATGTTAACGCCAAGTCTCCACTCCAGCAAGAGTGGGAAAATGTTCTGGATGGCTGGAACAGAGACTGAGTTTCCTCTGCTTCGTTGATGTTGTTTTCTCCCTGTCCTGCAGCAGCAGGTTGTGGGGACAGCAAGGGCTTCCTTTCTGTCTCTCCTTTGGCAGTGCCTCTGGGAAAGTGGAATGGAACAGAAAAGGCCGGCAACTTTGTTTTACATTGTGGGTTGTTTTGCAAGAGAAAAGGGAGAGGAAGGAGAGAACCAGGCAACTAGATTAGGAGCGAGGGATATGCTTGAAGGGTCACTGCTCCCAAGTTTTAGCTGTGCGGTGCTGGGGGATCGAGACGTTTCCATGGCGTGATTAGGACAGGCTTTAGATGCTGAATACGTGATTTGGAATGAAAAACGCCCTTTCTTGGCAGCCTTACCGGGCTTTCTGTGTTTTCAATGAAACATTGCCATCTAGTGGCTGAATTGTAGTGCTATGCTGGCATTTCACACTGCTGGTATAAGCTTTTTTTTTAAAAAAATCCAGCGTATCTCTGACCTTTTTGAAAGTGGGATAAACAAGTAATAGCATGGGAGATGTCCTGGAGGTTGACGACATCATGTAAAGAACCTGCAAACTTCTGTGAGCGGCCAATCACAGGCATGCAATAAATCGCTCATGTAGAGACACCTTGGGACTGTGGTACTTGTGTGTGTGTGTGTGTGTGTGTGGGGGGGGGGGGTTAACCCTTTCATCCCATGCCATGATCCCTAAAAAAATACCTACTTCTACCACCCAAAGCAGGAGGGGGGGGCAATTGCAGAGGGTTGGGCAGCTGCATTGGTCTCCAAGCAACCCCCAGAGGTTTCAACTGGAAGTGGCCCTGTGGCTACATTTCCAGTAATTCTGCTGGAAACAAGGTGTGCGATCCCTGCATGCAGAATCGCTGGGAATCTGGAAGCATGGCAGTGGTGGGGGCCACACTATGGAGGCAGAGGACCTGGTGGGGGCTGCATGTTACCCACTCCTGGCCCAAAGCTACAGTCCCTCCCAGGGTGAATAGCAGCTTTGTGCAGCCAGGAGAGAATTTTCATTGGAACCATGGCATGAAAGGGGAGGGTTAAGCCTACTTCCTCATGCATCATGGCCCAATCCTGATTGGATCCCCTTGTGCTGAATTTAAATTTAAAGAAACAAAACTCAGATACATGCAAAGCATTCACGCATTTCAAGTTCCATCTCGTTTGGCCCTGGGTGCAAGAGAAGTCTAAATGTGTGTATGTGTGTGTGTGTGTGTGTGTGTGTGTGTGCCATAAAAGCATAGCCATTCATTCCTCAATGCGTTCCCTTTTGGAATGAATAAACATTTCATTGAATGAGACCCATTTGGCTCAATTTTTAACTCATTCCAAAATGTGTTCCGCTTGGCTCCAGGGAGGTCAATGTGGCATATATGGGGTTCCCAGGCAGTGCCCCAGTCCAGACACTGACTGGAGCCAAGCCTGCTTAGCATCAACAAGGAGAATTCAGACCATATTTCTGATCATCCAGTTTTACCAGTCATGGCTAAGGAGCAGGAAACCTCTCCCGTCTCCTTATTTCTCGCCCTCATCTTCATGGGTGGGTCTTTTCCTCTAAACCAGTAGTGGGTAACCTGTGGCCTTCCAGATGTTGTCGGATTCATAGAATCATAGAATAGTAGGGTTAGAAGGGGCCTACAAGGCCATCGAGTCCAACCCCCTGCTCAATGCAGGAATCCAAGTCAGAGCATCCCTGACAAATGGCTGTCCAGCCTCATCTTGAAGGCCTCCAGTGTGGGAGAGCCCATCACCTCCCCAGGTAATTGGTTCCATTGTCGTATTGCTCTTACAGTTAGGAAGTTTTTCCTGATGTTCAGCCGGAATCTGGCTTCCTGTAACTTGAGCCCATTATTCCATGTCCTGCACTCTGGGATGATCAAGAAGAGATCCTGGCCTTCTTCTCTGTGACAACCTTCCAAGTACTTGAAGAGTGCTATCATATCTCCCCTCAGTCTTCTCTTCTCAAGGCTAAACATGCCCAGTTCTTTCAGTCTCTCTTCATAGGGCTTTGTTTCCAGTCCCCTGATCATCTTTGTTGCCCTCCTCTGAACCCTCTCCAGTTTGTCTGCATCCTTCTTAAAGTGTGGTGCCCAGAACTGGACACAGTACTCCAGATGAGGCCTAAACAGTGCTGAGTAGAGGGGAACTAGTACTTCCTGGGATTTGGAAGCTATGCTTCTATGAATGCAGCCCAAAAGAGCATTTGCCTTTTTTGCCGCCACATCACATTGTTGGCTCATATTCAGCTTGTGATCGACAACAATTCCAAGATCCTTCTCGCTTGTAGTGTGGTTGAGCCACGTATCCCCCATCTTGTAACTGTGCATTTGGTTTCTTTTCCCTAGGTGCAGAACTTGGCATTTATCCCTATTAAATGTCATTCTGTTGTTTTCTGCCCAGTGCTCCAGTCTATCCAGATCACTTTGAATTTTGTTTCTGTCTTCCAAAGTATTAGCTATCCCACCCAATTTTGTGTCATCTGCAAATTTGATCAGCATTCCCTGCACCTCCTCCTCCAAGTCATTCATAAAAATGTTGAAGAGCACTGGGCCCAGGACTGAGCCCTGCAGTACCCCACTCGTTACCTCTCCCCAGTTTGAGAAGGTCCCATTGATAAGCACTGTTTGAGTCCGATTCTGTAGCCAACTGTGGATCCACCAGATCATTGTTTCATCTAGCCCACTTTGAGCTAGTTTGCTCATAGGGATGGACAAAAGTCCCTTACCTGATCCCGACGCTTGCTTCGCGGTGCGGGGGAAGTGCTCCATCCCTCCCCCCGAAATTCTGGCTGGGGGGGAGGCGCCCCGTCCCTCCGGCCGCGAAACCTTGTCTCCTGCCGGGACGCAAATGGCGGTGGCCATAGCCGCGGCCGTTTGCATCCCTGCAGTCAGCCGTGATAGGCTACATAAATGTTTACATAAATGTTGCCTTATTTTGGCAAGTGTAGTCTACGTTAACATTTACGTAGACTATGGCAAAAATAAGGGCAACGCTATTTGCATTCCCCTTATTTTCGCTGTAGTCTACGTAAATGCTTACGTAGTCTACACGTGCCCAAATAAGGAACGCAAATGGCGGCGCCCATGGGCGCTGCCATTTGTGTACGCGCTTTTTTTTTCTTTTCAAAGTCAGCCGTGATAGGCTACATAAACATTTATGTAGCCTATCACGGTGTTTTTTTTAAAAATCTAGCCATGATAGGCTATGTAAATCTTTACGTAGCCTATCACGTTTGTTTGTTTGTTTGTTTTTTACTTGGAAATGGCAGCTTGGAAGCCGCCGCCGCCACTTGGAAATGGCGGCTTGGAAATGGCTTGGAAGATCGGCTGCCACAGCCGCCGCACCGCCGCCAGAGCTGCCGCCGCCGCCAGGGACATTCGAGCAAGGTAAGTCCCGTCCCGGGGGTGGGGTGGGGGGGTAGACCGTTTCTCCACCAGTTTCGGGGGGCCGAATGCGCTGGCATTCGGCCTCCCCGAGATTCCTGGAGAAATTCTCTGACATCCCTATTTGCTCATCAGGATATCATGGGGCACTTTGTCGAAAGCTTTGCTGAAGTCGAGGTATATGATGTCTACAGCATTCCCACGGTCTACAAGGGAGGTTACTTGATCAAAAAATGAGATCAGATTTGTCTGGCAGGACTTGTTTTTGACAAATCCATGTTGGCTTCGAGTAATCACGGCATTGTTGTCAAGGTGGTTCCAGATGGATTCCTTTATCATCTGCTCCAGAATTTTTCCAGGGATTGATGTCAGACTGACTGGTCTGTAGTTCCCAGGTTCCTCCTTTCTACCCTTTTTGAAGATAGGGACAACGTTAGCCCTCCTCCAGTCATCTGGCACTTCCCCTGTCCATCCTCCATGATTTCTCAAAGAGAATAGACAGTGGTTCTGAGAGTTCTTCTGCCAGTTCCTTTATTACTGTAGGATGCAGTTCATCTGGCCCTGGAGATTTGAACTCATTCAAAGGAATTAGGTGTTCCTTGACCATATGCCTATCGATCTCAAGCTGCAATCCTGCCCTTTCAGCCTGTACTTTGCCTTTGCCAGGGGGGTCATAGACCCTCTTTTGGGAGAAGACTGAGCCAAAGTAGGAATTGAGCACCTCTGCCTTTTCTTTGTCATCTGTTATCGTTTTGCCATCCTTATTTAATAACAGAACCACCATTTCTTTCCTCTGCCTTTTACTATGCACGTAGCTGAAGAAAGCCTTTTTGTTGTTTTTAACATCCCTTGCTAACCTCAGCTCATTCTCAGCTTTAGCCTTCCTGACGCCATCCCTGCAATTCTGTGCTATCTGCCTGTACTCTTCCTTTGTTACTTGGCCGTCTTTCCACTTCCTATATGTGTCCTTTTTTGTTTTCAGGTCATCCCTAAGCTTTTTGTGAGGCCACATTGGCTTCTTCTGTTGTCTTCCACCTTTTCTTCTTGTTGGAATTGTTTGTGATTGTGCCTGGATAATTTCCTTTTTTAAAAGCTCCCACCCATCTTGGACTCCTTTTCTCGTTAGCGTCGCTTGCCATGGGACCTTACTGATCATTGTTCTGAGTTTCTGAAAATCAGCTTTCCTAAAATCCAGGGTACGCGTTTGACTACACTCAGCTTTTGCTTCCCTTAGAACCAAGAACTCAAGTACAACATGGTCGCTTTCCCCCAGAGTTCCTGTAACTGCTACTTTATCCACTAAGTTGGTTAGGATCAAGTCAAGGATAGCCGATCCTCTAGTTCCTTCCTCTACTTTCTGTAGGAGGAAGTTATCCGCCACACAAGTCAGGAATTTCCTGGAGGGGCCATGTTTTGCAGAATATGTCTCCCAACAAATATCAGGGAAATTGAAGTCCTCCATTACTATTACATCATGCTTCCTTAAAACATTGGCTATTTGCTTTTCAAAAGTTTCATCCTCATCTTCTCCTTGATTGGGTGGCCGGTAGTAGACTCTGACCACCAGGTTCCTTTTATTCTATTTGCGTTGCCCTTATTTTTGCCGTAGTCTACGTAAATGTTTACGTAGACTACACGTGCCAAAATAAGGAATGCAAATGGGTGCCGCCATTTGTGTATGTGCTTTTTTTTTTTTTTTTCAAAGTCAGCCGTGATAGGCTACGTAAACATTTACGTGGCCTATCACGGCTGACTGCAGGGATGCAAACGGCAGCGGCTATGGCCACTGCCATTTGCGTTCCGGCAGGACTACAGGATTCGCGGCCGGAGGGACGGGGTGCCCCCCCCGGCCAGAATTTTGGCGGGGAGGGACAGGGCGCCTCCCCCACGCCAGAATTTCGGGGGGAGGGACGGAGCGCCTCCCCCCCACCGCAAAGCAAGCTTCGGGATCAGGTAAGTGACTTTCGTCCATCCCTACCTGGCGTGCTATGGTCCATGGGGTCACGAAGAGTCGGACACGACTGAACAACTGAACAACAACAACAAACCAGGGCTGCTCTGGCATAGCATTAACAGGGGATCATCCAGCGCATGAAAAAAAGAAACCAAACCAAAGGTTTTGTTAATCAAGGTTTATGTATTGCTCTTTTGTCCCAGAATGCTAGGTGTAAATTGATATATGCAACACCTAACAGTGACTACTTCATTCAGCCTGCAGCCTCCATTTTGAGTCTAGACTTGCAGACCTCATGGCCATACCATCTGGCCTAATTTGTATTTGTTTGCTACATTTATACCCCACCTTTCCTCCAAGGAGGCCAAGGTGGTTTACATGGACCCCCTCTTATCCTCACAGTAACCCTGTGAGATAGCTTTTGCTGAGAGTCAGCTTACTGGCCCAAAGTCACCCGGTGAGCTTCATGACCCGGTGGGGACTAAAACCCAGGTCTCCTGAGTGCCAGTCCAACACTCTAACCACCACACCACACTGATTCTCTAATTCTTGGACTTTCCTAAGAACACAAAGACATAGGAAGAGCTATGCTGGATTCTGTTCACACACTAGCCAACCAGATTCTTACTAGAAACCTGCAGAAGGACATGAATGCAATAAAACCCTCTCGCTCATATATCCTAGCAACTACTAAAGAGAAGGTTACTGTCACGTTCCTTCATCTTCCCCCTTCACAATCAACACACTCCAGGATACCAGGCTTCAGGCTCACTACTTCATTAGTTGATGACCAGGTTCCTTACAAATGCAAAGTCTAGGAAACTCTCAGGCTACAAAGGAAACAGCTACTCCACACAATTATGAATACCAAAAGAGGAGCCTAAGTGGAAGTTAGAGAAGTTGCCGGCAGTTTGAACAAGAGCTTTCTGGCCAGACTAGCTTAGCGGGGATGCCCCTCCCTTACCGTGGCTCCCGCCTACATAGGCTATCACACATAGCCAACCTGGAGGAGCGTCTGAGCTCCACCTCCAACTTTTCCCATTTTGCTCTGTGACGGACCCTAGCATCCCTCAAGTCACGCCTTTCACTCTCCTCCTCCCCGAGACCTGGGTTCCCATGGAGGGGGGGCCCTTCAGGTCGAGCCATCTGTGTGCCAAGGTCTTCAGAAGAACGCCTTGCCATGAGCTCACTAGGGTGGGAGCCTCCCCCAGTTCTGGCTGTTCCCATTCTGAGTCTGAGCTGCTAGATATCTCCACACACTCAGATTCATTCCTGACAGGTCTGCCTCTGATACTGGAGGTAACATATAGCCATCGTGACTAGTAGCTATTGGTACCCTTGTCCTCTATTTTTAACCCAAGCATTTCGTGATGGCTCATTTGATCTTTTTTCCCCGTTTCTTCCCCCATTCCCTGATTTTTGTAGCGCTCAGCCTGGTGAAGCATTTTGGAGAAGTTATTTATTTATTAGATTTTTTTATCTGCCCAATAACAAAAGTTCTGTGGCGGGATTAATACAAACTTAAAAGGATAAACAACAACACAGCCCCTCATCCCAACAAATACACAAAACACAGAAACCCAAAACTTGCACAATCTTTTGTGGCATTTTCTCGTTGGTCCAAATAATGGTATTGCCTAATTGTGGATTTTCTATTCTTTTCCTTCTGTGTGTAGTCATTCATTTTTAATCTTAATCAGTAAATAATTGTATTTATTTATTTCATTTATATCATGCCCTTTTTCTTCCTTAAGGAACCCAAGGTGGCATACACAATCCTCCTCTCCATTTTACCCTCACAACAACAGCCCTGTGAGGTGGGTTGGGCTGAGAGTCTGTGACTGGCCCAAAGTCACCCAGGGAGCATCCATGGCTGAGTGGGGACTAGAACCCGGATCCCCTGACTCCCAGTCCAGCACTCTGGCCACTACGCCACGCTGGCTTTTAATGATGCTTCCCGGTGTGCAGAAAATAGAAGGGGAAGTTTTTGTTTCAGTCATAGCAATGGGGAGCATAGTGTGTGTGTGTGCTGTTTGTTGTGAGTACAGAAGGAATGACACATCCATATAATGATATGAAAGAGATTCTCAGTGAAGTTTCTAGCAGGTGTGATTTCCACCTCAGGGAGCGATTCATCCTCACCTCTTTCCTGTTACTGCTGCGACCTTGCAGAAGTATAATAGGGCCTCAGGAACAGGGGCTCAATGGCGGATGATAACGCCGATGTGAGAACAGACTCCGCACACTCTAAATTGAAAGCTCATCATTATATAGTCTTTTTCTTATTTTAGGAATGTAAAAATCAAGTTGCATCTTGCCCTGTTAATGGCGTAAGAGGCCCTGACAGCAGTGGTAAACACAATGGAGTGGAAGCGCTAGAAAAGCCGCTTTCCTTTGAAATGCATAAAACAAAATAACAAAGATCGCCGTGCTGGTCCATGAGGAACTACCCCCCACACACCTCTGGAAAGCCCACAGTCAGGCAATACCTTTATTACAGGGGTGGGGGAACATTTTCAGGCTGAATTCAGTTTCTGAGAAGCTGTCGGGGGCCACATTCCAGAGGTAGGTGGAAAGCAAAAGGGCAGGGCAAAAGGAGTGTGGGAAAAATAGAACCCCCCCCCAGCTAATTTGAACTTAGAGCTCTTCCCGCCAGCAACTAGGCCTTAAGAGAGGCATTTCAACCTTTTAGAATGGGGGCGGGGGGAAAGTGCGCAAATACTCGGAAACCACCAACCGATCGGTACTTGGGGGAAAAGGGTGTGGCAAGGGGAACGGAGCATGGCCCTCTGAGGAATCCTAGAGGGCCAGAGTGGGAACCCGGGTGGGCCAGATTTGGCCCACAGGCCTGTGGTTACGCACCCCTGTTTTAAACAAACGAGAGTTCCCTCAGTTCAGACGTAACAGGGAACTCGTTAATTTAAAAATTGAAAGTGGATGCATTGAGTCCCATTCTCTGGTGCATGAAATAGGGGGAGAGGGAAGTGGGGAATGTGTGAGCTTGAGGTTCACTGCAGTGTGGGCACATAGCAGGAAACCATGCCCCCCACCCCCACCCCAGCTCCATTATCTCCATCCCAACCCAAAGTTTTATACCTTAAGAAATGAAGTTCTTCTCACAGCTAGCATATCCATTGCTATTGTGATTGCCACCACATAGAATATAACTATATGAATAGCATTGGGTCCAGATTTTTCAGGGCTCTTGGGTGTCACACCCTCAGTGGGCCCCCTGTCTCAGTGAATCTACCTTCTCACCACCATTGTCCCCAGCTGCTCTTGCTGGACTGGCAGTGACCAAGTGGGCCGTGGCTTCTGCTGCTCCTCCTTCTCGCCACCACTGTTGTCTGGGCCAGAGCGAGAGGCAGGACAGCAAGCAGGTTGCCATGGTGAAGAGGAGGAGCAAGACCAGGGGGTTCTTGTTGGTAGGCCTCTGTTGGGCTGTGGCCCCTTGGCAGGTGCCCAACCATGCCTACCCTTGACTCTGGCCCTGCATGTGAATATCACAGGCAGCTAACCCAGCATGAGGGATGGCCACACAACAGAACATTCCCCTCCCCTCATGCCTATTCCTTTTTGTTCACTTTCCTTGTCTAATGTTTTCCATTATTTCCCTCAGTGAATATATCCTCTCACAATATGTTAGAACAGTTCTGGCACACTCCTCTGGGTTTTGCTTTGCTTTTTGTTTTGACGTGTGTATTATAGCTGTCCCTTCCTGATGATATCATAGCTGCTGGACAGAAATTTAAGGGTGCAATCCTATGCAGGTTTAGACAGAAAAAAGTCTGTCTAAACTTTTAGACAACTCCCAGCATTGGTATTACCTTCATAGAGATTTCTGGGATTTTTCTTATGACCTTTGCTTTTTCCATGAAAAGTCTGCAACAAGAAAAGATTAATTCTATGAGCTGGGTCACTGATTCAAATCAATCAGATTTGTATAATTTCTCTTACTTTACATAATTAAGAGTGCAATCCTATGCAGGTTTAGACAGAAAAATGTCCTACAGATCCCAGCATACCCCAGCCAGCCATGCTGGCTGGGGAATGCTGGGACTTGTAGAACTTTTTTCTGTCTAAATCTGCATAAGATTGTGCTCTAACTCTTTCTACTACAGGGTGTGTGTGTGTGTAATTGTGGCCCTCCAGATGTTGCTGGACTGCAACTCCTGTCATGTCATCATTTTCTACATGGCTAGGTCTGATGGCAGTTGTAGTACAACTATTTATTTATTTATTTATTTATTTCATTTCATTTCTATACCTCCCAATAGCTGAAGCTCTCTAGGCTGGCTACTTGTGAATTGCCCCCAAAGAGGACAAACATCACCAACAATAGAAGAAAAAAAGAGGAGAAAAGAGAATAGTGATTGGAATTAAATTTGCGTATGTAAATGCACACACTTTTAGAAAAAAACAACTATAATTTAAATAGAAATACCGTCCATCTCACCGTAGTGTGGAAGACTGACCAGGTGACCTGTATGTCTGGCTCAGCCTGCTGTCTAGGTGCTGTTCATGAGCAGCATCAAGGCCCAGCTCTTCCTTTGGGTGGTTCTTTATCTTTGACTTTGTCATTTGACTTGGACTTCAAATACAGGACACTTTCAAAATAGAGGACAGTCCTTTGGCAGCTCTTCAAATAGAGGACTGTCCTCTGTAAAAGAGGGCATATGGCCACCCTAAGTCCACAAAATCAGGAGGGCCACACGTTGCCCACCCTGGTACTACAGTAAATTGGGCGTATAAGAGCTGAAAGGTGAGATATACATTGGAGGGAGCAATCCTATGGCCATGCTGAAAACAGGATATGCTGTTTTCTGGGAACTGACCTTGGAGCCTGCACTCCGAGGTTGGTTCCTGGAAAACCGCCCTTCCCCCATGTCCGCACTGCCTCAGAGGCAGCGCGTAGAAGCCCCGTCCTCTGCGCTCAGAAGAGGAGTGCATAGCGGCTGAAAAGGGGCAGGGCTGGGGGTGTTCCAGGAGAGAGGAACTGCATGTACAACACATCCTATGTGTTGTACAACAGCTTCCTCTCCCACTCGGCCACCCCACGGCTAGATAGCCAAAAACGTGTGTCTAGAAGAAAAAGCAGGGCAGGAGAGGCGCGGAGGGAATGATCCCCCCTGTGCTTCTCCTGCCTTGCTTTGGGTGATGCAGAGTGCAGCCTCTGCACCGAGTGCAGAGGTGGCCACCTATCTAGATAGGATTGTGCCCTAAATAAATAAAATAAATAGGCTTTTCCATTGTTACTGTTTAAAAAAGCTTAAAAAGCAGCAATGTGTTCCAACACTGTATGTTCACAGCTTTGAGTCTTTGTGGATTAATCTGATTAATAAGTAAAAATAATAAATAAACACTGCCTTGCCATCTCATGAACTTTTACTTGAATTAAAAAGAAACAATCCAATCAAATCCATCTTATATAGCAAAAATGATTAAATGGTTTTTGTATAGCAAACATGATATTTATGATTAAATGGTTTCTAATAAGTAAATGATGTTCGGATAGCAAAAATGATTTTGCATAGCATTTTTTTTTTTAAAGAAAAACCCTCTGTGAGGCTTTACAACACTAGCTGTAGATTACTAAAAAGCCCCCTTTACAAATTATTCTTTTAAAATTAGGAACAGTGGAATGGTCTGGTCTCTACAGCCAGGCTTCTCCCCCGGTTGCACAGCGACCCTATCCCCTCATTCATTATATGGGGACAGTGTTTTATCTAGGTATGGGGGAGAAATTTGTTCAGTTCAGATTTTAACGTGAACTTACCTAATGTCACACTTTCAAACCAATATGTGAACTGAAACTCACTTATCCTTAGAAATTCACACTTCTCAAAATTTTGCAGTGAAATTCTCTCACTTAAAAAATGTGTGCAAAAATGTGCATATTAAGAGAAAGTGCACAGACAAATGTGTATATCTGTGAAACTAGCATTGAAAAATGTGTCACAGTAGGAAAGCTGCTTGCAAACAATGTGTAGGCAAAATTGCATACAAAATGCATTATTAGGAGAAATCTGCAAAACGTGTGTACACATTTTCATGCAAACTTAAAAAAAACTCAGAGTTTGGGATCAACCAAACTTAAGAAGAGTCTTGCTGGTTCAGACCAAGGGTCCATCTAGTCCAGCATTCTGTTCACACAGTGGCCAACCAGCTGTTGACCGGGAACCCACAAGCAGAGCATAAGCAGAACAGCACCCTCCCACCCATGTTCCCCAGCAACTGGTGTACATAGGCTCACTGCCTCTGGTACTGGAGGTAGCACATAGCCATCAGGACTAGTAGCTATTCACAGCCTTTTCCTCCAGGAATTTTTCCAACCCCTTTTTAAAGCCATCCAAGTTGGTGGCCACACCCCATGGTAGCGAATTTCATAGTTTAACTCTGTGTTGTGTGAAGAAGTCCTTCCTTTTGTCTGTCCTGAATCTCCCATCAATCACTTCATAGGATGACCCCGGGTTCTAGTATTTTGAGAGAGGGAGAAAAACGTCTCACTCTCCACATTTTCCAAACTTAAGATTGGTAAAATGAGAAACTGAGGGAAACTGACAGATTCATCCATTCCTATTTCCTGTTGGTGCTGGAGTGGTATGAGTGTGAGAACTGCACCAAACCCAGGGTAGTGGGGTGTGTGTGTGTGTGTGTGCGTGTGTAGGTTTAGGCAACTGAGAAGACCCTGAGTATATGGAACAATGTGCTGAATTGTGACTACTTAGGGTGTAAGCAGGACCACACACACAAAAATCTTATGGAGCTAAAGTCATATTTATATTCATTCAGACAAGCTGAATTTTTATGCCTTAGTTCACAAAGGGAAATGATAAATAGATTAAATCTCAGCAGACTGTTGATTCACACTTCCTTCTGCAGCACCGTCCCTGTCTAATAGAGATTTTGAACAGATCCTCCATTCCCTCAGTTTCACAGCTAGAATCAATTTAGCAGATCAGGACAAAGTGTGAGAAACTAATAAGCTTTGTTCATCTTGAAAGCCTCTCTTGCGTCAGTCTATCCATTTCCCATTCCCCAAATTTCGCACCTTGAAACAGTCGGTGGGTTCTGGGTTAGAGAAATCCGATGTTAATTAGCATTTTTGAAAACAGCGAGAGGGGAGAATAGAACCGCCCCATTGAAGCAAACTAGCATGAAAGTGATCTAAAATAAGATCGCAAAGGCCTATTAAAAGGATGCCATTATCTTATAGACAAAGGAAATTCCTTGATGAAATACAAAGCTAAAATGCATGACACTTTCTGGCACTCAGAAATGGCAACCTAAATGTTTAAGGTATGACGATATTCAGAAGTGATATCAAAGACAGATCTCAATCCTTCTTTAAAATGGCAGACAGGAATATTTTTGACTGATATATTTCTTCAGAGAGTTCTGTTCACTTGTTAAGAATAAAGACTAAATTGATAAGAATTTGGAGACCTTCCATTACACAGCTACGTGGTAAAGAGAAAAGAAATACTGGAAAGCAGCTGAGTCAGTTACCTCGGTGAAACCTCTGTTAAAGTTATTCTGTTCCCATTCCTAATTGGCCTGGTTTTAATGAACCCAATTCTGGAAAATCCTTAGACAAGGAATCAGCAACTGGTAGGGTGGCCATGTGTCCTCTTTCACAGAGGACAGTCCTCTATTTGGAGTGCCTCTTCTGGGTTCAACCCAGGATGGGTTCACCCCAGAGACTTTCCTCCAGGTGCCTCCTTCAAGAGAGGTTCAGAGTATGACAACAAAGGAGAGGGCCTTTTCGGTGGTGGCCCTTTGATTGTGGAATATTCTCCCCAGTAAATATTCTGCCTGCTGCCAACACTCTCCTCTCTTCGGTGCCCGATAAAGACTTTCCTCTACTCCCAAGCATTTGACAGCATATGATAAGGTTTTAACAGGTCCTGGGATTTTCATCGTTGATTGTTCAAAATTGTTTTATATTTTTGTATGTAAAGGGTTTTATATTATGCCATCATATTGTATTTCAGGATTTTATTTTTTTGTACACTGCCCAGAGAGCTTTGGCCACTGGGCTATATAGAAATGGAATGAATGAATGGCTGTCCAGACCAAGTCCAGGTTTAAGATAAAGAACCATCAGAAGGAAGAGCTTGGCCTTGAAGATGACCATCAACAGCACCTGGACAGCACACTGAGCAAGGCACACAGGCTACCTGGTCAGAGTCTTCACCACTATGGTGAGATGCATGGTATTTCTATCCAAATTATAATGATTATTTCTATAACGATTATTTCCATGTGCATCTACACATGGACATTTTATGCAAATTGATGGCCTCTTTTGTCCTTTCCTTTGGTGATTCCTAAGTGACAACCATATGCCCTTGTACACGCAGGCTCATGGGAGGGGTGGTGGTTCAGAAGTTAACTGGCTCTTCCCTTAGTCAGCATTTTGCATCTGGTTCCACCCTTCTCCACCATTAGTTTGTACTTGTCACTGGTTGGTGGACTTCATGGTTCTAGTAAAAAACAAACAAAATAGATCCCACAAGTCCCAGCCCTGGGCAACTGGCATAGGATTTGGTGGAGGTCCATAGGGTTACAGGGACCTGGCCCATCACCCTCCAGTCCTTCCTGAAATTGTCTCTCCAGAGGAAAAATAAATTGCTAATTGTAGCATATGCCTGTGTGAAGGTTTGAGGCCTACAGAGGCAAAAGGAAAAATGGTCAGGCTTAGAGGCCTGGAGGGTTTTTTTGTTGGGTGGGGGTATCCCTGAGAAGAGTAGTTTCATTTCTCCAGTTAAGTTTTTGTTTCAATCCCCCTGGTAAGTTTCATTTCTTCAGGTTTGAAGCAGTACTTTCGGTTTTGGGGGAGGAGGGTATAAAAAGAGAGTCAGTAAGAGTAAGAGCAGCAGTAGAAAGAGCAGCCAGAGCAACAGGGATTGCAGAGCCTGAAGTGGGAGCAGGAAGAAGCAGCCTAGAAAAGTCTAAGGACAGCTAGGGTAAAGGAGCTTGTGTTTTGCAATTTTTATTTTCTCTTAACGCCTTTTGTATCATTCAGCTCTGTTGCGTAAATACATCTAGTTGTAATTTGTTTTAAATCTACTAGTGAACTATTGTGGTTAAACCCTGTGTCTAGAGTATCAATCACCCCACGTCTACAGCCTAAACCCCACATTACTGGGAAAGGGAAGCCTAAAAAAACGAAGGTGGGACTATTAAGGAGTCAAGAGATCCTTACAGAGTTGCTCAGGGGGTCCAGTTGATAAGGGGAACCTCAACAGCCTGTTATAGTAACGTATGGATTTGCATTGTTAAATCTGACCCAGGTAAGATAAGGTTAGTTGAGTGTTAGAGAGTGAGTGAAAGGTGGGACAGGCTTGTGCATGTGTGTATGAGGATTCTGAGGTTATAAAAGGAATGAGCTGACAGTTAAAAAATAGATAGGGCCTTAGGGATTGAAGAATCTACATCTAGATAGTGGGGTTTTGGAACCAGGATTTAGAAAGTGTAGAGTAGGTAGGTTAGGACTTAGCACCAAGTATTGATGTATTAATAATAGTACATATAACTCTTTTTGTGTTTAATCAATTTTATTTGTTTGTTTTTAATACAAAATCCCATGTGTTTGTTTGGCTTATTGCGCTACCATTAGAAAATCTATTTCCTTGTTACTTCTCCTGTACTGGGTAGAGGGAGACCATATTAGATGTTTCTTTAACCCAGAGAGTGAAGGGGCTGAAGCTTTAAGTGTCAGTGAGGACAACTGACCCAGTGGAGGCAGGCGTCCTGAGAGGGTTTTCTTCTCAGCTTCATCAGGTGGAAGCTAGAGAAGGTAGAACATCAGGGCAGGAACATCACATGAATCAAAGGACTTCAGATCCCTGTTGCACATAAGCCATTTAAAGCATGAATAACCTATGTTGTCTGTCACTCTCGCTTGCACACAAAAAGACAGCAGCCTTCTCTTGGAGTCAATTCAAATAGCATAGCAAGAACGAAGCTTAAATCCTAACTCCTCATTCTGTAGGCGAAGCACAAGAGAACTTGCTACCAAGTTCACCTGTGATATATTTCTTACCAATGGAGTTGCTTATTGTTTTAGTGTTCAGTTATGGATGGTGTGCTTTGATATCTACAGCCTCTTATTCTTCAGCTATGAATTAATGTTGCTTCTTCCTGGATTATCTTGAACTCCCATTTTTGCATTTTTTTTTCAGACTGTCAAATGTTTGCCCCTGAACTGAGCCTTTTATTTATGTATGACGTTACTCAGAGCTTGCCTCTGAATCGCTAAGACTGGTGTTCTGCTGATGCTGAGAGCCTTTAAAGCAAGATACTGCACCACTTGGATGTCATTTGTTTATGGTCTCAATGACTCTGCAAATGAATAGTTATTTTTCACTCGCTGAGACTTCACAAAGCAGAGCTTCTCAGGGCTCCTCCAAGCTGGAGTGTTTACCAATAATCTTTGTAGCAACCGTGGTGATGATAACACCCTTTAATGTACCTTCGTAAAGACAGCACAACTTGTTTTCCAGAGGTGGAACATTTGGAAATGCCAAAGAGAACTGTTGCTAATTTCAGACCATGTCAGATGAGAACAAGGATGGTTTCAGATGTCTGGGCATCTCTCCCAAGGCAAGGAGGATGTCTGTACCATGTGTGCATGCATGTTATATGTACATATACAAGAGGCTAATGGCTACCCCGGGGCGGGGTGTTGTTGTCTGCAAGTATTTATCCCAAGGAACTTTCAAGCGATGAAAAAGCTGTGAGAACTTGTGTTAGGAAACCATTCCTGGCAATAAGCCACATTATCATATGTTTGATTCATTAGTTTTCCTGAGGTGGGCTGTGGAGACATGAGCAAGGTCCATGAGCTGACAATGATGGTGTTCATCATTCAGAGAGGTTAATTATAGCAGAAGACTGAAGGGTGGCCAGCTTTGTATTTTTCGTAGTTAGGGAAAACGTAACACTCACTGCCATGTTCAAAGTTGTACCAGAACAACTCTCTGTTCTATGCGTGTTAAGGGATTTGAGAAAAGTCATTACGGGTACCTCTGAAGGTTCCTGTAAGAGTAACCAAAGGAACAATCTAGCATAGATCCATGTCTCTTTAACCTTCAGGTTTGTTTTGAAGTTTAATAGGATGTGAGAGAAAAGAAAATTGGATGATACATTTTGAGTTTTCAATAAAGTCCTCTCACAAAGGGCTCGCATGGCCTCTTGGGATCCAGTAGGGATTTGATTGTAGACAGAGCTATGCAGAGGAGCTCATACGAATATCAACTCTGCAGCTAGCTGGCCCTGATTAGATGAGACTTAGACACAGAACTTGCTCCTGTCTAGGCCTAGTGATCACTCAGAGATAGAACATAAGAGCACTGTCGGATCAGACTCAAGGCTGATGTAGTCCATCGTCCTGTTCGTGGCCAACCAGATGCCTATGGGAAGCCCATAAGTTGGACATGAGTGCAACAGCACCCTCCCTCTCCTGTTCCCCAGCAGCTGATATTGAGAGGCATACCATCTCTGCCCGTATTCATGCAAAAGGCTGTTTCTCATGAATGCCAAATGCTTGGCTGTTGGGGTGCATGTCTGCCCATCTGGTGTATTAGCATCTGGAGCAGGGGCTAACAGGCACGTTCCCACTCCTTCTCACACATTCAGTGAAAGCCTGATGGGGATGTTCTTTTAGTGTACCATTTATGAAATTTGTTCAACTTCAAATCTGTGGTATAGTGAACCCAGGGCTTGCAGGAACACAGCAGCAGCACATTTTATTATCAGGGACACTGACATTGTCTGGCAGCCCCCACCTCAGAATTCCCTGTTCTCTCTGAGCTTAGCTGCAATCTTCACAGTAGCTAGGGGTGAAATGAATTTTCCTAGCAGCTATGTATTGTTCCCTGTTGTGATGCAATGTACTTTGGGGTGTCTTGGTTTTGAATGGGCAATTCAGACCCATTAACTTTTTAAAAAGGCCTGCTCCTGGTGGAGATAGTTTATTGATCTGGATGGATGCAGCAGTCTGGATTTTTGGACTCTCCTTGAGGGTGTGGCTAGGGGGACTGTCATGATGAACGCCTGCACGTCAACATTTACCACTACATTACTGCTCCAAATTGCAGGCACGTGCGTCCTCACACACAACTTACTTTTGGAAGGTGCATACAGTCAGTGCTGGCTCCAGGTTTTTCAGGGCCCTTGGACAAGACACCCTCCATGGCCCACCTCTCCCATTGAGTCTACATCCTTGCTACCATTGCCAGCAGCTGCTATTGCTCCTCCTCCTCCTTGCTACTTCTTGTTTGACAGGCCAAAGAGCCCTGGAGCAAGTCAAGGTAGTACCCCTCCTTCTTGCCACCACCGTTGTCTGGGCCAGAGCAAGAGGCAGGTGAACAAGTGGACTGCAAGGATGAAAAGGAAGAGCAACTGCAGGGGGCATTTGTCATTGGGCCTGTCCTGCTCTAGAGCAAGTCTTGGCTGTTTGCAAGCACGTAGAGGGAGTGAGGCAATAGAGTAGTCAAGTTGGCAAGCACACGGTCAGGCACACAGACAGGTTTCAGTCCAAGGAGGTTTAGGCTAAGGCAGGAGTGGTCAAAATCCAGGCAGAGGTCAGAACACCGGCAGTCAGTCAGGCAACAAAGATCAGGCGGCAGCAGGAGTAGTCAAGATCACAAGCAAGAAGTCAAGCACAGTAAAACAGTCAGGTATGTTACACAGTCCAGAAGCAGGATCGTTGAGCAGTCCAAAAGGTCAGGGAACAGAGCATCAGACACAGGGCACAATTCAGGAGGCAAGGTGTACACAGCAAAGGCTGGATGGACCAAGTTGTTCCAGCCCTGACTGGGTTTCCAGTGAAGGCTTTTAAGCCCGAAGCCAGCCAGACCCCAGCCAGAGCTCAGCTGTAGCAATCAGAGCTCCCTTCCCAGAGCCTGCGTCTGAGGAATCCCTTTCTCCTGAGGGGACCTCTTCTGGAGGCAAGTGCTCCTTCACACAGGAGTCCTGCTAGCCTGTTGCTTGAGGCGACGACACTCCCGGGGTCAGGGGCTGGCTCAGCCTCCACCTCAGAGGTAGAGTCCCCCTCTCCTGACCTGGATGGCCTGGTAACAACTTCCCCCGAGGGTTCAGGCTCCTGTGGGGCTGGTGGAAGTCCCTGGTCTGGGGTACTCTGGGCTTCTGGGGCCTCTAGCTCCTCCTCTGAGGAGGACTCCTCCAGTCAGGGCATGACAGGGCCCCTGCTGGGATGTGGGCCTTTGATAGGTGCCCAGTCATGCCTACTCTTGAAGCCAGCTCTGCATACAGGCGTCTTGACTCACAGCTTGGAAGCATCCTACATGACAAGCTCAGCACATGGCAACAACAGCTTAATTTTGGCTAATTTGTAGATTCGTCCAAATTGTTATGTGAATTGGTTCTTAGTTCATTGCCATAATAAAGGCACCAAAAAGAGAGAGAAAAGAATGATGTTGATGACACCAAGTATTCATGTTATACAGAACAGATGGGAAGATTGGGAGTATTCCAGAAGACTGAAAGTACCAAAGTGTCAGATTCAATTCCATTTTAAACAGATCCGTGGTTATAGAAAAGTAAATCACTTGTCCTTGCAGAAACTGAATTGCTTGTTAGATTCAATTATTATGCAGAGAAACTGTATTGTAACCATGCTCTTAAAGATTATAGCAACTCCCGATTTAATCACTACAGCAGGGGTGCAGAATTTATTTCAGCCCAAGAGCCACATTCCATTTTGGAGATTTATTTTAGCTTCAAGCACTTACTGCCAGTAACTAAGCCTTAGGAGATGCACTTCACACTTTTAGAATAAGGGAGAAAACTGCACAAAAGCCAGGGAACCACTAAACAATTGACAGTTGGTGGCCAGGGAGTGGGGCCTTCTGGGAAATGCTGGAGGGCCTGATTGGGACTCTCAGAAGGCTGGTTTTGGCCCCTGAGCCTGAGGTTCTGTACCCTAGCACTAGAGTAAGGCTGCGAATTGCACACGTAGTTCTGCATCCCATGATTTTTGCTTGTGGAATTATGCAGTGTTTATAAAACAATGCAACTATATCTGCATACTGGGTAGGTCCCAGTTTATTTGTATGTTTCACTGTGATAGACAGAAAAAATGCATAAAATGGCATTGTTGGCAATGGCCTGGTTGATGAAATAGCAAGAGTCCTGTGTCAGTTTTATTTATTCATTACATTTCTATACTGCCCCATAGCTGAAGCTCTCTGGGCAGTTTACAAAAGTTAAAACATTAAACTACAATATAAAGAAAGTTTAAAAACCATTTACATAAAAGCATACAGACAATATACACAAACATATATCTAAAAGTAACTTTGAACTAAAAACAGTTTAACAAAGAATCCAACGATAAAAACAACCTGGCTTAAAAACAACCCGGCTTAAAAACAGTGTACAAGAGTCACCACAAGGAACAAGAGTTCTAAAAAGGAAAGGACGGCCAGAATAATAGATAATTTTTAGCTTTGAAGATTACCAAATGTATTGTGGCATAAGCTTCCATGGCACCTTTTTTTAAGGTGGCACAAGACAATGTTGTGTTTGCTATCACACAGAATGGGCTGGTTCACACTTGATGGAGGCCCCCCATAGGAACACCTCTGGTTCGCATCTGGACTGTGCTCACAGAGAGGTGCTGATTGTGCAGATGGACACTCTCTTGTGGGGGCTAAATGAATTCCTGCTGCAAATTGCACAGTCCCTAAGACTGTGGTTGCAATTGTGCAAATCATAGCAGATACATATATTGTCCCCGCATAGAGATATTGCTCTGCATAAATGATAACTCCACATGAGCATGTTCTGTTCTGCCTCTGTTGTGACAGCTTAGCATCACTGGGCACTGGTGAGGCCTGGGTTACAGGGTTTCACCATGGAAATTATCTTTACCAGGGTTTGGGGGATGTCAGGCTTCCCAAGGAGTTAGGAATGAGAAAAGGACAGCACCACGGAGAGCTCCAAGTGGTACTGGGGCTTGAAGCTAGACAAGCTTCTCTGTATGCTGCTTCAACAAGCAGCAGATCATGACTAACCATAAGTAGAGGTTTTCCTTTAGACTGGTTAGCTCTTCCTCCACACTGACTAAAGCCTGTTCTCTTAAAGGGGCCTTGTCTGTTTCAGCAGCCTCAGGCTGTGAAGACAGCTCAGTGAAGGTGTCAGCCCAGTGTGCGGCCACTGTAAGAAAGGCAAACTCCATGTTAGGCATAATTAGAAAAGGAATTGAGAATAAAACTGCCAAGATCATACTGTCCCTATACAAATCTATGGTGCGACCACACTTGGAATACTGTGTCCAGTTCTGGTCACCACACCTAAAAAAAGATATTGTAGAGCTGGAAAAAGTGCAGAAAAGGGAAACAAAAATGGTCAAGGGAGCATCTCCCCTATGAGAGAAGGTTACAACAGCTGGGATTGTTTAGCTTAGAAAAAAGGAGGGCAAGGGGAGACATGATAGAGATTTACAAAATTATGAATGGTGTGGAGAATGTGGATAGGGAGACATTTTTCTTCCTCTCTCAAAATACTAGAACCCAATGGGGTCATCCTATGAAGCTGATTGGTGGTAGATTCAGGACAGATAAAAGGAAGGATTTCTTCACAGAGCACATAGTCAAACTATGGAACTCACTACCACAGGATGTAGCGATGGCCACCAATTTGGATGGCTATAAAAAGGGATTGGACAAATTCTTGGAAGAAAAGGACATCAATGGCTACCAGTCTTGATGGCTATGTGCTATCTCTAGCACCAGAGGCAGTGAACCTATGTACCCCAGTTGCAGGGTAACATGGGTGGGAGGGTGCTGTTGCACTCTTGCCCTGCTTGCAGGTTCCTGGTCAACTGTGGCTGCTTGGCCACTGTGTGAACAGAATGCTCCTTGGTCTGATCCAGCATGGATCTTCTTATGTTCTTAAGACACAGGTGTGGCTGTGGCATGCTGGTGTCTTCGTGACTGGAGTCCTCAGTCTATGGATTGCAATTCAATCTCTTTGGACCCAGGGGGGCAGATCACAGGTGTCCTCTTAGGGAATTGCATCCTGAGGAGGTGGAAGCCTCATGACACCTTTAAGTACCCAAGTCCTCTCACTGAAGAGTTAACTCATGAGCTCCTTCTTCTGAGGATGATGGTTCAGGATCCACAAAGGATGAGGATGTGGGGTCCTGGTCAGTAGCAGAGCATAGCTTGGATGTGAATCTGGTGGCACTCATGCAGTGAATGCTGTTGAACTAAAGTGGGTACCCTTCTGGAATTTTTTCCAGTACACAAGCTAGCATGGGTCTTGCAGGGACTCCAGGTTGCAACCAGCATGCTTATTAGATGGGGAGAAATATGGACTCTGACCCAAAGCTTCTGCATGTGGAGAAGTCTTCATTAACTTAATGATATGGGCAGTACCACAGCAGCAATAGAATGGCCCGGGGTGGAGTTGCCCCCACCCCCCACTGTTGTAAGCTAATTGTAAAGCTCTCATCAGGGACAGGTTGGAGCCATGGCCAGTTGTGTGTTCTTAATCCAGAGACCCTGAGGGTGAGGGCTGGCAAGTGCAGCAGGCAGAAGTTACTGGCCTGTTGACCAGACAACGCTAGAACACTGCCCCAGTTTTGATGCCCAATCCAGAAGCTTCACACTCAGCACTGGCTCCAGCTTTTTGAGGGCCCTTGGGCAAGAAACAGTCAAGGGGCCCCCTCCCTCAGTGTGTCTACCTTCTCATCGCCATTGATCCCAGCTGCTCCTGCTCTTCATGATCTTACGCAGCATTGCTGTCACTTGCTACTTGACACTGCAAGTAGGCCATGGCACCTACCACTCCTCTTTCTCACCATTACCGTTATCTGGGCCAGAGCAAGAGGCACGTGAACAAGGAGGTTGCAATAACGATAAAGAGGAGCAACTCGAGGGGGCTCTTGTCAGTGGGACCCTGCTGGGTATGAGCCCTCAGCTGGTTGCAAATTGCCTACCCTTGGCCCTTTTCACACTGCCTGGCCTGCCAATCACAGGGAGTGATGTTGCACACCGCTGTTCCATTCTGTGCTTGAAGAGGGTGCTGAGGACTAGAGGCCTGGAGTCCCTTGCGTTGAGGAGCTCTCTGATCACATCTAAGTGTAAGGAGCCACCCCTGTGGATCAGGCTATTTGTGTGCAACTCCAAAGTATTATTTGTACCTTGTTTTTCTTTCGTATTCTCTACGCGCATTCAGGAGCTGATGAACGTGAACCTCGACCATGGGCAAGCATGAATAATAAAGCTGTACCAGCTCATTAAAATAAATAAATAAAAATAGGAGGCAGTTGCTCATGCATTCCCTTTGATTTCTCGTTGGCTGTTGCAAAGAGTCCAGGGTTTCCGTCGGTCACGGCTTGCCAGCCATTTATTTACTTGAAAGCTGTTGATGGGGAAATGGAAATGCGGAAAGCTCACTCACTGCCTCTGCTCTTACATGCCATAAAATACACCTAATTTGAAATATAAATACCATCAGGATGAATAGGCTACCACAGCCATTACAAGATTGAGTTTATATAAGCATCGCATGTGAGGCAGCCTGCATGAGAAGTGATATTTTTTTTTTAAACTCTGCAGGGATTAAACACACCACTATTGGTTCTATGCTAATCTTTTCTACATTTTGTTTTCCAAGCGTCAGGGCATCTTATTACTACTTCTACTGCATCTACGACTAGCAATATATGTGCATATTAAATATATGTAGCTGAAAACGACACTTTACAGGTAAGCTTCTTGGTATACATCCCTTCTTCTCCCCCAGAAGCCATAGCAAATCCCTCTCTTGCCACTCCCTAACAATGCTTTAGGGTGGCCATGTATCCTACTTTACAGAGGAGAATCCTGTATTTGAAGGGCTTCTCGGAAGATTCAGCGGTGCAGTTAGGGATGGACCAGGCTGAGGTCAAGGGTAGGCATGGTTGGGCACTTGCCAAGGGCCCACACCCCAACAGGGGCCTGCTGACAAGAGTTCCCTGGAGTAGCTCCTCCTCTTGCCATCTACTTGTTCACCTGCTTCTTGCTGTGGCCCAAACAATGGTGGTGGCAAGAAGGAGGAGCAGTAGATGCTCCTGCCTACTTGCTCACTGGTTCTCTGCCTGGCAAGCAAGCAAGCAAGCAAGCAAGCGGCAGCCATGATAAGAAAGAGGAGGAGGGGGAGGAGCAATAGTAGCTGGAGACAATGGTGGTGAGAAGGTACACTCATTAAAGGAGAAGGCCCATTGAGGGCATTGCCAGCTCCAGGTTTTTGAGGGCCCATGGGCAAGTCACTCTTAATGGGTCTCAGAGCAATCCAAGGTCTAGGCCAGCAAAGTTCAAGCAAACAGTACAGTACCGACAAGGAAAAGTTCAAACATCAAGTCATTAGGCAAGTCAGGGTTGTGCGGAGGAAGGGCTAAGTAGTCAGAGGCAAGGGGATCAGAGCTGGTATAAAGACAATGTTCCAGCAGCCCTCCCTGCTGAGAATTGAGGCTTAGAAACTGAAGCTTTTGGAGCCCCACCCAAGGCTTAGCTGCAGAACATCAGAGGCGTCTGGAAGAAGTCCTCCTCATGAGGAGAGCCCTTTGCTCATGAGGAACCCTCCTCTGCAACCAGGCACTTCTTTTTACAGTGCTTTTGGCATGATCCTATCATGGTTCTCTAGCAATGCAATCCTATGCATGTTTACTCAGAAGTAAGGTCCACTGTGTTCAGTGGGACTTAGGACTTGTTCCAGTCATGTCCCCACTGGAACAATCTGGCCTGCTTCTTGAGATGTCGCTGCTTTCGTGGCCTAGGTGATCACTCAGCCTCCATTTCAGAGGTGGAGTTCTCCTCCTCCTGTGCGGATGGACCCATGGCCATCTCCCCCTTACAGCCCAAGCTTCTCCTGGTCCACCTCCTGGTCTCTTGGCATGGCCTGCTCCTCAGTGCAGTTTGTCTCCAGAGCTCTAGATCTTCTGAAGAAGATTGTTCCAGTGGGGACATGACTGGAACAAGTCCTAAGTCCCATTGAACACAGTGGACCTTACTTCTGAGTAAACATGTATAGGATTGCATTGCTAGAGAACCAAGATAGTTTCATACTGAATATATATTTGCTCTACATCCAATAGTCCGTAATCCTGTGCATGACTATCAAAGAAATATAACAGATTTCCCATAGTAGACTCTCCCTCAATTTCGTTCTAGGAGTATTACGATAGCATGAACACAGGAGGGTGTGCTATACTGAGTGAGACCACTGGCCCATCTAGCCCAGTATTATCTACACTGATTGGCAGCGGCTTACTGGGATTTGGGGCAGGGGTCTTTCTCAGCCCTACCTGGAGATGCTGGGGGTTGAACCAGAGACCTTCTGCATGCAAAGCATGTGAGCCATGACTGGGAATTTCTTGTGGGGCTTTATAGACCAATGCAGCCCCAATTTCTTGCAGGGCTTTATAGACCATTTTACACCCATCCATGAGGGTCAATTAAAATTAAATCAGTCAATCAAATTCAAAACACCGTGCACCAGTTTCTACCAGCTGCTGAATTGGCTGGGTTTGGATGGCACTGGAAAGCCCAAACATAGTTTCATAATTAGATGATATCTGCCAATTTTCAGTCTAAAATGTAACTACTTAAACCAGTTTTATGGCTTCATGACCTTGTGCCTTGCTCTTGAACTGATCAAAGGACTCCACCCACAGTCTTTTTTCCCCCTTTTTGTTCAGAAAGGAATTTGTAATCTTTCTCTAGAGCAACAGTAAAAGGGCAAGGAGTTGCACTGAATGTAACCTCCCTACCACCCCACTTCTTTGGTATTGGTTCCACCCAAGCAACAAGTAAAAGGAATGTTATATATGATAGTTCTGTTGATGTTAAGGGAGTATTTCTCCAAAGGTTTTGAGAACAGACATTTATGTTTGCAGATTTCAGCTTTTGGCAGGGGGCAATGGGAAATAATGCAGGGGGAAAAGGTAGAAAAACCCCAAACCAACCCTTACCACTGTGGCTCCAATTGGATTTGATCCCTCTCTTTTATGCATGCACACAAACACACACATAGTGTACACCAGTATCTGTACACTGGTGGAATTATTTTAATTTTAGACTGTAGACATAATGGTCTTATGGTGTCTCTCTCTTTAGATGGTTTAAGGGGCCATAGCTCAGTGTGATAGAACAGATGCTTGGCATGCAGAAGGCCCCACGTTCAATTCCCAGCTTCTCCAGGTAGGGCAAGGAAAGAATCCTGTCTAAAACCCTGGAGAGCTGCTGCCAATCAGTGTCGACAATACTGGGCTAGATGGACCAATGGTCTGACCCAGTATAAGGCGGCTTCCTATGACCAAATTCAATTTCAGAGAAGCTCTTGGTGGCCACATTCCAGTGGTGGGTGGGGTCTAAGGCAAAAAGAGGGTGGGCCAAAGGCAAAAGGGGTGGACCCCAAATACCAGCATATTTTAGCTTAAAGTTCTTACTGTCAGGGTGGAAACTGAGCCCATAGAACCCCAGAGCAGTTCTGATTCTGAGGAGGAACAGCAATCTGTGGGAGAGGAGCCCGCTCATACCTCACAGACACAGCAGCTGGCAGAGATTCCTCCTAGATAGATAGTGACCCTGGAAGTGAAAGAGTGCAGGAGGGGGGTTTGCTAGATGCTCGACGCAGACTCAGGGAGCAACGAGTGATGGAGGGCGCAGAAAGGAGGCATAGCGCCCATTTGGCGTGCAAGCAATGGTCGCGTCCCGTGGACCCAAGGGAAAGAGGGAGGAACTCTCCCTAGCCCATAAGTTCAGGGTCTGCAAGTGATTCTCCTTCAAATGGGGACCAACTGCCTAACCTGGAGCATAGGCTACTCTGCTGTTCATTGCTTAGTCACAGGTGATTAGCATCTGAAAGAGTCATTAAGTTGTAAAAGGATTAAAACCTTGAAAAGAATCCTTTTGTTTGTGTCTTGAGTTGGCTATTGAAGTAGACTGAAAGAGGCCACTAGGGCGCTCCTGACACTTACTCCCAGTAACTCAGCCTTAGGAGAGGCATTTCAACCTTTCAGAATGGAGGAAAAAAAAAACTTACATAAGCCAGGAAACCACCAGATGGCTGATGGTTGGAGGAAAGGGGCATGGCCAGAGGAAGGGGGCACAGACATCTCGGAAACCTGGAGGGCCAGATTGGGACCCCAGGTGCCCTGGATTTGGCTCTCACACTTGAGATTTAACAGCTTTGCCTTAATTAGTTCCTTCACAGAATGTACTACAAGCAGGATATGAGGTCGGAACCTCTGAGGTTTAAGGCAACATCCTCTTGATCCGCAAGCTTAGAAGTCTCATCTGCCCTTGTCTAAGGTGGGGTCAGAATGCAACTTTACCGTTTAACTTTTGATTAATGCATTCTGAGACATGCTGTTTTGTACTATCATTTTTGATAGCATATCCCCTTTCGACTTCTCTTTTTCATACTCTGCCTTCACACTTTAATTTATCATGGTGCTGCTGTCATTTTTACTAGCTTCCCCTGCAGACCCATGTCAGCTGCTGATGAATTGGGTCAGCAAGAAGGGAAATGAGTTTGCCATGGGCAAGGATGGTGTGAATTTCTGTAGGAATGCACTTTTCCTAGTCTGCTTACAAACTGACAGTATTTTTCTCCACTGGAGTTTGTGGGGGGTACACTTGGCGATGATGCATCAGTGTTGAGCATAAGAAGAGCCATGCTGGATCAGACCATCTAGTCCAGCATTCTGTTTGCATGGTGGCCAACCAGCTGCCTGTGGGAAACCCAGAAAGAGGACATGAGTGCAATAACACCCTCCCACTCATGTTCTCGAGCAACTGATGTACATAGGAATATTGTCCCTGATACTAGACGTAGCAAGTAGCCATCAGGACTGGTAGCCACTGATAGCCTTTGTCAAGGTTCCACCATTGACTTGGACCCCCTGAGCAACTCCTTAAGGATCTCCTGCCTCCTTAAGAGTCCCACCTTCCTTCTTTTAAACTTCTCCTTGCCTATAACATGAGGTTTAGGCTATAGGCATGGGGTGATTAATACTTCAGACACTTGGGTTTGAACCACAACAGTTTACTGGTAAATTAAAGCAAGCAAATCACAACTAAAAGTATTTACACAATAGAGCTGAGTGATACAAAAGGCATTAAGAGAAAATAAAAGTTGTAAAATGCAAGTTCCTTGACCCTGGCTGCACTTAGACTTCTCCAGGCTGCTTCTTCCTGCTCTCTCTTCAGACTCTGATCTTCCTCTCTCTCTACTGGCTCTCTTGCTCTCTTTAGATATCCCCCTCCCTTGAAACTGAAAGTACTGCTTGAAACCTGAAGAACTGAAAGTTAACTGGGGAAATGAAACTGAAACTTAACTAGGGAAATATAACTACCCTCTTCCAACAAAACACTCCAGGCCTCTAGGTCCGACCTTTTTCCTTGCCTCTGTAGGCCTCAAACCTTCACAGCCTTATTCTCCATGAAATTGTCTAATCCCCTTCTAAAGCCATCCAGGTTGGTGGCCATCACTACATATCAAGGTAGCAAGTTTCACAGTTTAACAATGCACTGTGTGAAAAAGTATCTCCTTTTACCTGTTGTGAATCTCCCACCATTCAGCTTCATGGGATGACCCCATTTGTCTCTAGTATTTTCCTACACCATGCATAATTGTATACACTTCTGTCATGTCGTGTTCCCCCCTTCCCCGCCCCCAGGCTTACTTGTCTTTTTCCTAAGCTAAAGAGCTCCAAACATCATAAACGCTCCTCACAGGGGAATTCCTCCAGCCCCTCTATCATTCTGGTTGCCTTTTTGCACGTTTCCCAATTCTACAATATCCTTTTTGGGGTGTGGTGACTGGAAGTGTACACAGTTCTGCTGGACTAGGTAGGCTTTTGGTCTGATTCAGCATGGCGTTTTCTGTTTGTATGTTCAATGGCAACACATGATGGCCTTACATTACATTACCATTTCTAAAAGTAACGAAGGTGGAACAAAAGGAACCCAGGGACAGGGGCAAAGTGTTGTGTTGGGTAGCAAGAAAGTGAGTTCTCCTAGATTAGAAAATGAAATGAGATTTTCCCGTGTACTTTGTCACTGATTTATGAGCACATCCAGCCCACCGACATCCCCACAATGTCTTGTTTTTCTTTGCCTCGGTCTCTGTGATTCTGTTTCTCTTGTTGAAATACAAATTTCTAGTTCAGTCGTTTGTTTGTTTATTTATTTCAGAAACATTTTGGACTGCTTTTCAGTCTAAAAATAATAATCCTAAAGTGGCTCACAAGATAAAACATGATAAAATACCATAAACAATAAGGAAAGGTTTCTCCCGTGCAAGCACCGGGTCATTGCTGACCCCTAGAGGGACGCCGCTTGTGCTGGCGTTTTCATGGCAGACTGTAGCGGGGTGGTTTGCCATTGCCTTCCCCAGTCATGACTACCTTTCCCGCAGCAAGCTGGGTACTCATTTTACCGACCTCAGAAGGATGGAAGGCTGAGTTGACCTGAGCCGGCTACCTGGGACCTAACTTCCACTGGAATCGAACTCAGGTTGTGGGGAGAGTTTCGGTTGCAATACTGCCGCCTACCACTCTGTACAAATTTTAATTAAAATAACCAGGGGTAGCTGACAATGCTAGCTCAAGTGTGTGTGCGTGTCCTCTTTTACGGAGGAAGTTCTCTATTTGAAGGTCTGCCTGAGGACCATCCTCTATTTGAAGGTGTCCTTTATTTGAAGGTGTCCTCTGTTTGAAGGGCTATCCAGTTCCAGGTTAAAGGTAAAGAACCATAAGAACTTTTGCCCATCAGCAGTTAGTAGTGGACAGCAGGCTGAACAGAAAGGCACAGAAGTCACAGTCTTCCAATGTACGATGAGATGAACTACATTTCTGTTTAAATTCTAATTATGATTTCTAAATGTGCATGTATGCATATAAATTAGCATGTTATTAAAATGTTGTTGTTGTTGTTGTTGTTGTTATTATTAATGTTTCCATGCCACCACACTTTTATACAAAGTTTAGAAGTCATTTACATAAAAGCACACAGACTATGTACACAAACAACATATAACTAAAAAGTTGGGCTGTGTATGGACCCCCTGATCCGACTCAGAAGTTGCCTCATGGCTTCTGAGGTGGGCCCGATTCGGCTCGGGCTGATTTGGCCCCCCCGACCCAACTCGGCCCCAAACCCAAAGCAGGATTCGGATGGCCAAATCCTGCTTCGCCCCCCCGACACCCCCGTGCAAACCCCCAGCTCCTTACCTGGGCCTCCTCCTCCTCCACCACCACGTCTTCCTCCTCCTCCTCCTCCTCTGCCACCGCCACCACTATCACTGCTGCCAACTTCTGAGCCCTGGACGCGCGCTGGCTCTCATTGCAGGGAGTCGCCATTTTAAAAATGGCGACTCCCTGCAACAAGAGCCGGCACGCATCCAGGGCTCAGGAGCTGGTGGCGGCGGCGGGCAGAGGCAGTAGTGATGGTGGTGGTGGCAGTGGCGGCGGCAATGACGACTTTGAAGGGAGGTGCTGGCACGGCTGGGCCGGGGTGCCAAAGCTCCGAAGTGCACCGAAGCCCTTCGGAGAGCCCTGACCCACTTTGGGTCACTTCATGCCCCCTCCACTTTGCCTCGGAAGGGGCTGGAAGTGGCCCAAAGTGGCCCGCTTCCACTTGGGCTTCAAGCCTCGGGCTGAAGTGGTGCAAGCCCTACTAAAAACAACTTTGAACAGTCAGTCATAACTAAAGACACATCCAGGACCGATTAACTCATCATGTGCTGCCAAATGCCTGGGAAAAGAGATAGGTCTGAACCTGGCACTGAAAAGATAACAATGCTGGTGCCATGCAGACCCCATTGGGGAGCTCATTCCACAGATGGGGGGCCACCACTGAGAAGGCCCTCTCCCTCATTGCCACCTTCTGAGCTTCCCTTGGAGGAGGCACTCAGAGGAGGAGTTATGCAGATCAATGCTGTCTTTTGTCCTCTTTTTGGCTGATGCATTTCCTCTTTTCTGGCGATTCAGAAGTAGCCACCCTAGCTAACAGTCAGGGAATTGTTCCCACTCTCTGGCCTGCTTCAAATGTAATGGGAAACCTCTTTATATAAAGGACTGTCCTCTGTAAAATAGGACACATGGGTACCCTACCATGGGCACACTTCCACCTTCGGTGTGGAATAACACATTATTTAAGCAGCTCAGAGCTCTCCCACTGCATCTGATGGCTTAGCCTTTTGGAAGCTTGCTCAAGTCTGTCTTTTGGAAACAGTTTTCAGAGTCTCTTCTGTTTGGCAGCTTTTCTGGGCCGAGGTTAAGCCTGCTGAAGATTTGTGGCATTAATAGGTTTTAATTGATTTATTTAAACAATTAAATGGGATCATTGTTCTAGCACAGGCTTCACTGCTAGAAATAGCAGCAGCCATAAAATGAATGAAAGGCGCAGAGCCATATGGGGAGAGATTTACAGTACAAAAAATGAATCTGACAAACTCGTCAGCCTTAATAAACAGCAGCCTACAAATTAAAACAGTGAAACAGCTTTTGCTGCAAACATAATGATTAAGAAAACAGACGAATGTAGGTGGTTTGAGAACTGTTAACGCTCCTTCAAAAAAATCACTCATTTTTATTTAAGGGGAGAAAAGGGCCTCCTACAACTTAAAAAAATACTTTTCCCCCCTAGATTTTTGTCTCTTTTCCAAAACAAAATTTACTAACTAAAATTTACTGATTGACATTCTCTAGCTTTTATCCTTGTGGGGAGGGGAAAACATATTGCTAAGAAATGGAAAAATACAAAACCAATTACATGTAAAGATTGGTTCATTAAAATTTGGCAAATACCACTATTGTTGAAAATCAGTGAGATAGTTAGATGGAGAGATGGTAGACAGAAGAAACACAGATTTATTTCTTCTGTCTCTTATCTATTGTACTTTTTTTTGCTGTTGTTTGTACATAATTGCCACTATTATATGTTTAAACTTATTCCCCAGATTATACTTATTTAACAGACAATACAAATTTTGGATTAAAGGTATCGAATGCCTTCTAAAGATCAAGTGTCATTACAACAAGAGGGATCTTTCTTGTCTTACAAATATTAATTGGATCTGCAGTTAACCTTTTTTTTTTTTTTAAACATATTGATCCAAACCTATACCATCAGTAGAGCGCAATCCTATGGAGATAGGCGGCCGCCTCCAAACTCGGGGGCGACCGCCTATCCAGTGCACGGCAGGAGAAGCACAGAGGGGATTGTCCCCTCCGCACTTCAGCCACCCTGCATGTGCTGCCAAAATCAGCTGTGGGAAGGCGGAGCGGGGGAGGAGGCTGCTGGATGACACATAGGATGTGTCGTACCGGCATTTCAGCCCTCCCCACCCCGGAACGCCCCCTGGAATGCCCCGTTTTGGCCGCTCCATGCTCCTCTTGCGAGTGTTGGGCACAGGGCTGTTCCGTGTTGCCTGTGAGGCAGTGCAGAAGCGGGGGGAGGTCGGTTCTCTGGGAAACAAGATATCCTATGGCCATCTAGCCGCTGACTAGCAGCCATAGGAATGCTCCCTTAATAACTTCAGGCATTTTGCCCATATTTTAGTAAATATCTTATAATCCACATTCAGTAGAGATATTGGTCTATAGGAGTCCCAGTTACATTTATCTTTGTTTAATTTGGGTACCAATGTTATTATAGGTTGTGTCCCTGTTTTCGGGAGTGGGGCCCCCTCTTGTATTTCCTGATATAATTTCTTCAGTTGTGGTGCCAACACATCCACAAATGCTCTATAAAATTTGCCTGTAAACCATCTCAGCCTGGCGATTTATTATTTTTTAATTCTTTTATAGCTTCTTTAATCTCACCTTCTCGTATCTTAGCTTCTAAAAGCTGTTTCTGTTCTTCTTTTGGTGGGGGTATTTTTGTTTTGTCTTGGTATTCCTGAATCTATGTCTATTTGTTTCCCTTCATAAAGATCTTTATAACAACTTTGTAATAATTCTCCCATTTCCTTTTGATCATATGTTTTAATTCCTTCTTTTGTATTCAAGGCTAAAATTCTGTTCTTAGTTCTCTTTTTCTGGACTCTGTTTGCCAACAATTTTGAACTTTTTCCTGTAAAAATAATTATGGTATAGAAATGGATATATATTCCTCCTTTACTGTTTCCAAAAGTATTGGTGTAAAAAGCAAGTAGTATTTGGTGCTTTGTGTTATTTATCCTATTTTATATTTAATGTAATGATGAATTTATATATGTAGTATTATATAGGTCTTTATTGTGTATAGCTAATATTCCCAATATAATTTGATGGGACAGAGTGATAGTAAGTTAGGTTTTATATTGTTTGTAGATGATGTTTCATGAATATATGTGGGAAATAAGTAAATAATTTGATAATATGCAAGCAAGCAAGCAAGCAAGCAAGCAAACCAAGACATTGAACAGCTTCCGACCAGCGTACTTAAGAATTGCCTGCTCACACATAAACTTGTCTGGCCACTAAGATGAGCCTCAGAGGACCTGCTCTGTACCTCACTGGTGCTGCCACCTGAAACTAGATGGTTAATGACAGGAGACAGGGCCTTCTCAGTTCTGGCACCTCATTTGTAGAATTCCCCAGAGAGGCTTGCCTGGTACCATCTTTATTCTCTTTGGCACCAGGTTTATTTTTTTTTTTAATTGCCCAGTGCTTTTAATTTGGTGATGCTTCTTTTCTTTTTGGCTGGACTCCTTGATGCTGAAATTTGTTATTGTCACTTGATGGTATTTATTGTCAGGGCTGTCGTCAAGGGTAGGCATGATCGGGCACCTGCCAGGGGCCCACACCATAGCAGGGGCCCACTGACAAGAGTCCCTTTGTCTTGCTTTTCTTCTTCACCACTGCAACCTGCTTGCTTACCTGCATCTTGCCCTGGCCGAGGCAATGATGGTGGTGAGGAGGAGGGGCAGGAGATGCCACGGCTCACCAGCTGTCTGCCTGTCAAGCAAGCAAGTGGTGGCAATGACGGGATACAGGATGAGGAGCCAGAGCAGCTGTGGACAATGGCGTAGAGAAAGAAGAGCTGCAGAGAGAGGGGGCCCATTGATGTTGCCTTGCCCATCAATGTAGTAGTAGCATTTTTAGACTCCCACCCCACCCCCTTCACTTGTATTTCCCAGGGTGAGAAAGATTCCCCAAGTCCTTGAAAACAGGTATTTGTGTTTCTTATATTCTGGGAAGACCCTTGTCAACTTGAACAAGGGTAAGGTTAAAAGAAAGCATCCCCTTCCCTCCCCCTCCATTTCCTAAGTCAGACTCCAGACACACAGAACATGACAAGAACGGCTTCAGAGATGTTTGGTTGCAGCTGAAAGCTATTCAGTTTATTTTCCGAGAATGGAATTTCTGCTCTTGGGTGAATTAACGGAACCGCTATGGTCAGAATATTTCTCTCGCTCTCTTCCTCTGCTTCCGAGAACTTGCTGCCTCTGTTGGCTCAAGAGACTACTGGCCTTGGAAGAGAGATAACACAAAGGTTGCCTTTACGTTTTGAACCTTGCAATATATGCAGATACTGCCTAATGCACTAGATGCAGAAGGTTCCAAACTAATCTGGAAAGCTGGAAGCTGCGAAACAAGGGACTCTTTTCCTGCACAGAATCCTGGGCTGTGCTGGGAGCTTCTTCCTTACTCAGCTGGTGGTCCATCCCCTTCTCTACCCCACTGCTTTGGCTGCTATTTGTTCACCCCAAGCCCTGTCCTTATAAAATACTAGCAAACTGACCCAGTGATACAGTACTGAGCAGGGGGTTGGACCCCATGGTCTTATAGGCCCCTTCCAACCCCTCTAGTCTATGATTCTAAGTCTTCAAGCACACTTACACAGCTGTCAAAGTCAGACATATTGTGCCCATCCCACCTGAGTGATGCCACACCCGCTGGCACCCCAGGCATAGCCCCTGCCATGGTGTACCCCTATAGCCCCCTGTGGGAGGGGTCTTCCCACTTCATTCCCCTGAGGGAAGGCTGCCCCACAGCAAGGAGAGGCATATAGGAACGCAGGAAGCTGCCTCATACTGAGTCAGAGCATTGACCCATCTAGCCCAGTATTGTCGACACTGGCTGGCAGCAGCTCTCCAGGGTTTCAGGCAGGATTCTTTCCTGAAGAAGCTGGGGGTTGAACCCGGGACCTTCCACATGCAAAGCAGCACTTTGTCACACTGAGCTATGGACCTTCCACTCGGCTTCAGAGTGCATGAGCTGCAAAGTGATGTGCTTGTTAGGGATGTCTTCCACTAGTGGCTGAAGGTGTTACTGCAGGCATCAACCATATGGAACCATTTACATTAATTAAGCGAGCAATCCTAGCGGGATAGGCGGCCACCTCTGAACTCAGAGGCGACTGCCTATCCAATGAAGGGTGGGTGGAGTGTGGAGGGGATCTTCACCTCCGTGCTCCCGCCACCCTGTATTTGTGGTGAGATGGCCGATTTCAGCACTCTAACACTGCAGCAATTCAGAGTGGAGGGCGGCGGCTGGACGACGCATGGGAAGTGTCGAATCTGGCCCTTTCGAGGTCCCTGCCCTTCCCTGCCCCCAGGAACACCCCCTTTCCTCCCGCTCCATGCTGTTCTTACGAGCGCAGAGGTCGGGATGATCCACACCGCCTACGAGTAAACTGACTTATCCTATGGCCGTCTAGCCACTGTCTAGCAGCCATAGGATTGTGCCCTAAAACTAATAAATGGATTTTAGAACAATCCAGAGGTGCACACCCCTAGGGTCTCCTTAGTTTGCATGCCAAGTTTCAGGTGTCTAGGTTTCATGCTTTTGGTGCTATGAGGCTGACAGACAGACAGGCAGATGGACAAACATCCTCTTTTATTGTTATAGATAACCGCAGGTGAGCTATCCCCAACCTGTTGCCCACCAGATGTTTTGGATTTCAGCTCCCATCAGCCCTAGCCCTCATGGCCAGTGTTAAGGAATGCTGGGAGTTGTAGTCCCAAACATCTGGAGGGCAACAGGTTGGGGAAGCCTGACCTAGAGGTTATCACCATTTAACAAAGGGAGAAAAAAAAACGTATTACAAAAGTCAAAGTGGACAAATGAAACAGATCCGAGAAAATGACTCCAGAACTAACAAACGTAACCTGCAGAGAAAATATGTAATGATGAAGACAAGATCTGCACTGCACAGGGAGAAGGTAACCTGCAGCATCAACAGGCCCTTAAATTATTCTTGCTTAATAGGCTTTCTTCAGAATGTTTTGTTTTGTTTGCTTGTGCATTAGACCCAGTTTTATTTGGGCGAAAGGCCATAGCGCAGAGCACATGCTTTACATGCAGAAGATCCCTGGTGTATTATTAACCAAGGTGAAGCTGATCTGACTCCGTTTCAACTCATTTCCCAAAGAAGACTGCCCCCTCTGATGACAGCATCTTTCTTCTGGGACAGGCGGTTAACCCTTCCTACGATGCTTTTGCAAAAGGTTCAAGCAGAACGACGATGGGATTCAAGCACCACCACCATCTCATTTCTATACTGCCCAATAGCTGAGGCTCTCTGGGCTGTTCACAACAATTCACCAAAAAATACAAACAACAACATTATAAACCGTTACATAATGCAACGTTATAATAAAACATAGTCTAAACATTTTTAACGTATAAAATTTAAAGCCATTTAAATAGCTAAAAACAATTTCAGTAAAGAACTTCAGTAACAGACCTTTTCAAGACAGGCACTCTATTCGTGACAGTCATTGGCCTCTCCACAATACTTCCACACCTGGACATGCGCGGACTCAACAGGCCTAGAATTTTGGGTTGCAGGAAGCACAGTCTGTTGCACCAGCACCATGGCCAAGGGCAGGGAGCATGGCCTCTCGCCCAAAGCCCAACTGTGTAGAGAGCACAGGGGAGCTGGAGCTGGTGCACTGCTTGACCCTTCGCCCAGGGTCAGCTTCAGGGTTTAGGGGCCACCAACCATCCATGGGACCTCTTAACTAGGAAGGAGAGAGGCATGTAGATGCAGATGTAGAGAGTGCCTTAGAGACGACTTGTGCGAGGAAGCCTAGTCTCATGCCAAATGGTTTTCTTCCTTTTTCCAAACTCTGTGTTATAACCCTAAAGGGCACCTTCTCACCATATGGGAAGGAACATCACTCAGTGGTAGAACACAACCTTTGCATGTAGAACAGGGCTGGGCGACCTCCAGATGTTGCTGTACCACAAATCCCATCAGCCCCAGCCTGATCAGGGATGACAGGAGTTGTAGTCCAACAACAGAGGCAAGAGCTGTAAGGACAGAAGTTATCCGGCACTGCTGTAGAAAGTCCCTGGCATCTCACAAGCTGGCCATGTGTCCTCTTTTACAGAGGACACTCCTCTATTTGAAGGGCTGTCCAATTCCAGTTTAAAGATAAAGAACCATCCACACCTGGACAGTAGGCGGAAGAGGCAGGTACACAGGTCATCTGGTCACAGCCTTCGACACTACGGTGAGATGTACTGTATGTCTACTTAAATTATAATTATTTCTAAATTTGCAAATATACATATACATTAGCATATGCACATTTATGCAAACCAGCGTCCTCCTTTGTCCTCTTTTTGGGTGATGCATTTCGTCTTTTTTGAACGTTCATAAGTGCCGTCCTATATCTCTAGTTAAAAACGGATCTCATGGAGCAAGGCTGTCTGAATCCCTGGAGAGTCATTGCCGGTCAGAGCTGCAGAAAATCCTGAGCTAGATGGACTGCTAGTCTGAATCAGTACAAGGCAGCTTTGTGTATTCAGTCTCCTGTTGCTTAGTAATGGCATCATCTCATGGAAGGTTTAGCCCCATTGCCTCTGACCTCCTCAGGGCCCCACTGTCTTCCCCCAAGCTCCCTGCCTCCCCCCGAGAAAACTATTAGCAGCAGGATTGGAGTCAAGGGAAGGCATGGTTGGGCACCTGCTAAGGGCCCACACCCCAGAAGGGTCCCACTGACAAGAGCCCCCTGGACATGCGCCTCCTGTTCACCATTGCAACCTGCTTGTTCACCTGCCTCTTGTGTCTTGCTTTGGCCCAGACAATGGTGGTGGGGAGAAGGAGAAGCAGTAGATGCCAAGGCCTCTTTGCCCCTGGCTCTCAGCCTGTCAAGCAAGCAAGTAGAAGCAATGATGAGAAAGAGAAGGAGCAAGAGCAGCTGGGGACAATGGGGGTGAGAAGGGAGACTCGTGGAGGAAGGGAGCCCATGGAGGGTGTCTTGCCCAAGGGCCCCCCAAAACCTGGAGCTGGCACTGATTAGCAGTATGCAACAGGACAACCTGTGTGAAAATTGGCCAATGTGGGCCTACCCATAATTGCAGCTTGTCTCAAAATAAACAATCCCGCATAATATGAATCTTAAATTTTTGCTGGAAAGAAAACACCCAACTCTAAGCACGCACTGCTTTATATGCAAACCTTTGCAGTGCTGGTGATGGAATGAATATTATCCTTGGAGTTTGTATGTGTTTAACTGCTTGAAGTACGCAGCTTTTCAGTTCATTAAGCTCCTTTCTGGCTCTTTGACCCAGCCCTGCTCATCTGGAGTGAAGCATAATTGGGATGGTTTTGATTGCCTTGGCTTTGTTGATCCCCAAGGCTGCTGGTAGGGGCCTCAACAGCTTGGTCTAGAGCAGAGGTGGGTAGAAGGTAGGTTGGGATTTGGGAACTTCTGGTAGATCTCGGGGTGATCTGTAGTAGACCAACAAGGGTTTCTGACTCCCAATTCTTTAACAATAGCTACAACAAAAAAGACTTCCCCCACCCTAAATAAGGCTGCTGAAATGAAGAAAGGAGTGGAGGCGGGAAGAGAACATATAGCAAGTTTTTGGGCAAAAGATTATACATTTAGTTGTGGTCCAGAAACAAATTCCTGGGCTGGGCAAGTGACCACAGCCGCCCCTTTTATAGGGGCATTCAAACTCAGGCCCATGGGCCAAATATGGCCTGCCTGGGGTCCCAGTGCAGCTCTCTGGGGTTCCAAAAGTAGAGCCAAAATAGTTGGCTCACCTCACTTCTTTTTCTGCCACCCTCTCCTCTCTCTCCCCACGCAGCAGGCTGTCAAATTGTTCTTGCCAGAGGTCCTAACCAATTGCATGCTGAAAGGGTCACATGAAATTAGGCCCTAGGCCACAGTTTGCCAACTCTTCCTATTATCTATGGATGTGTCTGATCTCATCTGATCTTGGAAGCTAAGTAGGGTCAGCCCTGGTTAGTACTTGGATGGGAGACCACCTGGGAATCAGGCTTCCTGCACTGAGCAGGGGGTTGGACTGGATGGTTTTGTAGGCCCCTTCCAACCCTATGATTCTATGAACGCCTGCTTTAGTGGATGCTGGTTATTTTATAATTATACATTTATGGGAATGTAATTCACCCAAATATAGGACATTATATACAAGCTACAAATACATACATCAATAAATAACTCTGTAGCCAAGTATAGAAGAGCAAAACCACCAGAGATTTACTCCTGAGAAAATTGCAAGGAATGTTCCAGAAGGGACATGGTGATAGGCACCAGTTTCAAGGACTTTAAAAGGGAATTAGTCAACTTCACGGAAGACCTGGCTATCAATGGCTAATAGTCATGATGACTGTATGATGACTGCCTCTGGGAACAGAGGCAGCATGTCTCCTGCTTAAGGTGGCATGGGGATAACATTTCCAGGATTTAACCAGGGTTAGTTCCAAATTCAGGGTCAGGAGGCCAACACAGGAAGATCCAGAGAAGATCAAGGAAAAAGACACCACAGAAATAAACACAGAGATGCTATTCCAGCACTCCAGGCCTAGAATGAAGGCTTTTAAGCCTGAGTCTTTAGAGCCCCACCCAGAGCACAGCTGTAGGTAGGGATGTCAGAGAATTCTGCAACAGATCTCGGTGAGGCCGAATGCCAGTGCATTCGGCCCCCCGAAAACCGTCGCGGAACAAAGCCCCCCCCACGAAAGGCGCGCAGGACAAAGTGCCCGCCGCCCCCACCCCATGAAAGGCGCGCAAAACGGAGCACTTACCTGCTCCCATCCGCGCTGCTGTACGAATGGCGGCTGTCCTGCAGTCGCCATTCGCTTCCTCCTTCAGCCGTGATAGGCTACGTAAATATTTACGTAGCCTTATCACGGCTAACGCAGGGATGCCATTTGCGTCACTGTGGAGGCCGTGATAGGCTATGTAAATATTTACGTAGCCTATCACGGCGGGGGGGGGGGGGAACCCCAGCGTACGCAAATGGCGGCTACCGCCATTTGCGTACGCTGGGTTTCCCCCCCCCCCCGCCTTGATAGGCTACGTAAATATTTACATAGCCTATCGCGGCTCACTGCAGGGACGCAAATGTTGGCGGCTACGACAGCCGCCATTTGCATCCATGCAGGGCTGCCCAGCGGCCGGATGTCTGGCTGTGGGTGGCTGGAGCTGGCCGGTGGCTCTACGGCTTGGCCACGGAGCGGAGCTGGCCGGCCAGGATTCCGGCGGGGAGGCACGGAGTGCCTCCTCCCCCAGTGAGGATTCCGGGGGGAGGGACGGAGCGCCTCCCCCCACCTGCGGAGCCCGGCGGAGCCAGGTAAGCGGGGTTTCATACACCCTTAGCTGTAGGGCGTCAGTGCCACCTGAGGAATGATCTACTCGTGAGTAGAAACTTGTTCACAAGTAAATATTTACTCACAAGGTCCTTGGGCAGCATCCAACAGTGTCATTCTGCAAATTCAAATAGCACTAGTGGAGTCCCACTGAACCAGTTGCACAAACAGTTGCCCATTAAGTTTGTGCCACTGGGCTGTTGCAGAATGTGCAACCCATTGTACGACGGGATGCACAAAAGTTATGTGCAAGCTGTTGCACGAGTGTAATGCACAACGGCTTGCACAACTGTGCTTGTGTAAATGTAACTTTCACTGGATTCTCCTCTTGCACATAGTTTGGAACCAAGTTTCCGCTAGCGCATCATCATTTGTGCTAATGGAATGACACATTTGGATACTGCCCCTTATTCCTCAGGTGGGCACTTCTGCATTTGGCAGCTGGCTGAGCCTGTGTCAAGGAGCACTCTGGCGGCCTCTCCTAGTAGATTCCAATAGCCAACTCAAGACACAGATGAAAGGGCTTCTTTTCAAAGCTTTAATCCTTTTACAACTTAATGACTCTTTCAGATGCTAATCACCAGCGACTAAAGCAAGGAACAGCAGAGAGGCCTAAGCTTCAAGTAGGCAGTTGATCCCCGTTTGAAAGAGAGTCACTTGAAGACCCAGAACTTATGGGCTAGGGAGAGATCCTCCCTCTTTCCCTTGGGTCTATGGGAGGCGGCCGTTCCTACGCCTCCTTTCCCGCCCTCCATCACTCGTTGCTCTTTGCATCTGCGTCGAGCATCTAAGAAGCCCCCCTCCCACATTCCCTCACTACCCGGATCGCTATCTATCTCTGGAATGCTGGCAGGAGGAATCTCTGCCAGGTGCTGAGCCTGGGAGGGATGAGCTGGCCCCTCTCCCACGGATAGCTGTTCCTCCTCAGAATCCGAACTGCTCTGAGGCTCTCTGGGCTCAGTTTCCACCCTGACATCCTGGACCTTTAGGTGCCAGAGCTCCTTGGGACTTGGTGGCTACTCAGTATCTGCCTCTGAGCCCAAGAGAGGGCTAAGCTTGTCTTGAGGGGGAGGTAGATGGGCCCAGGATGCCCCAGATCTGCCTCAAGCTCCTCTGCGACATTTGGCTCAGGTACACCAGGTCATCCTATGAAGAGAAGCCCACCAGAGGGGACATGTGTCAGGAATGAATCTGAGCGTGTGGAGATAGTTAGCAGCTCAGACTCAGAATGGGAACAGCCAGAACTGAGGGAGGCTCCCACCCTAGTGAGCTCGGACATGGCAAGGCGTTCTTCTCAAGACCTTGGCACATGATGGCTCGAGGTGAAGCCCCCCCCATAAGAACCCAGATCTCAGGGAGGAGGAGAGTGAGGGGCGTGACTTGAGGGATGCTAGGGTCTGTCGCAGAGCAAAGCGGGAAAAGTTGGAGGCAGAGCTCAGACACTCCTCCAGGTTGGCTATGCGTGATAGCCTATGTAGGCGGGAGCCGCTGTAAGGGAGGGGCATCCCCCCTAAGCTAGTCTGGCCGGGAAGCTCTTGTTCAAACTGTGGGCAACTTCTCTAACTTCCACTTCAGCTACTCTATTGGTATTCGTGATTGTGTGGAGTAGCTGTTTCCTTTGTAGCCTGAGAGTTTCCTAGACTTTGCATTTGTAAGGAACCTGGTTGTTAACTAATAAAGTAGTGAGCCTGAAGTCTGGTATCCTGGAGTGTGTTGATACTTGATTGCGAAGGGGGAGGACGAAGGAAAGAGACAGCATGACCTCCTGCCCCTGAATCCCAGTTGCTGAGAAACGACAGTGGGAGGGAGTTCTTGCCAGTGGAGGCTGGTGGCTCTGATTTCATTGGGGCCGTAAATCCATTCTGGGTTTTAGCCAGAACCAGCCAGCACTCTAAAGGAGCTATCAAAGGTGCTGAACCTATTTTGGGGATAGCGTTCAGTGCCTTGGATAGTTCCTTTAGAGTTCTGGCTGGTTCTAATGAAAACCTAGGATGGATTCACAGCCCCACCGAAATCAGAGCCACCAGCCTCCACTGGCTATTGCTCTCATGTCCCTGTCAGGAGGTCACCCCTGCTGCCTTCTGAAATCCTCAGGTAGCCAGAATCAACACGCAGACAATAGGGCTCTTTTCCAAGGCTTTATTCCCATTCAACCTAATGACGTTTACAGATGCTAATTGCTTGATCCTAGTCCTACGAGTGAGACCTAAGAGAGTTGCCTACTTGGGGGTTCTAACCTTAGGTATCAGTTGATCTCCATTTGGAGGGGAAAGTGGGAAACCACTGTACTTACGAGCTAGGAGGAAAGAGTCCACTCCTTTCCCATGGGACATCAGGGCGCTGTTGTTGCCGTCGCAGCAAACGGGCTGAGCACCGCCTCTTAGCGCCTGCCATCTCGCGCTTGAGGGTGCGCCGGCACCTAGTGTCCAGAAACTGCTGTTGCTCCGCCCTCTCCCTGCCAGGGTCACTATCACTCTCAGGAATGTGTACCGGGAGGGGCTCTCCCCCTGGCTGCTCCTCTGAACAGCGCGTGGGTTCCTCTCCCATGGTTTCTAACTCTTCCTCAGAATCAGAACTGCTTTGGGGCTCTCTGGGCTCCGATCCAACCCTGACAGTCCCACTTCTTAAGGACATCTGGTTGACCACTGTGGGAAATGGGATGCTGAACCAGATAGGCCTTGGATGTGATCCAGCAGGGATCCTATGTTCTTAAAACACACCAATTGCCCAGAAGTTGGGTGGCCAGGTGTCCTACTTTATGGAGGACAGTCCTCTACTTTGGAGACCTGGCAGAGGAATGTCCTGTAGTTGAAGGTGTCTTCTGCTTGAGGAGGTGTCAGGTCCGAGTCTGAGTGATTCTCTTTGTTCAGAGGGAAGGGAAGGAGAGGGAACAGGAGGGACTCTGCTTCTGTGTTTGGAACAAACTTCATGGATGACCCATCACAGTGAAATGCTCCATCTGTTTATCCATCTGTGTCATCTTTGTGGGTGTATGCTGTTACGCTAGAACTATCCTTAAGAGATCACTAACTTTTCCTTGTCAGGTATAATCTATCACGTTGGGCTCATAATGACACTCCAAAGGGGTAAACACAGGGATGGTCTAGACAAGTGTGTCATCGACCAGGTATTTTAATAATATTTTCTCAGGCTCCCAACCTCTGACCCAACCCAGTTGCGCCCTCATTTCTTCTTTCAAATTACAAATGTTTAACCATTTCCAGTGTTGTTCAAGGGTTTAGTGCTTTGTAAAGAGCTCACAAGGTTTGCTTGCTAAGCTGGCAGCCAGCTTGCCTGGATCTGATGGAGAAAACGGCTTGGGTTGCTTCAACGCTAGTGCTTCTCTCTGGAACTGCAATTCTTTACCCCCACAGGTGAGCAACCTCCGGCCTGCAGGCCTAATCCGGCTCTTGGAGGTTGCCTATTTGGCTTATGGTGGCTTGCAACTGATTGCTTTCTGTGTTGTCCTCTTGTGTTTTTTCACATGTGATACACGGTGATTTTTGGCTGCTTATCATAAAATACATGATTTTATGATTTAAATTAAACATGATGTCTTTGCTGGCTGAGACAGTTTTTCTGCTTCCAGTGGTGCAGTTAGACTCCGGACTTAACACCATTAAGGCACAATCCTATGCTTGTTGAGAAAGAAAAAAAAAGTCCTACAACTCCCAGCATTCCCCAGCCAGCCAAGCTGATTGCTTTCTGTGTTGTCCTCTTGTGTTTTTTCACACATGATCCACGGTGATTTTTGGCTGCTTGTCATAAAATGCAATCGGTGTGCACAGGCAAAGTGCACCTGTTTGCTGGCTGAGACAGTTTTTGCTGCTTCCAGTGGTGCAGTTAGACTCTGGATTTAACACCATTAAGGCACAATCCTATGCATGTTGAGAAAGAAAAAAAGCTGGCTGGGGAATGCAGGGAGTTGTAGGACTTTTTCTGCCTCAGCATGCATAGGACTGTGTCCTTATGTGCCCTCCTCTTTAGATGGTAATGTATATTACTTCACTTGCATCAAATGGTCTCCCCCCAACCCAGGAGAAGCTGGTGGCTCCAATTTCAGTGGGGCTGTGAATCCATTCTGGGTTTCAGTCAGAACCAGACAGAACTCTAAAGGAGTTATTCAAGGTGCGGAACCCTTGACAACCCTTGAACAAAGTGCCATCACTGTGCCGCTGTGAGCCATGGCTCCATTACACCATTGGGGTTGATCTGATCCACTTAAGAACATAGGAGCCCTCCTGGATCAGACCAAGGGCCCATCTAGTCCAGCAGTCTGTTCACACAGTGGCCAACTAGAGGTAGCATACAACCATCAATGATAGCCTAATAGCCATTGATAGCCTTCTCCTCCAGGAATTTATCGAATCCCCTTTTAAAGCCATCCAAATTGGTGGCTATCACTACATCTTGTGGTAGCAAATTCCATAGTTTAACTATGTGCTGTACAAAGAAGCCCTTCCTTTTATCTTTTCTGAATCTCCCACCCACCAGCTTCATGGGATGACCCCAATGGGTTCTAGTATTATGAAAGAGGGAGAAAAATGTCTCCCTGTCCACTTCCTGCACCCCATGCATAATTCTGTACACTTCTATCATGTCTCCTCTTCCTCACCTTTTTTCTATGCTAAACAATCCCAGAGTTCTCCCACAGCGATCCTTTGGATTTGCAATGCAGTTCACTACTAAAAAAAAAAATACCAACATGCATAAATGCATTTTTAAAGGATAAAAAGCATTTGGAAATGCATGTTCTGTGAGAAAATACATTCAAATTTACATCTTCAGATTTGAATTTTTGTGCGGATTTTTTTAAAGCCCAAATTAATGCCATAATAGGATGGAACGGATCTATGAAGTGACACATGCAGAAGTGACACAGACCTGAAATAGACTGATCTGTCCATCCCTAACTTTAGCACCTGAAATTAGGAGATGTTGCTTATCAAAGGCCCCTGAAAATCAAGCACAGATTCTGAGATCTTTGGGAATCTGCGTCCGAATACTACTAATCCAAGCTCAGTTTTCTTTTGGCTTCTGGAAGCTTTCAATTAGAGTTGTATTTAATTGATGATTACGATGAATCAAAATAACATTTAACTAAAGGAAATATTAGTTTAATAGCGCAAAAAAGATATGAATGGAATAATGATAAGAGCTCCATCTAGCAAAAATTGCCAATGTTAATTTCATGAATAGATATTAAATTATAGGTTTTATTATCCTGCACAGATTTATATTCCCATAACCTCACGCCCACGTGTGTGGCAGCACAGTTGCAACATAATTCTCTCTCTCTCTGCAGGGGATTTCATAGCACTATATTAAAAGAGTGAGCAATTCGCTCACACATTTTATAGGATTGTTTTCCTAAGAGCCAAAAGCACGTTCACTCCGTATGACAGATGTTTTCGGCTGGGAATGACAGCAAAATCCTAACGCTCTTGCACTCGTTTTCCATACATGGTTTTTAAAAATGATTTTGGGCACCATCAGCTAGCAACTGCAATGATGTTATTGGAAAGTGTGGTGTGACTTACAGCAGAGTTGCTTTATATAGAGAAAGCATGGCAACACAACATTTAGTATTAAAGGCAATAAATGCTGTCTTGAGCCAGTTTAAAAGAAGTTGCTTTATACAGAGAAAGTGTGGCAACACATCATTTAATATTAAAGGCAATAAATGCAGTCTTGAGCCAGTTTAAAAGAAGTTGCTTTATACAGAGTTGTTGTTGTTCAGTTGTTAAGTCGTGTCCATCTCTTCGTGACCCCATGGAACATAGCATGCCAGGCCTTCCTGTTCTCCACTCTCTCCTGGAGTGTGCTCAAGTTCAATTCATTGCATCGGTGATGCCATCTAGCCATCTCATCCTTTGCCGTCCGTCCCCTTCTCCTTTTGCCTTCAATCTTTCCCAGCATCAGGGTCTTTTCCTAATGTGAAGAGTTTTCTCTTCACATTAGGTGGCCAAAATATTTGAGCTTCAGGATCTGTCCTTCCAATGAGCACTCAGGGTTGATTTCCTTTCCTTTAGGATTGACAGATTTGACCTCCTTGCAGTCCAGAGGACTCGTAAGAGCCTTCTCCAGCACCACAGTTCGAAAGCATCAATTCTTTGGTGCTCAGCCTTCCTTATAGTCCAGCTCTCACAGCCATACTTTACTACTGGGAAAACCATAGCTTTGATTAGATGGACCTTTGTCGGCAAGGTGATGTCTCTGTTTCTTACTATGGTTTGCCATAGCTTTCCTCCCAAGGAGCAAGTGTCTTTTAATTTCATGGCTACAGTCACCATCTGCGGTGATCTTGGAGCCCAAGAAAGTAAAATCTGTCACTGCTTCCATAGTCAATGAAGCAGAAATAGACGTTTCTGGAATTCTCGTGCTTTCTCCATGATGCAGCGAATGTTGGCGATTTGATCTCTAGTTCCTCTGCCTCTTCGAAACCCAGCTTGTACTTCCGGTAGTTCTCGGTTCACACGCTGCTGAAGCCTAGCTTGTAGGATTTTGTGCATAACCTTGCTGGCATGTGAAATGAGTGCAATTGTACGGTAGTTTGAACACTCTTTGGCATTGCCCTTCTTTGGAATTGGAATGTAAACTGACCTTTTCCAGTCTTGTGGCCACTGTTGAGAGTTCCAAAGTTGTTGGCATATTGAGTGCAGCACTTTAACAGCATCATCTTTTAGGATTTTAAATAGCTCAGCTGGAATACTGTCATCTCTGCTAGCTTTGTTGTTAGTAATGCTTCCTAAGGTCCACTTGACTTCACTCTCGAGGATGTCCGGCTCAAGTTCAGTGACTGCACTATCATGGCTATCAGGGACATTCAGATCTTTCCTGTATAGTTCTTCTGTGTATTCTTTCCACCTCTTCTTAATCTCATCTGCTTCTGTTAGGTCCCTGCCTTCTTTGTCCTTTATCATGCCCGTCTTTGCACACAAAACGTTCCCTTGATACCTCTGATTTTCTTGAAGAGATCTCTAGTCTTTCCCATTCTGTTGTTTTCCTTGATTTCTTTGCATTGTTAATTTAAGAAGGCCTTCTTGTCTCTCCTTGCTGTTCTCTGGAACTCTGCATTCAGTTGGATATATCTTCCCCTTTATAAGCATTAAAGCATTCCCTGGAATGCTTTAATGCTAAAGCATTCCAGTCCCCTATGATGAAGAGGACATCTTTTTTTGGTGTTAGTTCTAGAAAGTGTTGTAGGTCTTCATAGAACCGATCAACCTCAGCTTCTTTGGCCTCAGTGGTTGGGGCATAGACTTGAATTACTGTGATGTTGAATGGTTTGCCTTGGATTCGTACTGAGATCATTCTGTCGTTTTTGAGAAAGTGTTGCAACACAGCATTTAGTATTAAAGGCAATAAATGCAGTCTTGAGACAGTTTAAAAGAAGTTCAGCTCAAATGACTTTATTAGTACTTTTATACACATTGTCAGAGAAGGCTGCCTAGCACTGTTTAACTACAAGACAGTGGTCTCTAGACATGGTCTGAAGGCACATGAGGTAGTCACCTTGCTGAAGCTAAGCAGGTCTAGGTCTGGTCAGTGCTTGGAGGGGAGACCAGACCACCTGGGAACCACATGTAGCCACCTTGAGTTCCACAATGGAAGAAAGGTGGGATATAAATATAATGAATGAATGAATGAATGAGCAAATGCAAGGACCCCCTAAATCTCTCTCTCTCTCTCTCTCTCTCTGTGTGTGTGTAAGTGAGCAAAGGGCATGGGGTACGGTTACTTGCTTCCTCTCTGGGCCACATGACATTTGCTTGTTGCAGAGGCAGGAGGAAGAAGGAAGAGGAAGGGGAGGGAGTGGGAAACAGAAACTGATCAAGCCACAGGACATTCTCTATCACCCCCTAGTGCCTGTAAGCGGAGTTATTCTTTTTATCCTATAGATATTGCACAGCTCCCATCAAAGTTGAAGCACATGGTCTTCAGTGTCTATATACTAATGCCCAGAGTATGGGAAACAAACAGAACGAACTTGAACTCTTAATACAAGAGGGAAATTATGACCTGATAGGTATAACTGAGACTTGGTGGGATGACTCTCATGACTGGAATACAGCAACTGAAGGATATAACTTGTTCAAAAAGAACAGGAGGAACAGAAAGGGAGGCGGGGTTGCAATGTATGTGAAAAATACATATCTCTGCACAGAAATACAGGAGGAGGAGCTTGGTAGCCCCATCGAGAGCATCTGGGTTGAAATAAATGGAGCAAAGAATAAAAGGAACCTGGTGGTTAGAGTCTACTACCGGCCACCCAATCAAGGAGAAGACAAGGATGAAACTTTTGAAAAGCAAATAGCCAACGTTTTAAGGAAGCATGATGTAGTAGTAATGGGGGACTTCAATTTCCCCGATATTTGTTGGGAGACAAATTCTGCAAAACATGGCCCCTCCAGGAAATTCCTGACTTGTGTGGCGGATAACTTCCTCCTACAGAAAGTAGAGGAAGGAACTAGAGGATTGGCTATCCTTGACTTGATCCTAACCAACAGAGATGACTTAGTGGATAAAGTAGCAGTTACAGGAACTCTGGGGGAAAGCGACCATGTTGTACTTGAGTTCTTGGTTCTAAGGGAAGCAAAAGCTGAGTGTAGTCAAACGCGTACCCTGGATTTTAGGAAAGCTGATTTTCATAAACTCAGAACAATGATCAGTAAGGTCCCATGGCAAGCGATGCTAGCGAGAAAAGGAGTCCAAGATGGGTGGGAGCTTTTAAAAAAGGAAATTCTCAAGGCACAATCACAAGCAATTCCAACAAGAAGAAAAGGTGGAAGACAACAGAAGAAGCCAATGTGGCTTCACAAAAAGCTTAGGGATGACCTGAAAACAAAAAGGGACACATATAGGAAGTGGAAAGAAGGCCAAGTAACAAAGGAAGAGTACAGGCAGATAGCACAGAATTGCAGGGATGGCGTCAGGAAGGCTAAAGCTGAGAACAAGCTGAGGTTAGTGAGGGATGCTAAAAACAACAAAAAGGCTTTCTTCAGCTACGTGCATAGTAAAAGGCAGAGGAAAGAAATGGTGGTTCAGCTATTAAATAAGGATGGCAAAACGATAACAGATGACAAAGAAAAGGCAGAGGTGCTCAATTCCTACTTTGGCTCAGTCTTCTCCCAAAAGAGGGTCTATGACCCCCCTGGCAAAGGCGAAGTACAGGCTGAAAGGGCAGGATTGCAGCTTGCGATCAACAGGCATATGGTCAAGGAACACCTAATTCCTTTGAATGAGTTCAAATCTCCAGGGCCAGATGAACTGCATCCTAGAGTCATAAAGGAAAAGGAACTGGCAGAAGAACTCTCAGAACCACTGTCTATTCTCTTTGAGAAATCATGGAGGACGGACGGGGGAAGTGCCAGATGACTGGAGGAGGGCTAACGTTGTCCCTATCTTCAAAAAGGGTAAAAAGGAGGAACCTGGGAACTACAGACCAGTCAGTTTGACATCAATCCCTGGGAAAATTCTGGAGCAGATCATAAAGCAATCCATCTGGAAGCACCTTGACAACAATGCCATGATTACTCGAAGCCAACATGGATTTGTCAAAAACAAGTCCTGCCAGACAAATCTGATCTCATTTTTTGATCAAGTAACCTCCCTTGTAGACCGTGGGAATGCTGTAGACATCATATACCTTGACTTCAGCAAAGCTTTCGACAAAGTGCCCATGATATCCTGATGAGCAAACTAGCTCAAAGTGGGCTAGATGGAACAACGATCCGGTGGATCCACAGTTGGCTACAGAATCGGAGTCAAAGAGTGCTGATCAATGGGACCTTCTCAAACTGGGGAGAGGTAATGAGTGGGGTACCGCAGGGCTCAGTCCTGGGCCCAGTGCTCTTCAACATTTTTATGAATGACTTGGAGGAGGAGGTGCAGGGAATGCTGATCAAATTTGCAGATGACACAAAATTGGGAGGGATAGCTAATACTTTGGAAGACAGAAACAAAATTCAAAGTGATCTGGATAGACTGGAGTGCTGGGCAGAAAACAACAGAATGACATTTAATAGGGACAAATGCCAAGTTCTGCACCTAGGAAAAAGAAACCAAATGCACAGTTACAAGATGGGGGATACGTGGCTCAACCACACTACAAGCGAGAAGGATCTTGGAATTGTTGTCGATCACAAGCTGAATATGAGCCAACAATGTGATGTGGCTGCAAAAAAGGCAAATGCTATTTTGGGCTGCATTCATAGAAGCATCGCTTCCAAATCCCGGGAAGTACTAGTTCCCCTCTACTCAGCACTGGTTAGGCCTCATCTGGAGTACTGTGTCCAGTTCTGGGCACCACACTTTAAGAAGGATGCAGACAAACTGGAGAGGGTTCAGAGGAGGGCAACAAAGATGATCAGGGGACTGGAAACAAAGCCCTATGAAGAGAGACTGAAAGAACTGGGCATGTTTAGCCTTGAGAAGAGAAGACTGAGGGGAGATAGGATAGCACTCTTCAAGTACTTGAAAGGTTGTCACAGAGAAGAAGGCCAGGATCTCTTCTTGATCATCCCAGAGTGCAGGACACGGAATAATGGGCTCAAGTTACAGGAAGCCAGATTCCGGCTGAACATAAGAAAAAACTTCCTGACTGTAAGAGCAATACGACAATGGAACCAATTCCCTGGGGAGGTGATGGGCTCTCCCACACTGGAGGCCTTCAAGACGAGGCTGGACAGCCATCTGTCAGGGATGCTCTGACTTGGATTCCTGCACTGAGCAGGGGGTTGGACTGGATGGCCTTGTAGGCCCCTTCCAACCCTGCTATTCTATGATTCTATCATTCTATGAAAGTTATGGCAGACTGAGGAGGCCAGGGGAACTTGCTGTGGTGGATGGTGCCCTTACCACAGGGGTGCTGAACCTCTCTCAGCACAAGGGTTGAATTCAATCTTGGAGAAGCTGTTGGGGGCCACACTCCAGTGGTGGGTGGGGCTGAAGGCAAAAGGGGTGGAGTCAACATTCTCCAAATAGCAGCATATTTTAGCTTCAAGCTCTTGCTGCCACTAAGTAAGCCTTAGAAGAGGCATTTCCAGCTTTCAGAATGGGGAGGAAATCGCACAAACGTCAGAAACCACCAAACAATAGGCAGGCGAGTGTGCCTGTGGGGAGCAGTGGGAATCACCTAGCGATGTGGGGAAAGGTGCCTGGCAGTCTGGAGAACAACAGAGGCCAGATTCGGCCCCCGAGCCTGAAGTTGAACACCCCTGCCTTGGAGTTTTGCTGCAGGTGGAAGTGGTCAATAAATATCAGTCAATCAGTCTTTATTTGCTTAAAACCAAAGGTCATTGCAAAACAGGAGAGAAAAAGGAGACCCCCCCCCCCAACAAATATATCCTGGTTTTGAAGGCGCTGCTACAGTTACTACAAAACATCCATGCCCAACATGGTGATGCTTTGGACTGCAACTACGATCAGCCCCAGACAATGTGGCCAATGGCCAGGATGCAGTCCAAAACATCTGGAGGGCACCACATTGGGGAGGGCTGACATAGATCACCACAGGGTTTATCAGCATTCAGAATGGATGCTGTCACTTGCACATGACACCTTTACTCACCGGCTTGACTTTGGAAGATTGCTGGCTTCCCTCATCCTCAGTACCTTCACTTGCAATAGGGGGAAGTTAATTCTAACCTCCCCTTCATGGATCACTGCCTTGTTGTGGCGAAGGGGCTTGCGTAACTCAGTGAAGCCATAAGCTATGCCGTGCAGGGCCACCCAAGATGGACAGGTCATGGCAGAGAGTTCTGACAAAATGTGGTCCACTGGAGAAGGAAATGGCAACCCACTCCAGTATTCTTGCCAAGAAAACCCCATGGAACGTATCACAAGGCTAAAAGATATGACGCCGGAAGATGAGCCCCTCAGGTCGGAAGGTGTCCAATATGCTACTGGGGAAGAGCAGAGGGTATTTCCAAGTAGTGCCAGAAAGAGTGAAGCGGCTGGGCCAAACCCGAAAGGACACTCAGCTGTGGATGTGTCTGGCGGTGAAAAGAAAATCCGATGCTGTAAAGAACAATATTGTTTAGGAACCTGGAATGTCAGATCAATGAATCAAGGTAAGCTGGAGGTGGTCAAACAGGAGATGGCAAGATTGAACATCGACATCTTGGGAATCAGCGAACTCAAATGGACAGGCATGGGCGAATTTAATTCAGGTGACCATCATATCTACTATTGTGGGCAAGAATCCCTTAGAAGAAATGGAGTAGCACTCATAGTCAACAAAAGGGTGGGAAAAGCAGTACTGGGGTACAATCTTAAAAATGATAGAATGATCTCAGTACGAATCCAAGGCAAACCATTCAACATCACAGTAATTCAAGTCTATGCCCCAACCACTGAGGCCGAAGAAGCTGAGGTTGATCGGTTCTATGAAGACCTCCAACACCTTCTAGAACTAACACCAAAAAAAGATGTCCTCTTCATCATAGGGGATTGGAATGCTAAAGTAGGAAGTCAAGAAATCACCGGGATAACAGGCAGGCATGGCCTTGGTGTACAAAATGAAGCAGGACAAAAGCTAATAGAGTTTTGCCAAGAGAACATGCTGATCATAGCAAACACCCTTTTCCAACAGCACAAGAGGCGACTCTACACATGGACATCACCAGATGGTCAATATCGAAATCAGATTGATTATGTCCTTTGCAGCCAAAGATGGAGAAGCTCCATACAGTCAGTAAAAACAAGACCTGGAGCTGACTGTGGCTCAGATCATGAGCTGCTTCTTGCAAAATTTTGGCTTAAATTGAAGAACATAGGGAAAACCACTAAACCTTTCAGGTATGACCTAAATCATATCCCTGATGAATATACAGTGGAGGTGAGGAATAGATTTCAGGGATTAGACCTGATAGACAGAGCGCCTGAGGAACTATGGACGGAGGTCCGTAACATTGTTCACGAGGCAGCAACGAAATCCGTCCCAAAGAAAAAGAAATGCAAGAAAGCCAAGTGGCTGTCTGATGAGGCTTTACAAGTAGCTGAGGAAAGAAGGGAAGCGAAAAGCAAGGGAGAAAGGGGAAGATATAGCCAACTGAATGCAGAGTTCCAGAGAATAGCAAGGAGAGACAAGAAGGCCTTCTTAAATTAACAATGCAAAGAAATCGAGGAAAACAACAGAATGGGAAAGACTAGAGATCTCTTCAAGAAAATTGGAGATCTCAAGGGAACGTTTTGTGCAAAGATGGGCATGATAAAGGACAAAGAAGGCAGGGACCTAACAGAAGCAGATGAGATTAAGAAGAGGTGGCAAGAATACACAGAAGAACTATACAGGAAAGATCTGAATGTCCCTGATAGCCATGATAGTGCGGTCACTGAACTTGAACCGGACATCCTAGAGAGTGAAGTCAAGTGGGCCTTAGGAAGCATTAGTAACAACAAGGCTAGCGGAGATGACAGTATTCCAGCTGAGCTATTTAAAATCCTAAAAGATGATGCTGTTAAAGTGCTGCATTCAATATGCCAACAAATCTGGAACACTCAACAGTGGCCACAAGACTGGAAAAGGTCAGTTTACATTCCAATTCCAAAGAAGGGCAACGCCAAAGAGTGTTCAAACTACCGCACAATTGCGCTCATTTCACATGCCAGCAAGGTGATGCTCAAAATCCTACAAGCTAGGCTTCAGCAGTATGCGAACCGAGAACTACCGGAAGTACAAGCTGGGTTTCGAAGAGGCAGAGGAACTAGAGATCAAATCGCCAACATTCGCTGCATCATGGAGAAAGCAAGAGAATTCCAGAAAAACGTCTATTTCTGCTTCATTGACTACGCTAAAGCCTTTGATTGTGTGGATCACAACAAACTGTGGCAAATTCTGAAAGTGATGGGAGTACCAGACCACCTAACCTGTCTCCTGAGAAACCTGTACGAGGGTCAAGAAGCAACAGTAAGAACCAGAGATGGAACAACCGATTGGTTCAAAATTGGGAAAGGAGTACGACAAGGCTGCATATTGTCACCCTGCTTATTTAACTTATATGCAGAGTACATCATGAGAAATTCCGGGTTGGATGAATCAGAGGTCGGAATTAAGATTGCCGGGAGAATTATCAACAACGTCCGATATGCAGACGATACCACCCTAATGGCAGAAAGCGAAGAGGATCTCAAGAGCCTCTTGTTGAGGGTGAAAGAGGAGAGTGCAAAAGCTGGTTTGAAACTCAACATTAAAAAAACTAAGATCATGTCATCTGGCCCTATCACTTCCTGGCATATAGAAGGGGAAGAAATGGAAGCAGTGACAGATTTTACTTTCTTGGGCTCCAAGATCACCGCAGACGGTGACTGTAGCCATGAAATTAAAAGACGCTTGCTCCTTGGGAGGAAAGCTATGGCAAACCTAGACAGCATAGTAAGAAGCAGAGACATCACCTTGCCGACAAAGGTCCGTCTAATCAAAGCTATGGTTTTCCCAGTAGTAATGTATGGCTGTGAGAGCTGGACTATAAGGAAGGCTGAGCGCCGCAGAATTGATGCTTTCGAACTGTGGTGCTGGAGAAGACTCTTACGAGTCCCCTGGACTGCAAGGAGGTCAAATCAGTCCATCCTAAAGGAAATCAACCCTGAGTGCTCATTGGAAGGACAGATAATGAAGCTGAAGCTCCAATATATTGGCCACCTAATGCGAAGAGAAAACTCCCTGGAAAAGACCCTGATGCTGGGAAAGACTGAAGGCAAAAGGAGAAGGGGACGGCAGAGGATGAGATGGCTAGATAGCATCACGGATGCAATGAATATGAACTTGAGCACGCTCCGGGAGAGAGCGCAGGACAGGAAGGCCTGGCATGCTATGGTCCATGGGGTCACGAAGAGTCGGACACGACTGAACGACTGAACAACAACAACAATTCTAACCTACTTTACAGGGCTGTTGGAAGGATTACTGAGATAATGTATGGACTACTCGGTCACTCAAAAAGCTCTATGTAAATGATGATGATGATTATATCTCCTTATTTGCTAAAAAGCCATCAAGGCTTTTAAAATAGGGATGTCAGAGGAGTTTGAATGGGGGGATGAAGCTCACCGAGCTTTAATCAGCTCGGACCTCCAGATTTCAGCTCACTTTCCCACAAGCTCTCCTGACTCGATCTTTCCCCCTCCCCGCAGATCCAAGCCTGAGTGCCCACCCCCCAGGGATGCAATTTCCATTTCTTAAAAGATCCATGGAAGTGCAAGAGATGCATTTCATGTCACATGTAATTTGGTCTTTAGTCGCACAGTTCTTTTGACTCCTGCTGTTGGTAACAGACTTGGTTTGAACATCCATGAGCATCATAACAACATAAGAGCCCTGCTGGATCAGTCAAAGGGTCCATCTAGTCCAGCATTCTGTTCACACAGTGGCTAGCCAGCTGCCCACAGGAAACCCACAACCTGGACATGAGTGTAACAGCACTCTCATACCCATGTTCCCCAGCAACTGGTGTACATAGGCATACTGCCTCTGATACTGGAGGTAACATACAGCCACCAAGACTAGTAGCCATTGATAGAGTTTTCCTTCATGAATTTGTTGCATCCCCTTTTAAAGCCATCCAAACTGGTGGCCATCACTACGTCTTGTGCAAGCAAATTCCATAGTTTAACTATGCGCTGTGTGACTTCAACACAAGACTTCAAGGCATTCTCTGCCCCCAACTGGTGCAAGGTTTCTTCCATCTCCTTTGCAGTTGTGGAGGCAGGCAGAGCTGGACACAGGAAATAATATCGATAACCTAGAGCAGGGCCAGTGAGTGGGTGTGACCTAGAGAGAATCCGGACATCCAGATGGAAAGGCTTGGAGGTCCCCATTTGGCCCACAGTCAAGACAACACCTGCCCTAAGATGTTTTGAAGCCCAATCCATATGTTATTGGAGTAGTGCAGGGGTGTTGAAGCTCCTTTAGCCTGAGGCCTGAATTCAGTTTTGGAGAAGCTCCCAGGGGCTGCATTCCAGTGGTGGGTGGGGCTGAAGGGAAAAGGGGGCATGGCCAAAGGCAAAAAGGGATGGGGCAAAAACACCAAAAAATACCAGTGTATTTTAGCTTGTAGCTCTTACTGCCAGGACCTAAGACGTAGGACTTCTTCACATGGAGCTTTTATCCTGCTATTGAGATTGCTGACTCATGGAAGTTTGCGGGCCCTTTAGATGACGTCGTCAACCTCCAGGGCATCTCCTGCACTAAATGATGTTCATTCCATTTTTAAACCAAGCAGAGATAATGAGCTATCGAATTACCCTGCTTGTGTTCCTCTTGAGTTCCCTCCATGAAAAAGGAAAAGCCTCAAGAAGAGGAGCCAGATCAATGAATCATATGGAAGACTCAGATAAGGGGGAGAAGGAGAGGGGGAAAAGGAAGCCTGTGTAAAGGGAGTCCATCGTGATCCTGCATTATTTTAAATGGAAACAGAAACCCCCCTTTTAAATGCGAGATTTTAGGCTGGTGTAGACATGCTCTTAGGAAAGGCATTTCAACCTTTTAGAATGGAAAAACGCTCCCGCAAGCTGGGAAATCACCAAACAATTAGCAGCCAGGGGAAAGAGGTTGTGGAAAGAGAAGGAGGCCTGGCCATCTGTCATCAGATTTGGCCTCTGGGCTTGAGGTTCAACAGCCGTGGAGTCGTGTGATCACTGCTTTCCTGGTGCTGGATCCCCAAGGCTCTGGTAATGGTTGGGAGATGGAATCATGTGGGGTAGGGAATCACTTCCATCCACCTCCCAAAGTACACATGAGATTCTGGATATCCTGCCTGATTCTGTCCTTCACAAGTTACCAGAGCAGCTTGGGATGGAGTGAAGAGGAATCAGCAACCATTGCTGGTTCAGCAACAGGTCAGTTCAGGCCTGTGTCTCAGCTCACAATATCCCCTCAGACATGGAACTACAGCTGGCTAACTTGGTACCCGTTTGGCCTTCCAGTGTTGCTTCATTTCTGAAATAATGGTTTCTTTCTCCTTCCCTGAGTCACAAAATGGTTTCCTTCTTTGTTTCCTTCAGGGAACAGTTGTGATTTCCTTGTCAACAGACCTGGGAATGGCACGCTATGGGCACTTCACCACTGGTTGCTTTTAGTCCGTTCAGAGCCTTCTGCAAACATCACCTAATTATTCATGAAGGGTTTAATGAAGTACATTATTCTTTAGCCTTTGACTCACTCTGGCATCTCTCATTATGATAATTAAAGCAGTTTTTATTGGTATGCTATAAGAAACCATCTGGGCAGCAAGGCCAACAGAAAATGTTTACTTACAAAAGCTAATATATTATAAGCCCATTCCAATACATTTCCTTGCCAGGCAGCTTAATAGGATGAGCAGAGTTGAAACAGACTTGGTACCGACAAGGGTGTGTTAGGAAGGATTTTGAATTGTGTTTGGTGAGCTGTAACCAATCGCTGGTTTAGATGCAAATAAAGATATAAATATTAGTTTGTGGAGTATACCATGGTAGCATTTGGTTTCGGCCAGAAATGAAGGTTGCGATTCTATGCTCAGTTACTTGGGAGTATTCTCCATTGACTTCCTTCTGGGTAGATATGTATAGGATTGAACTATTAGGGGCAATCCAATGGGTAAGCCCCACTGAACTCAGTGGGACTTATGTTTGAGTAAACCTGTGTTGGATTGTGCTGTTAGGCTGCAGTCCTGTATACCAGGGGTGAGGAACCTGCTGCCCAGCCACAAGCTCCGCTTAATTTCATGTGGACTTTAGCAAGCAATCATTTCAGACTAGGGATGGATGGACTCACCTCCATCCATGCTCGCAGGGGGCTTGCCAAACTGCCGTCACCGCCTGCCCCTGCTCACCGTGCTGTGCTTGCCGCTGAACAGCTGGACGAGTGCCCGGTGAGTGCTGTGAGGCCGCCCGTCCCCTTAGTGAGCAGCCATTTTGTCTAAAAATGATGGCTCAGGGTTTTCCGGAAAAGTAATGTTGCATAAATGGCAGATGTAAAGGGGCCGTTTACACAACATTACAGGCATAAATGGTCCATTTAGAGATGGACCAATGGAGAGCCAGTGTGGTGTAGTGGCAAGAGTGTTGGACTGGGAGCTGGGAGATCTGGGTTCTAGTCCCCACTCGGCCATGGAAGCTCACTGGGTGACTTTGGGCCAGTCACACACTCTCAGCCCAACCCACCTCACAGGGTTGTTGTTGTGAGGATAAAATGGAGAAGAGGAGGATAATGTAAGCCGCCTTGGGTTCCTTGCAAGAGGAAAAAAGGCGGGATATAAATGTAATAAAATAAACAACCAAATAAATAAATAATAAATGGCCCCTTTAGGCTGCCATTTATATAACATTACATTTCTGGAAAACCCGAGCACCATTTTTACGCAAAATGGTGGCTTGCTAAGGAGACGGGCAGCTGCTGGGCGCTCGTGGACTGCACGACACTTGTTGAACGGGTCCAGTGAGTGCATGGTGGCTCGGCAAACAGGGTCCAGGAGGCCGAGTGGAGGGGGGGGGAATCCACCAGCCTCCCCTCCCCTCTTAGACTCCCACAACATCACTATTTCAGACCTCTAGCAAGAGTGATCTTTCCCTTCCCTCCCTGGCAGTCCACCTGGCCAGGAGGAAGAGGGAAGAGAGACAGAGAAGGGGTGTCAGAAAGAAAGAGAGAGAGGGACAGATAAACACATAGAGAGAAGGGGTGGCAGAGAGAGAGGAAAAAAGGGGTGTGTGTGAGAGGGAAGGGAGTGGGACAGATACACACACAGAGAGAAGGGGTGGTGGAGAGAGAGAGAGAGAGAGAGAGAAGGGGTGGCTCTGGCCCCACCCACCACTGGCTTTGGCCCTGCTTACCTCTGGCGTATGGCCCTTGACAGATGACCCCCATGGGAATGCGTCCCTCAGCAGAAGAAAAGGTTGGCCACCCCTTCTGTATACACTTACCTGGGAGTAAGTCCGATTGAATTCAGTAGGGCTTACTTCTGAGTAGACACATATGGGATTGCACTGTAAGTTATTCTGTTAAGCAGCAGAGTTCTGTTTTTCATTGCAGTTGTTTATAGGAGGCTCTGATGCAACAGATTTTTTGGTTGAATGGTTTACTTTTTAACTGATTAAATCTGAATAAATTTGCATACTGCCAAATCTCCAATTTAGGTGCCTTTCTGAGGATATTGATGCAAATGTGAGAACTTAATTTGATAAATGAAAGATACCACTTTCTGTAAGACAGAAAGGCCATCTTTCCTAACTTCTTTTCTATTCCCACCTTTTCCGACATAAAAACATGAGACTCCAAAATAGCTTCAGAAGCCAACACCCTTAAAACGGTAGCCTCACTGATTAAAAGCAATGCTCTCCGTAGAACTAACTAAAGCTTAAGTTCTGGGATGTGAAACCTGTGGCTCTCCAGATGTTCCATCTCCCATCAGCCCTAATCAGCATGGCCAAGCATCAGGGATGATTGGAGTTGCATTCCTACACCATCCAGAGGGCCATCCCACACCCTTACTTTACTTGCTTGATCTGTTCAGTGCTGACTCCAGGGTTTTAGAGGGCCCTTGGACTAAACATTCTCAATGCGCCCCCTTCCTGGCATGAATCTACCTTCTCACTGCCAGGTTGCTTGACAGGCTGAAAGGCAGAGAGCAAGCAGGCCGTGGCATCTCCTGCTCCTCCTTCTCACCACCACCACTGTCTGGGCCAGAGCAAGAGGCAGGGGAACAAGCAGGTTGCAATGGTGAAGCACAGGAGCAAGTCCAGGGGCCTCTTGTCACTGGGCCCCTGCTGGGGTGTGGGCCCTTGGCAGGTGCCCAGCCACACCTACCTTTGATGCTGTCGGGGTGGAAACTGAGCCCATAGAGCCCCAGAGCAGTTCTGATTCTGAGGAGGAGGAACAGCCCATGGGAGAGGAGCTCGCTCATCTCTCACAGGCATAGCGGCAGGGAGAGATTCCTCCTGCCTGCATTCCGGAGAGAGATAGTGACCCTGGCAGCGAGACAGTGGGGGATGGGGCCTTGCTAGATGCTTGGCGCAGATGCAGGGAGCGGTGCCAGATGGAGGGCGCCGAGAGGAGGCGCTCTTCTCGCTTGGCACTAAAACAATGGTCGCGTCCTGAGGACCCAAGGGTAAGAGGGAGGACCTCTCCATAGCCCATAAGTTGAGAGTCTTCCCGCCCTCCTCCTTCAAACGGGGACCAACTGCCTTACCTAGAGCTTAGGCTACTCTGCTAACTACCCCAGTGCAGTTCCTTGCTTAGTCGTTGGTGATTAGCATCTGAAAGAGTCATTAAGTTGTAAAAGGAATAAAGCCTTGGAAAGAATCCTCTTTGTCTGTGTCTTGAGTTGGCTATTGGAGGGGACTGTAAGAGGCAGCTGGGGCGCTCCTGACAGACGCCAGCCCTGGATCTGCTAATCAACTGAATTAAAACTTGTGGCCCTAATAGAAATATCCACTTTCAAACTCGGAAAACATAGCAACACTGTCATAAACTTGCCTGGCAGATATAATGACACCCCGCAAATGCCTTTAGGCTGAATGCATGCTGGAGAGAAGGATGTAGAACGCTGCTTAACAGAAAGAGGTCCCCCCCCCCACAAGCCTAGAATCACCATCCATCGTAACATTAATATTTTAATCTGGCATTAGTGAATCCATTTCCTTATTCACACCCACATGGCATTACGTAGGACTTATTGTAATGCGGCATTCGTTTGACTTTGGAGAAGAATCTCACTTCCTTTCAGCAAAGAAGTGCTTAGAAACATTTAATCTGATTTTTCAGACCAGTGGGACAGTGTTTATATAATACAGTATAAAGAACTTGCTTTGGTGTTATTTAAAGCAGATTAACAGGAGTTTAAATTAATTCTAACCAGATTTCCCCTCTTTTCCTTTCCTTTCCTTTCCATTCCATTCCATTCCATTCCATTCCATTCCATTCCATCCCACCCCACCTGCCACCCCCACCAATGCTCACCTATCAGCTTTACGAAAACTCAGAAATGTTTGCAAAAATATTAGAGAATGGACGCCCTGTCTCCCATGCATTGCACTGGGAGTACAGTTTGATGCGATCCTTCGGTTGCAGTCGATATGTCCGTCGCACCTGCAGCAGAGATCAAATGTTTGTCCCTTTGGCTTGGTGGTTCCAAAATTATGTGCCATGAGAATGATGGGATCTGTAGTGCAACACCTCTGAAGGGCACCATGCCAGTGAAGGCTGCTGTAGTTCCATGTCCATTCTTTTTTTTTTTTAATCTATTTTTATTTTATTTTTATAAATGAAATAAACACTACCAACAATATAATCAGAATCTTCAGTTTCCAACATTACAGTATTCTAAGAAAAAGAAAAAAGGGAGGATAGCAAAAGAAGGAAGAGAAAAAAAGAGAAAAGAAAAAACAGAATTATATTAAACTTCAATAAGAACAAACCAAATCTCCAAACACTCTTACAGCACAGAAACAAAAGCAAACACTCCATTTCCATTGGCCATAAATTACCATTCAGTTAACATGTATTAATAAACATTAAAAGTTTAGCCAACAAGGAATAGTAATCATCATCATCATCCCATAATGATATTAATAATAATAATACTAATGAAAAGGGGGGAAAAGAGAAGTTTAAGAAAAGGATAAAATTCCATGTCCATTCTTCACAGTACCCATTTCAAGCTATATTGGATTGATTTCTGGAATATAAGCAGTGGAGGCTGGAGGCTCTGATTTCGGTGGGTCTGTTCAGAATTCAATTCTGGGTTTTAGTCAGAAGCAGCCAGAATTCTAAAGGATCTATCCAAGGTGCTGAAACCATTTTGGAAACAGGATTCAGCAGAGTTCTGGCTGGATCTGACTGAAACCCAGAATGGAATCACAGGCCTACTGAAATCAGAGCCACCAGCCTCCACTGAATATAAGTGTGTGTGTGTGTGTGTGTGTGTGTGTGTGTGTATATATATATATATATATATATATAAATATTTTTAGGGTTTGCAGCTAGAACAGGCTAATGACCGTGTTTTCAGCAGACTCATCAAAGAGTGTAATAACTCCCAGTCATTTGGTTCCTCCTCCATATCCCAACCTGTCCACCTTCTTCCTCCTTCCTCTTTGCCGTAACTGTTGTTCCACAGAAGAGCGGCTGGTGTTAATTTTTGCACACTGGAACCTCTGCAAAGAAAAAAAAAACACCTCTTGAGTTTAAAAAAGACAATGGACAAGGTAGTCTTGCGTGAAGGATCTGGCACACCAGACCACACCTCCCCCTCTCCTGGATCTTTTAAAATGGATCCAGATAGTGCTGGATCCGTTTTGGAGGGCCCTTCAGCAAGACACCCTCAATGGGCCTCCTCCCTCATTGAGTTCAATGGGGCTTATTCCCAGGTAAGTAGGTAGGTGTAAGATTCAGGCATGGCTTAAGGTCTTTTGTTACTGGAGGAGAAGGACAAGATGACGCCCACTCCCATTCCATGTACAAAAGCCAGCTGGACTGGCAGATGAATCTGTCTTCAATGCTGATGATGGGACAACGTGCTCCACAGCTCCTGACGGCAGCAGGCTAACTTAGGAAGCAGAGAGCAGCCTCATGGCATGCAGGGCTCTCCTCCAACACTTTGCTGCCAGCTCCCAGCATCTGCTGCTTGAGGCGACTGCTTCACTCGGCGTAATGGTAGGGCTGGCCCTGACAGGATTGCAGCCTTACCTGGGAATAAGCCCCATCGCAGCCTGCGTTGATTTAGATAAGAGAAGAACTCCTGTCCAAGCAGCTGCATTTCTTGGGCCCCATCACTGGCATTTGCTCCATTACCTCCCATCCTAAGGGGACTGATACATTTTAAGGAAAGCCACATCAGTTGTGAACGTGGCCCAAGGTCACAGAACTCGGAATGCCGCTTTGTGATGCTCTGTGACGAAAAGTTCTCCAGAGTTCTTTGTCCTAAAAAGAATGGGTTTTTTTTTAAAGGTACTTGATGCTGCTTCAAAATCTGTCTTTATAATTGGCATCAGAGTATTATACAGCCATCCAAGGTGGCAACACAGAACGAGCGGTGCAGATACGGTGAGTCACTCATGAGCAAGCTATACAGATTTAACGTAATCTAGCAGATTATCAAAGAATACTTCCTAATGGAGGTAGCCGCCGCTACAGTGCACTTGGTTAGCCTCAGGTTATCAGTGTCGTGTCATCGGGAGCAGGGGTGCCTGGGCTCCACTCTGGGTGTGTTTCAGGACCATTAAGCTTAGGAAAAAGGTGAGTAAGGTGAGACACAGAGGTCTACAAAATTATGCATGGTGTGGAGAAACTGGACAGGCCACTGTTTTTCTCCCTCTCTTATTATACTACAACCTGGGCTCATCCTATGAAACTGATTGGTGGGAGCTTCAGGAGAGATACACGGAAGTCATCCTTGACACAGCGCAGAGTTAAACGATGGAATTCACTTCCACAAGATGTAGTGATGGCCACCCATTTGGATGGCGTTAACAGGGGATTGCGCAAATGCCAGGAGGAGAAGGCTATCAATGGCTACTAGTCCTGGAGGCTGTATGCTACCTCCCGTATCAGAGGCAGTATGCCTGTGTATGCCAGTTGCTGGGGAACATGGGCAGGAGGGTGCTGTTCCACTCATGTCCTGGATGGGGATTTACCATGGGCAGCTGGCTGGCCAGTGTATGAATGGAATGCTGGACTAGATGGACCCTTTGACTGATCCAGCAGGGCTCTTATGTTGTTATGATGCTCATGGATGTTCAAACCAAGTCTGTTACCAACAGCAGGAGTCCAAAGAACTGGGTGACTAGAGACCAAATTACATGTGACATGAAATGCATCTCTCGCACTTCTTGACTAAAGAACCCTCCCCTCCCCATCATCCCCAGCCTGATCACCTCCCCCACCTGTGGCTGCTATTTGCAATTCTAAAAAGATGCACGTAATGTAATGAGTTGCCTTTAAAATTCAGTACCACATCTAGTTGGCCCTGGTTCCATGTGTCCGAGGGAGCTTTGGCCCTTGTGCTCATAAGCAACTTTTATTGTTTAAAGCCCTAGGCCGCCACAATATAAATACAGCAAACAAGCAGTTTGACTTATCCAAGAAACAGATGTATGGATACATATCCCTCCTGCAATTATATGTATATAGGTCTGGAAAATACAGTATTAGAAGAACTCCCCCTGTCCACCACCCCTGAAATTTTGGAAACATGGCCTGTATTTTTTTAGCTGCCAAAGCAAATTTTGCTACTGGGGTGGTAACAAATACATCTTTGCTTACAAGCAGTGTACGTATCTGGTCCAGAGGGGTTGGGGGGGTCTATTTGACAGGGACTGGAGAACACAAATAAAAAACCTCTGCCTAGGAGAGTCATATAAGGGACAACTTGGTAAGTAATGTGAAACATCCTCAGCCTCCCTTGACTCACATATACAAAGTCTTTGGTGGGTTGGGGTGTTACTAAATCTCCCTTCCCCCAAAAGCAGAGGGCATACTCTGGAGATGTAAGGCTATAAATGGTTTTCTTAAAGGAGCTACAGTTAGGGATGGTGGAGAATTCCACCACGGAGTTCAGTGAGGCTGAATGCACTGGCATTCGGCCCCCCGAAATCCGTGGCGGAACGGCCTGCCCCCCCGCCCCCCTGCGGATTCCCCCTGGGACGAGGTTTACCTGGGGCGGATGTTCCGGACGGTGGCGGGTCCGGCGGTGGGTCCGGCGGCAGCGGCTGGACTTTCAACCGGCTGCCGCAGCCGCCATTTGCATCCGGGTCTTTTCCGTGATAGGCTATGTAAGTATTTACATAGCCTATCATGGCTGGGCAAAAAAACAACAACAAAAATCGGCGTACGCAAATGGCGGCGGCTACGGCGGCCACCATTTGCGCTCCCTATTTTTCGCCATTTTAGTCTATGTAAATATTTATGTAGGCTATTACGGAGAAAAAAAAGGGGAACGCAAATAGCGCCAATATGCTATTTGCATCCCCCCCTTTTTTTTTGCCTAATAGCCTATGTAAATATTTATGTAGGCTAAAACGGCAAAAAATAGGGAATGCAAATGGCGGCCACCATAGCCGCCGCCATTTGCGTACGCTGTTTTTTTTTTTTTTTTTGCCCAGCCGTGATAGGCTACGTAAATATTTACATAGCCTATCATGGCTGCCTGGCTGGTGGCCGCCATTTGTGTCCGCAGCAGCCCATCCGTCTGCAGCAGCCCGCCCGTGGCCGGAAGTCCAGCTGTGGACGGGCCTGGCCAGCTGCGGAGTGGAGCTGGCCGGGCAGGATTCTGGGGGGGAGGACTGGATTGCCTCCCCCCCGTCGAGGATTCCGGGGGGAGGGACGGTGCGCCTCCCCCCCACTGTGAACACAATCCGTGAAAAGGTAAGTGACTTTTGTACATCCCTAGCTACAGTCAGTATGATAAAATAATTCTCCAAAGGAAATGTCATTTTATATAATGGGTACCAATTAGAATAAGACATGTGAATTTGAATACAAATAGCATCCCCCCCCCCCATGCCACACCGTGAACCACTTTGAAACCAATGGGAATTTGAAAGGCAGCTTGAGCTATGGCACAGGTGGAGGGTTCTGTTGAAAGAGTAAAAGTCAGAAATCCCAGTGTGTACATATCCAAGTGCTTGGGTATGCCTAAAGCCCCTTTCTGGATGCTGGACCATATTTAATTATTGTATATGCAGGTGACAGAGACATGATGGCTTCAGGCCAAAGGACTACAACTTTAAATCTTTCCACTCTTCCAGAAGGGGGTGGAGCATGGGATATGTCATTTGGCCCTAGAAGGATAAAAGTCCTCAGTTGTACTCCTGGACTTTGTAGGGGTGTTTGCCTAGTTCTGTCTGAGTAGCTCTTGGTGTCTTGGACAAAAACAGATGAAAATTAGAGCTGTGTACAAATGGCCTCTCAAAATTTTCTAGCCTATTTGTGGGCAGAGAAATTGCGGGGACAATTTCACCATATTTCTCCTAGGGGAGGAGAAATTCTCCAACAGTTTCTCACAGATAGGGCTCACTACTGGCCGGGGTTATAGTACAGATTCTTTTCTCTTTTTTTCCTAAGGGTTTTTGGTTTATTGCACTACTCCTGCAAGTGGCAACAGCATCAATTATGTTGAGGCTTCCACTTTTCTAAGGCTTCCACTTTTCTGAGGCAGAATTTTGCATTTCTTTTGGTTTTTGAGCTCGCCAAATCACTGCGAGGTGGCCAAGGCTGCTGTGTGTATGTTTTCTCTCTATATTACACATCTTTCCATTGCTCTGCAGTCTCCCAGGCCACCTGCCATCCCCAAACTGAAAAAGCCCCATGGGAGGAATTACCTCATGATGTCTTCCTCATGATAGCTTTAGTCCAAGTGTAGGAAGCCGAAGAGGCTACAGGTTGCCACAGAGATTATTGCACAATGAAAGACAGCACGATCACGCATGCTCCATGGCCACCTCAAAAGTAAAGTAAGGACAAGAACCCCAAATCCAACCCATGAGAATTTCTCTGAAATTTCTTCTCCTCTGAATTTCTTTTCAAAAGCAATTTCTTTTCTATCTTATTGAATGAGAATGGTAAAAAAATGTGGGAGAAATTTTCGGCATAGCGCTAATGAAAATGTGTCAGAGATATGACAATGAGCCAGCACCAGTATTATAAGTCATCTTAGAACTCTTTGGGTGGGTGGAGGTTCCCTCCAATGTTCTTCAAGGCTGCTCATAAACATGTGACCTATTTCCACACAGAGCTGAGGTGAGTTCATCCATCGCTATTTCTGAGAATGTGGCACGTGTATCTTGAAAAGATGCTGCTTCGTGAGATGCATGCTATTCCAAATCCACCACGGGGACATTCACCCCCCTTTAGCTTTCTTCTCTAAGCCTTTTTCACCATGAATAGCAACTTCTATTCTTTGCCATGTTTACATCTTGTTCCACAGATCATCTAGCCCTGAACTAAAATCCTTGAGGCAACTGATAATGTTCTGTTTAAAGCACTTCCAGCTCCAGGTTTTGGAGGGCCCTTGGGTAGTGGGCTGCCACCCCCTCAGTGGGTGGACCTTCTCACCACCATTGTCAGAAGCTGCTCTTGCCCTTCCTCCTCTTTCTCATCATTGCTACAACTTGCTCGCTTGATGGGCAGAGACCCAGCAAGCGAGCAGGCAGTGACGTCTACCGCTCCTCCTTCTCACCGCCGCATGAGAGGCAGGTGAACAAGCAGGTTGAAATGGCGAAGATGAGAAACAGCTCGAGGGAACGCTTGTCACTGGGCCCCTGCCAGGGTATGGTCCCTCAGTACATGCCCAACCATGCCTACCCTTGACGCCAGCCCTGGTTTAACTGTTCTTTCTCCTCCCCTCCTCTTCCTCCTCCTTGCTGAAAGCAACTGTATTGTTTTCCATGTATTGCTGTAAGTCCAAAGAAACTGACACAAAATTGTAATTTCTTACCGCTAAGTTCACCTCACCCTTGCTGAGTGCTTCCATGTTGAACGATGCAATAGGGTTTAGTCAGCACCTGCTGGATGCAGGCAATGTGACAGTGATGAGCTGGTAAGGAGAATAAGCGTGCATTTCAAAATACAAGTGCGACAGACAATGAATCGCTCAGGAAGGACACTTTGTCCAGCTTTACTGTAGCAAGAAATGTGAAGGGAAACAATAACCCTCCCATCATTACTGCTGTAAAAATAGCATCTCCTTAAAACCCCAGTCAACAGGTTGCTCTTTGTCAACTGACGGTTGTAATTTCTCACTTTGCTAACCAGAGTGCCAGCAACTGTACCTGCTATATATGTGATACACCCACACACAGGGAAGATGCACACACATCAGGATGGTTTTATAACATTGGGAGCAATATGGCTGCTTTTAAAAACCTACCATGTGGGTCTCTAAGCACAAGGGAAATTAGTCTAATATAGGCTTGAGTGGAAAGAGAGGAATGGGTTTTGCCAACTCCCCCTCCAAGAAAACACTCCCCGCAGCCCAAAATGCCCTCAACAAGTCTTTGGGGGATGGGTATGAAAACATTTTCATGTCTGTCACTCCTGCTGGGAGTGCTGAATGCATGTTTGCTGTTGCGGACTTGTGTCTGGAACTGTGTAGAGGGAAAGACGGTGTGTGTGTGCGTGCGCTCGTGTGCACGTGCGCGCTGCTCTAGTGTAACACTGGCAGGTGGAGGAAGGGTTAAGTACCCCCCTCTCTTGCTGCTTCTCTCAAAACGGCTTCCTTCCAGTGTGACTTCCATAACAAACGTGACTGCTGGCTTTTTGTGATACGCAGGTGTAACCTGGGTGCGATACAGGGGGAAATGCATTAATTGAAGTCAGAGGGTCTGGGTTGGTCATGATTTAGAGGAAGGGAAATTTTGATTTGGGGTGTGCGTGAGAGAGAAAGAGCTGATGAATGGATAATGGGATGATTAGTGTGCATATGCATGTGTGTGTGTCTGTGTGAAAGAGAGCAAGGATGGGTGAATCAGTGTGTGTGTGTGTGTGTAGATTTGTGTTAGGGTTGGAACTGAGCCCATAGAGCCCCAAAGCAGCTCTGATTCTGAGGAAGAGCTACAACCCGTGGGAGAGGAGCCAGCTCATCCCTCAGAGGTGCAGCTGCAGGAAGAGGCCCCCCCAGTTTGCATTCCTGAGAGAGATAGTGACCTTGGCAGCGAAAGAGCGGGAGAGTGGTTGTTGCTAGACGCTATGCACCACTGCAGAGAGAGGCGTGAGGTGGAGGGAGCCGAGAGGAGGCACTCAGCCCGCTTGGCGCTACGGGAATGGTTGCATCCCGATGCCCTGCGGGTAAGGGCGGGAGCCTCCCCTCCTAGCCCATAAGTTTCAGAGCTTTTCCCACCCTTCTCAAAACGGGGACCAACTGCATACATGGAGCTTAGGTTACTCTGCTAAGATACCCATTGCAGTTCCTTGCTTAGTCGCTGGCAATTAGCATCTGAAAGAGTCATTAGGTTGTAAAGGAATAAAGCCTTGGAAAGGATCCCTTTTGTCTGCGTCTTGTTTTGGCCACTGGAGGGGACTTTAAGAGGCAGCTAGGGCGCTCCTGACAATTTGTATGTGAGAGAAAGAGATAATGAATGGAAGAGGGGGAAAAAGAAGGGGGGAGAGAGATGCCTGTATGTTTCTGAGCCCGATTCAAGGTGCTGATTATGACTATAAAGCCTAACACAGCTCAGGACCGCAATACTGGATAAAGCTCCTCTCTTGGGATGAACCTACCTGTACACTATGTTCATAGTCTAAGGCCCTGCCTTGGGTGCCTCCTCCAGGGGAGGCTCAGAAGGTGGCAACAAAGAAAACAGCCTTTTTGGTGGCGGCCCCCGGATTATGGAATGAACTCCTGAGCAAGGCTCACTTGGCACCAACAGTGTTATCTTTTTGGAACCAGGTTAAGACCTTCCTCTACTCCCAGGCATTTGGGAGCATATGATTGGTTTTTAATCAGGTTGTGGGATATTGCTTGTGTGTGTGTGTGTGTGTGTGTGTGTGCGTGTGCGCGCACTGTTTATATCTTTATAGCTAAACTGTTTCTACTTTATGCATAGTACTATATTTTTAAGGTTTTTAATCTTTGTAAACTGCCCAAGAGTTTTGAGTATTGGGTGGTATAGAAATGTAATGGAAATAAAATGAAATGAGAGAGAGAGGGTGCTAGAGAGAGAAAGAAACGGGGGTGGCAGAGAGAGAGAGGGAGAGAGTTTGAGAAAAGAGGTGATCCCACCCATTTTTGGCCCTGGCTCTGCCAATCACCGGTATGAGGCCTGTGACCTCTTTCCCTGGAGGGAATGAGGCCCTTGATATAAATAATAAAGACAACCATACTTAAACAGGCTGCCTTGGACGTAAAGGGTCAAGAAGGAATGAAGGTATCTAGTGATGAGCAATAACCAGCTGCCCCCTTATTGCATGTCTGCCATTAGGTGAGCATTTTGGTCCTCATCTGTCATGGCGCAAGGTTAAATTATATGATTTTTTTTTTAAAAAAATCATCTTGATTAGCTGTCTGAATATTTGCATACATCCATATTTATTGTGCTCCAGTCCACAAAATGCCAGATGGCAGCTTCCCAAGACAAAGGCTGGGTCAGAGACCCCATGAAGAGGAGGGAAAGAGATCTATCTTCAGGGGCTGTTCACAGTATGATAATGTCTCAGACGGTTTCGCTAGTTTAATAATCTGAAGAATCCACAAAAGAATGTACCCCAAATAGGAAGGGGAGGATGACATTGCTTTGCATTTAGGTATTTGTTTACCTAAAATGCAAGTTGTAGGTATTAGATAAATAGTTCATTCTATTGGGGTGAAGATTGGGGTGGTCAACATGCGGCCCCTATAATCTTTTTTGGGGAGCCCTGCCCCCACAAAATTTGCCTTTGAGGAATGCAGTTCCGCTTGAAACAAGGCATGCCCCATGCACTTTGTTTCCTTACAAAGCTGCTGCACTTTTTCCCCAATGGTGGAGGCAAATTCTGCAGTGGCAATTTCAGTGGTAGCAGAGGTGGGATGCAACTCCTGGTGGGTTCCAGAGGGGCGATGTGCCCCCCCTGCCCCAAGAAGTTGCCCAGCCCTGGTGTAGATAGATAATAATTAGGGTTGTCCCCTGACTGAACAAAATCTTTAAATCCATTAATTGCATGAGTTTTAGTTGACTGATGAATGAATCAATCAATTCAATCTACATTAACGTATGGGAGGCATTCCCCCCCATTTCCACATGCAGGAGGCCATGCCTGTCATGGTCCCAGGTGTCACGCTGTCACTGGAATCTTCTTCAGAGGAGAAGGCAGAACCATCAGAGCCAGTTGGCTGCTCAGGAGATCCTGGCACTAGCCAAGATGGCCTAGGATCCTCAGGAGTTATTTATTTATTTATTTATTTATTATTTATTAATTAAATTTATTAATCACCCAGCCACTCTGGGCGATGTACAAGCATATAATAAAACAGTTTAAAACAAAATACCATTCTACAATAAAAACATTTTCTAAAATATCCACCCCAAATGCCTGCCTGAACAACCACATTTTTAATGCAAGGCGGAAGCTCATTAAAGAGGGGGCATGGCGGAGTTCCCTAGGAGGGAGTTCCACAGAGTGGGGGCCACCACAGAGAAGGCCCTCTCCCTCGTCCCACCAGTCTAGCTGTCCTGGCTGATGGGACAGAGAGAAGGCCATCAGAGGCTGATCTTGTTAAGCAGCCTGTCTGGTGTTGCTGGAGGCGCTCCTTAAGACAGGCTGGGCCAGAACCATGTAGGGTTTTAAAGGTCAAAACCAACACCTTGAATTTGGCCCAGAAAACAACTGGTAACCAGTGCAACTCCTTCAGCACTGGAGTGATGTGATCTCGCCGGCGGCTGCCTTTAATCAGGTGAGCCGCCGCGTTCTGTACCAGCTGCGGCTTCCAAACCATCTTCAAGGGTAACCCCACGTAGGGCGCATTACAGTAGTCTAGATGAGAGGAGACCAGGGCATGTACTACCGATGGGAGCAGATAGTTGGGAAGGAAGAGGCATGGCCGCCGTATCAGATGGAGTTGATACAGCGCTGTCCAGCTCACAGCTGACACCTGAACCTCCATGGACGGCTGGGAGTCCAAAATGACCCCCAGGCTGCGGACCTGGTCTTTCAAGGGTAGCCATGCCCCATTCAACACCAGGTCAACATCCCCCAGCCTCCTCTTGTCTCCCACTAAAAGTACCTCGGTCTTGTCAGGGTTCAGCTTCAGCTTATTCCTCCCCATCCAGCCACTCACTGTCTCCAGACATTTGGACAGGGATTCTATAGCCAACCTTGGTGAAGATTTGAACGAGAGGTAGAGCTGTGTGTCATCTGCATATTGATGACACCGCACCCCAAACCTCCTGATGATAGGCCCCAGCGGCTTCACATAGATGTTAAATAGCATTGGGGAGAGGATGGAACCCTGTGGCACCCCACAAGTGAGCGGCTATGGGTCTGAAACCTCCCCTCCCAGTGCTACCCTCTGGTACCTGCCGGAGAGGAAGGACCGGAACCACCGCAATACGGTGTCTCCAATGCCCAACCCCTCCAGGCGGTCCAGGAGGATACCGTGGTCAATGGTATCAAAAGCCGCTGAGAGGTCGAGGAGAACAAGGAAGGAGCATTCACCCCTATCCAGAGCCCTCCTCATATCATCCACCAAGGCGACCAAGGCCGTTTCTGTCCCATGCCCAAGCCTAAAGCCCGACTGAAATGGGTCTAGATAATCGGTTTCTTCCAAGTGTGCCTTCAACTGCATCGCCACCACCTGCTCAATCACCTTGCCCCAACATGGCAGATTCGAGACTGGGCGAAAGTTGTTCAGAACTTGGGGATCCAAGGAGGGCTTCTTTAAGAGTGGTCTTATCACTGCCTCCTTGAGGGCTGATGGCATCACTCCCTCCTCAAGGGAGGCGTTCACCACCGCCCTGATCCCCTCACCCAGAGTGATACCTTTGAATCTGCCTCCTAGGGAGACAGAGAGCTCAGCTTCTGAGGCAGATAGTGGGCCACCACCTAGCCTCTGAGAACACCAGTGCCGAAAGATCCATGATAGGAACATGGCCAGGGGAAGGAATGCTAGCGTACTGAAGAGGACTACTCATGAGTCAGGCTCTCCTCACGAGGAGGACATCGGACAAGCCTGTAACGTGATGCAGCTGAGCACCGGGTGGGGCATGAGTCGTGTTAGCTGTATCAGCTCTCACGGGTGACTTGAGAGCTCCTGGGAACAATGCCGTTGCCAGCTCTGTGTCTGCTGCCTTGCCTCCTGTGTCTTGCCCTGTGAGTGATGCTCTGTGCTACTGACCCCTGGACTGTTTCTTGATCCTGCTTCTGGACGGCATGATGTATCTGACTGCCTCACTGTATCCGGACCGTTGCCTCCTATCCGGACCACTCCTGCCTTAGCCTGATCCCCACTGGACTGCAACCTGTGTGGCTGACCTTTTGCTTGCTAAATAGACTACTCTATTGTATACCTCCCTGAATTTGCTTTGCAAAGAGCCAGGACTCAGTCTAGAGAAGGGCAGTGCCTTCTTTGGAGATGGTGCTTGCTGCCTGCAGTTTTTTTTTTATAAGTACTTGAATTAAAAACAACATTATTTGTTTATTTGGATATTTATAAATTGCCCTTCATTTATTGCATGTTTATTGTTCACTTTCAGGATGGTTTACAATAAATATGTAATAAAAACAATGAAATACAATAATACAATGGCTAAACGTAACACAGACCAGCCTTTTCCGCAACCTGGTGCCATCCAGATGTTTTGGACTTCAGCTCCCAGCATTCCTGACTAGTGCCCATGCCGGCTGGGGCTGATGGGAACTGAAGTCCCAAACACCTAGAGAGCACTAGGTTGAGGAAGGCTGACCAGCTTAAAATGCCCAGGCAAACAAGGTTTTTTTGACCTGCTGCTGAAATGATAACAAGGCCGACATCAGTCGTACCTCCATGGGGAGTGGCGTACTGCGATCGGGGAGTCATGACACAGATGGCTTTTTCCTTAGTTGTTACATAACAGGTCAAAGTCACATTGAGAAGAGCCTTCCCTGCAGATCTCAAGACACAGGCAAGCTGGTAGAGGGAGAGATATATGGGTCCCAAGCCATTTGGAGTTCAGCACCAATACCTTGAATTGGGCCTGGAAACAAAGAGGTATGAAGTGTGGCTTCCTCGGGATAGGTGTAAAACAAGGGTGGAGAACCTGTAATCTGGCCCATGGAGCTTCCCCATCCGGCCCTTCAAGTAACTTGGGGCCAAACCATTTAAGGCAGGGGTAGGCAACATGTTGCCCATGGGCACCAATGTGCCCCCTGCACAACTTGCTTGGCACCCATGAAGGTGACTTACCCCTCCCACTCCCCCCCCCAATTAACACAGCTGGGATTGCTATATAATAAGTTTCTGTTGCTGCTGAAAGGAGTTGTTTCATGTTTTGGGGCTCAGACCCCACCTCTTCCTTGTCCTAAGTCTTTTGGGCAGGTGACTTGTCCTTTGTCACACCTCCTGTGGCAGCCATTTTGTGGTGGCACCCAGGACACTTTCTCAAATTGCTTATGTACCCATGGCCCAAAATTGTTGCCTGCCCCCAATTTAAAGCTTTAAAGGTTCGGAACAGCACTTTAAATTGACATGAGAAGTGAACTCAAGATGGGGGAGGGGGTTGCAATGAACTCTTGGCATTGCAAAATCTGACGAGTTTAAATCTCTCAGCCATAATACCTGGAGGGTAAAAAGGATGTCGTTAATGAGATACATTCAAAAAGCATGCTTTCAAATATTCCTGTTCCTTCTATTAAAGAAAACAAGGGCAACCATCGAGAGAGACAACTAAAGCACTGACAATGAGAAAGGGGACTGATTTCTCTCCTCTCCCTACAAACCTCTTCTCAGACCACTTTATTAAACTCTCATTTGGAGCTGGGAAATAAGCCAACATCTGTTGTGTGTGCAGGGGGCTTTCCATCAAAATCTCCTACACGATTGCGAGCTTGAATGCTATGTTCATTGAAGAGGCATGCACAATCCAAACTCTTCCCCATTCATCCTCCACCAGAATGACAAATCCGTTGCTATGTGTGAATGAAGCACCCTGGACTCCGTTCATAATCCATGCCTGTGGAGTTGATGGGCGCACAGAACTGTCTGCCAGTGTGCTGCCGGCCCTTTGTCTCACGGAGGCATGGCACTGTTGCGTCGCCTGCGAAAACTGACAAAGGCCAACGTTCGTCACTGCCGCTTCATATAACTGTGTCGCTTGTGGATGAAACGCAAACTGCATTTTTTTTTTTAAAGTGTAACCAATACAACTTCTACGAACTTCCAAGCAGTTGTCAGCAGCTCGGCCTGGGGTGAAACATCTAAATTGGGGATGCATTTAGACTCAGGGTCCCAATCCATCCCCCTGGGGGTACCCAGAAGACTATGACCCTTTCCCCCAACCACCTACTGTTTGGTGGTTCACAGCTCTTGTGCAGCTCTCTCTCTTGTTCTCTCACTTCCTCTCCCCCTCCCTCCGTCCCTCTCCCCCTTGCTCCCCCTTTTAACAGGTTAAAATGCCTCTGGCAGAAAGGGCTTTGAGTTAAAATATGCTGGTGTTTTTGGCCCTGCCCCCTTTGCCTTTGCCCCCGCCCACTGCTGAAATATGGCTCCCTAGAGTTTCCCCAAAATGGAATTCGGTCCTCAGGCTGTAAGACATTCTGCACTTCAGCTCTAAATCTTCCTGTCGATGTAGCTGAGACTCATCAACATTCAGGCAGCACCTGATTTATAGCTGGGTGTATCAGAGATGGCTCAGGATATACTGGAACAGGACTCTCCCCCCCCCCCGTCTCTGTCTCTCTGTCTCCGTGTGTGTGTGTGTGTGTGTGTGAGAGAGAGAGAGAGAGAGAGAGAGAGAGTGTGAGAGAGAGATATTCAGGACAGATAAAAAGACGGACTTTTTCACACATCACATAGTTAAACTATGGAACTCACTACCACAGGTACCAAAAGACAATGGATAAGGTAGTCTTGTGTGAAGGATCTGGCACACCAAACCACACCTCCCCCTCTCCCGGATCTTTTAAAATGGATCCAGATAGTTCTGAATCCCAGTTTTGGAGGGCCCTTCAGCAAGACACCCTCAATGGGCCTTCTCCCTCATTGAGTTCAATGGGGCTTATTCCCAGGTAAGTAGGTAGGTGTAAGATTCAGGCATGGCTTAAGATCTTTTGTTACTGGAGGAGAAGGACAAGATGACGCCCACTCCCATTCCATGTACAAAAGCCAGCTGGACTGGCAGATGAATCTGTCTTCAATGCTGATGATGGGACAACGTGCTCCACAGCTCCTGACGGCAGCAGGCTAACTTAGGAAGCAGAGAGCAGCCTCATGGCATGCAGGGCTCTCCTCCAACACTTTGCTGCCAGCTCCCAGCATCTGCTGCTTGAGGCGACTGCTTCACTCGGCGTAATGGTAGGGCTGGCCCTGACAGGATTGCAGCCTTACCTGGGAATAAGCCCCATCGCAGCCTGCGTTGATTTAGATAAGAGAAGAACTCCTGTCCAAGGAGCTGCATTTCTTGAGCCCCATCACTGGCATTTGCTCCATTACCTCCCATCCTAAGGGGATTGTTACATTTTAAGGAAATCCACATCAGTTGTGAACGTGGCCCAAGGTCACAGAACTCGGAACGCCACTTTGTGATGCCCTGTGACGAAAAGTTCTCCAGAGTTCTTTGACCTAAAAAGAATGGGTTTATTTTTTGAAAACGTACTTGATGCTGCTTCAAAATCTGTCTTTATAATTGGCATCAGAGTATTATACAGCTATCCAAGGTGGCAACACAGAACGAGCGGTGCAGATACGGTGAGTCACTCATGAGCAAGCTATACAGATTTAACGTAATCTAGCAGATTATCAAAGAATACTTCCTAATGGAGGTAGCCGCCGCTACAGTGCACTTGGTTAGCCTCAGGTTATCAGTGTCGTGTCATCGGGAGCAGAGGTGCCTGGGCTCCACTCTGGGTGTGTTTCAGGACTGTTAAGCTTAGGAAAAAGGTGAGTAAGGTGAGACACAGAGGTCTACAAAATTATGCATGGTGTGGAGAAACTGGACAGGGCGTTGTTTTTCTCCTTCTCTTATAATACTACAACCTGGGCTCATCCCGTGAAACTGATTGGTGGGAGCTTCAGGAGAGATACACGGAAGTCATCCTTGACACAGCGCAGAGTTAAACGATGGAATTCACTTCCACAAGATGTAATGATGGCCACCCATTTGGATGGCGTTAACAGGGGATTGGGCAAATGCCAGGAGGAGAAGGCTATCAATGGCTACTAGTCCTGGAGGCTGTATGCTACCTCCTGTATCAGAGGCAGTATGCCTGTGTACGCCAGTTGCTGGGGAACATGGGCAGGAGGGTGCTGTTCCACTCATGTCCTGGATGGGGGTTTACCATGGGCAGCTGGTTGACCAATGTATGAACGGAGTGCTGGACTAGATGGACACTTGGTTTGATCCAGCGTGGCTCTTCTTATGTTCTTATATGAGAGAGACAGACAGAGAGTTCTACATTAGAAATCTAAATTAGCTAGTCATTGGCACATGCTGATTCACGGATCCTCCCTTTATGGATCCTCCCTAAGAATAAGAATAATAATAAGAAACACCTTATTATAGTTCAGCTTCGAGGTAGCCCTTGATTTAAGCAATCTGACCTGGTGTTTCCATTGAACAGGTGAACGTTGCTCTGGAAATGATGTTACAGAGAGGCACACACATTTAGGGAGATCTGGGAAGGTCGAGCTTGGAGACATGTTCAGATTCTTGTAGTCCAGCTAAAATGGGCAACATAACATGGCTCCTGTGTTGAGTTTTCACAGTCTTTAAAGCAGGTGTGGGGAACCTGCAGCCCGCCAGACACTATTAGACTCCAACGTCCATCAGCAATGGTGTAATGGAGCCAGGGCTCACAGGAACGCAGCAATGGCATAGGACCTGATTGGATTCTGTGCTATGGAGCTGTCCAGCTATAAGTGTGGTGTCTTTTGTAAAGCTCATGCATCTTAATGACCCATTCAAGACAAAGCCACCACAGAAACTTTTAAATACTTTGCATGCAACTGGGATAAGTTGCAACCACATATTGTTGCTGGGCAAGGCCATTTCCCCCCAGCTACTATGAGAATTGCTGGTAGGGCCTCGATATTTGAGGGAGCGTCTCTCCCTATATATGCCTACCTGAGAACTGAGATCTGTTGGGGGGGCCCTCCTCTGTGTCCCACCAGTATGAGACATACACTATGGTGGGATGTGGGAGAGGGCCTTCTCTGCTGTGGCACCCCGGTTGTGGAATGCCCTTCCCTTGGAGGCCCGGTTGGTGCAGACTTTGGTCTCATTTCGGTGCCAAGTAAAAACGTGGCTTTTTACCAAAGGCTTTGAGGGCTAAATGCATTCCCTAGCACATTGTTTTAACTGGTTTAACTGGTTTTAGCTTGTTTAATAGTTTAATATGTTTTTAGGTGTTTAAATTATTTGTTTTATACTGTTTACATTGATTTCATCTGTACGCCGCCCTGAGATCTTAATGGTATAGGGTGGGATAGAAATGTTTTAAATAAATAAAATAAATAAATAGGTTCAGAGGGGACAGTGAAGCCTGAGGTGGGTTGTGTCCCTGCTAATCAAAAAGTCCTGGAACTTCAACCTTGTTAGCCTTGGTTCTACTACAGCACTGGCCCTGACATTACAAGAACCCATAGTATATGGTATTGTCTGTCTTTAATATAGAAATGGTGGAAGCTGGTGACTCTGATATCAGTGGGGCAGTAAATTGACTCTGGGTTTTAGTCAGAAACAGCCAGAACTCTAAAGGAGCTATCCAAGGTACTGGACCTTGTCCTCAAAATAGGTTCAGCATCTTGGACAGCCCTTTTAAGGTTCTGATCAGAACTCAGAGCGGATTTACTGCCCCACTGACATCAGAGCCACCAGCCTCCACTGTACAGAAACATTAACGCGTTCACATGTATTCCATGGAAAACTGGGCTGGGGAGAGAGATTAGATTTAAAACTACAGTTGTGAGAGATGTGACAATGATTTTTCGTTCCATCCACGATTAAAAAAGCTGTGGCCTTCCAGATGTTGCTGGACTACACCTCTTATTATCCCTGAGCATTGGCCATGCCAGCTGGGGCTGATGGGAATTGGAGTCCAACAACAGCTGGGAGGGCACAGGTTCCCCACCCTTGAACTAAAAGTATAATTCAACTTGACACCAAAACGTTACATGTCAGATAGATGGGAGAGAGAGAGACTGTATCTTAGCATGTGGGAACACTCTGCTACCACCTCCCCCGTAGAGCATGGCACATCAAGGCAATGCACAACAGCAGAGAGATAAGCCTCAGTTAAATCCAGCTATTTCTTTTGGTTCTGTAGATGGAGCAGGAAGAGATAATGAGATGGAACAATCCTTTGTAGCCGGATAATATTTTATAGTCTTTTCCTTTAAAAAAAGAACAACTACAAATCCTTTATCACATGGCAGTAAGTGGTCTTGATTGCGTAGCCTCATCCCTTTAACGTCACTGACTCAATTTATTTCAGCCTGTGTTTTTCAGTGCCTTCTTTAAGCCAACTGTGCTTTTAAACTGAAATGAAATTCCGCTCAGATGGAAAGTTGCTCTCATTTCCCGGCTGTGTGGTCAGGAAATGTGGTACCCTGTGAAACAGCATCTCCAAATGGGAGTGAATTTGATAATGGCACATTAAGGATTTGATCTTACTCCTTGTTCTATGCCAAAACATTTTCTTTTCCACGGGCAGATCTCAGTAGGGGAATAAAAATTACACCCCAGCTTAGCTCAAGAATCTTTATAGACACCTAAAAGCATTATGCACTTGAAAATGTAGGATCTACAGCTGCTATTTATACAGGGGTGAAGAGAACATATATGAATTTTTGAACCTGACAGTGTTCTTTAGTTGCGTCTTCTTCATTAAAAGCATTTTGTACAGTAGTTGTTGTTTTTTAATATGCCTGGCCCAGAACCACCTGGGGAGGGGGTGGGAGTAGAACACTATAATTCTCATTCTAAAAGCCAAATCAAACAATCAGGAAATACACATGCCAGCATGCTGTCAGAGTTGTACCAACTCAGTGTGCATGTGAAAGAAATCCTTCACTTGTTTGGAAGAGGGCCCACCTCAAGATTTCTCTGTGCACAGAAAGCTCACCTGAGAGAGGACAGTGCCACATGCCTCTCTTTGGAATCAGTTCTGAGTGTTGCTTCCCATTATTCCTTTATATTTGAAAATAATAGCAATGTGAAAAGTGCACAGACACAATGAAAATCACAAAATGTTGCATTTGTATCAATGCAGAAGAAGCAAGAGAGAGTGAGGCAGTGCTAAAGCACATGCTTTCCATGCAGAAGGCTGCTGGCCGAATTCCTAGGGCTCCTTCACATGGAGCTTTTATCCTACTATTGAGACTGCTCACTCATGGAAGTTTGTGGGCCCTTAGATGATGTTGTGAACCTCCAGGGCATTTCTTGCACTAAATGACTTTTATTCCATTTTAAAATAGATTGGAGATCAAATTACCCCACTTGTGTTCTTCTTGAGTTCCCTCCCTGAAAAAGGAAAAGCCGCAAGAAGAGAAGAGAGATCAATGAAACATATGGAAGACTTAGATAAGGGGGAGAAGGTAGCACCTGTAAAGCGAGTCTGTTTTGATCCTGCATTTAAAGCGGAAACAGAAAGCCCCATTTTAAATGCAAGATTTTACACTGGTGTAGATATGCTCTTAGAGTCTTCAGTTAAAAAGGACAAGCAGTGTTGTGCAGGAAAGAATCAAGCCCCTGCTTACATGTATCAGTAATAGGTATATGCATTCTCACACAAGAGGGCAAAGATTTTTTCTCTCTGCTGTCCCAGTGGGGCAGGGGTAGGCAAGGCCAAAGGAAAAAGGGATGGAAGCAAAGGCAAAATGGATGGGCTAAAATTGCAAAAACATCTGCATATTTTAACTTAAAGCTGTCACTGCCAGTAATTAAGCCTAAGGGGAGGTGTGCAGGAAAGGGAAGGAGGATCCCAGCCACCGGGACCAGCCCCAACTTCCCTGCGAGGGAGGACCGCTGAAGACCCGATCCCGAGATCGCCTCCCCCAAAACAGGACTGGCCAAACCTGGTCTTCTAGTCCCCCAAAATACCCAGCTACCCTTTTAAGCCAAGAGGCAGTGAAAATAGCACTGAGATTATGCAGAGAGATCACACCAACTAAAGGTTGGATAAAGGTTTATTAAGATCAAAATAAAAGGGTAGAGGGAAAGGGAAGAATGAAAGCAACAAGTTGCACAAGAGGGTACAAAACCAAATCACTTAACTATAAACAGAGAGCTTCATGAATGCACACCCAAGCAAAATAATAAATCTACCTGGCCTATCCTTACATACCTAAGTATGGATCTCCCTGGAAAGCAACCAGCTGACTTCAGGGCCAGGACCACCAGGATGAAGGGAGACCCCATGCCTCTACCTCAGCCCTCTTTTAAAGCCCAGTCCTGGCAACCCAGGACAGATTTTCCTTCAGCCAGTCACTGGCTCAGCCCCTGGGTGGACCGCCCTTGCCTCCAAGAGGCTGGAACTCCCCACCAAGTCCAGTTGTCATCACTCCCCAATTAGCAGGGACTGCACCTGGCCTTGAGCAGAGGGCCGAGGAGCCTCTGGATAATCTACAATTCCAGGTGGTTACATCGGACATGACAGCCTGACCTAATCTTATGGTGGAAAACAGGCTGTCCTGTCATTCTTGACAGGAGGCATCTCAATCTTTTAGAATGGAGGAGAAGCTGCACAAAAGTTGGGGAGACCACCAAATGACACATGGTTGGGGGAAAGGGGGCATGACCTTCTGGGGCCAGATTGGGACTGTGGAAGGCTGGATTTGGCCCTTGGTCCTGATGTTCTGCACCCCTGATTTATACCCCCCCCTTACCTTGAGGGTTGGCATCCCACTTGGATGGAGCACTGCAATGTGGTTTGATGCTGGAGGGAGGTTGGTACAATTTGGCCACGTCCTTGCCGCTTGTGTCTAGACTGGTGCTTGGCAGCTAATTGATCTCAGCAACTCTAATTATTATTTCAAAATGGAAAGCCTCTCTGTTCTACTATGGTGTTGTCAAGGCAGATTCTGAAGTACGCGTCAAGCTCACAAGATCTATGTTTCAGACAAGGGGTTGCATCTCCGTAACCAAGAATGGCTGATGAATGGGAGTGATGGCATTTTCTATGAGGAAGGAATGTTTTGTTTTGTTTGGAGGAGCGATCAGTCATGTGAACATCCATCTGAAGTCTGACGCGACACAGCCCAGACACAGTTTTCCCCACTTCAGTGAGGACTAGGCCTGTGTGCTTTTTATGTACTTCATTGGGTCAAAGATAAAAGTGATCAAATAAAGATAGATATTCATTCTCTCCCCGCCCCAGTCAACTGATCAAAGGATGACATCCATCACAAAGAACCACAATTTTATACAAGTCATTTTGTACTCCAGATGAGTTTTTGACCCCTCCATTATTTCATTGCAATAGTTGTTTGTACCATTGCTGTAAATGCAGGGACAGAACTAGGCCTCTTCTGTGCATGTGCAGAAACATCTATGCCAAGAGTGGGCGACATATGACCCCTGGATTGCATGCACAACCGCAGGCCTATTTTTGCAGCCCCAACTGCCTCCCACTGCTGAATTTGCCACAGCAAAAAAGGCCCCATTTTCTCTTAGCTGAGAAGAAAACAGGACCAGCAGTGTCCTACAGGAAAGAACCACGTCCCTGCTTACATGTGTCAGTAACAGGTATGCATTCTCACACAAGAGGGCAAAGATTTTTTTTCTCTGCTGTCCCAGTGGGGCAGGGGGTAGGCAAGGCCAAAGGCAAAAGGGAAAGGCAAAATGGATGAACCAAAATTCCAAAAACATCTGCATATTTTAACTTAAAGCTCTCACTGCCAGTAATTAAGCCTAAGGGGAGGTGTGCAGGAAAGGGAAGGAGGATCCCAGCCACCGGGACCAGCCCCAACTTCCCTGCAAGGGAGGACCGCTGAAGACCCGATCCTGAGATCGCCTCCCCCAAAACAGGACTGGCCAAACCTGGCCTTCTAGTCCCCCAAAATACCCAGCTACCCTTTTAAGCCAAGAGGCAGTGAAAATAGCACTGAGGTTATGCAGAGAGATCACACCAACTAAAGGTTGGATAAAGGTTTATTAAGATCAAAATAAAAGGGTAGAGGGAAAGGGAAGAATGGAAGCAGCAACAAGTTACACAAGAGGGTACAATACATGAAAAAATAAGTGCTCCTGCAGCCATCCTTGCAATCCCTGACTCAGTTCCCAGGAGAGGTGTGATTAATCCCCACGATGACTATTCTTAAATATAAGTTAAAGATTTTTTTTTTAAATTCACAGAAGTATTTGGCTCCTGATTTGTTGGGCTGGGGTATTTTTTAGCTTAGATTATTATTGTTATATTTTAATTGTTTTAGGGCGCAATCCTAGGCATGTTTAGACAGGAAACAGTCCTTCAGCTCCCAGCATTTCCCATGCTGGCCAGGGGATGCTGGGAACTGGAGGAGTTTTTCCTGTCTAAACACACGGAGGATTGCACCCTTAGCATGACAGTATGATTTTTATGGTTGTTTTATAGGTACTTGTTTTGTTCCTCTTGAAAGCTGCTCTGTGCTGCTTTTGGAGGAAGAGCAGGATATAAGAATTCTAAATACATAAAAAATTATAAATTAATTAATTTATCAATCAATTAATTATTAAGTAATTAATTCTAAATACATAAATAAATTCCATGTATGCCAGGGCTGGGCAGCGTCTGGCTCTCCAGATGTTGTCGGATTGCAACTCTCATCAACCCTAACCACCATAGCTAACGGTGAGGAATGATGGGAGTTGTAGTCCAACAACATCTGGAGGGCCGCAAGTTGCCCACCTTTGATATATGCAAACACGTACACACACACACACACACACACACACACGCCAGTGGGCTAACACAGTTGTCTGTTTGGCTCCTAAGAGAAAATACAGTGGGGGGAAAGCCTTATTCAGCTGGAGGAGAGGGACCTCTCTCACGTGCAGGGATGTATGAACTCCCCACTGTCCTGTCTACGGGGTCCACTGAGGGGCAAGTCGGGTCACTTGGGGCCCCGTGGAGTCCTCTGGACCCCTGCCACATCTGCCAGCATTGGTGGAGCGGCTCTCCAGTTTCCTAAAAACACAATACGCGAATGGCAGCTGCCGTTAGCCTATCACGGGAAAATTACAGCCACAAATGGCATACAATACGCTATCTACTGCTGTAACTTCCCTGTGATAAGCTAATAGCAGCTGCCATTAGCGTATCATGTTTTACAGGAGCCAGAGAGCCACCTTGCAGGAACTCCTCCAGACCTGGAAGTGAGTGCGGCCGGTTCGCTGCGGACTCCAGAGGTCAGATTTTTTGGAATCCGGCCTCATTTGAGTCCGCGGCGGATTTCTCCAGCATCCCTACTCCCTGTGTGCCTTGAGCCTCTCACTCCTCTTCTAATTCAGCTATCAGAAAGTTGGTCACCAGCTGCCTCTGTGGTCCACTGCTGTTCCCTCCATTGTGTAACCTAGTCAGTCCCCCATTTCAGGGGTGGCTTGAGGTTTTTGTGGGCCCTTGAGTATGATGCTGTCCTCTCTCAGTGACTCTGCCTTCTCATTGCTCCTCATCCTCTTTCTCATCATTTGCTTGCTCGAGAGGCAGAGAGCCAGCAAGCAAGTAGTCAGTGCTAGGGATGCTGGAGAAACTCAAGATGGACTCAAATGACCTCGGATTTCTAAGAATGTGACCTGTGGAATCTGCTGTGGAGCGACCCCCTCAGGCCATGTGAAGTCTGGGGACTTTGAGATTTTTATTTTTTTTTACTTTCCCAAAATGTATGCATATTTATTTGTAGGAAAATACATAACTTCCTGCTAAGGAAAAGTTGGATGGAAATGGGAACAATATGCTCCCATTATAGTACGTAAATATTACGTACGAATGTAATGTAAATTTTTACAAAACCTCTTATGTAGTTATTTGCATATTTTTCCTCATGACCCCCCCCATCACATCCATCCGTGAGCGGACGACGGAACAAAAGGTGCCTGACAATCCGCGAAACACAGTGGATTTTACATAGTCCATACATCCCTAGTTGGGGCTCCTTCTCACCACCACTGTCTTCTGGACCAGAGTGAGAGGCGGGTGAACAAGCAGGTTGCCATGATGAAGAGGAGGAGCAAGTCCAGAAGGCTCTTGTCAGTGGGCCCCTGCTGGGGTGTGGAAGCTGCCCCTGCCCCTCTTCCTTCACTTGCTTTGCCCATCTTGGACCCTGTTCCAGTGCCCCATGGCCTCCGTGTAGTTCAGGTACACCCTTCAGATATATATTCACCCCTCAAATTAGGGGGCGTAACTGCAGAATTTAATTTTAGCTGTGGGATCCGATTTCATTTCATTCTGCAATTTAGTTAAGTCATTGCAGAATCCAGGGCCATCCCATGACGTTTTTGCTGCCTGTGGCCAAGGAGAAGGACCCTTCCCATTTCACATGCTGAAGCCCGCTGGACCGGCAGTTCAATCTTACTTCAATAGTGGCAATGGGATACTGTCCTCCACAGTACCTGAGACAGCAGGCTAGTTTGGGGGCCCAGGACAGGTTGTGCATACACAGCTTTTTCCTCCAATATCTGTTGCCTGAGGCAATCACCTCACTCTCTCTAATGGTAGGACCAACATTGGCAGAATCCAGTTTAGGGGGAGCAATTGCAGAATCCAATTTTCTGACAGCAGAACCTGGGCTTTTACTTAGCTCGGCAGTTGAAGCTCACACTGAGCCTCACATAAAGAGAGAGCGAGAGAGAGTGAGCGAGCACTGAAAGCGGAAAGGCCATTCGATATATTTAATTGCAGAATCCAATTTTCTGACAGCAGAACCTGGGCTTTTATTTAGCTCGGCATTTGAAGCTCACACTGAGCCTCACATAAAGAGAGAGCGAGAGCGAGTGAGCGAGCACTGAAAGCGGAAAGGCCATTCGATATATTTACATTGCCTGGTGAGTTAATCCATAAAAAAAGATAAATATTTGTTTTAAATCTAAATGTTATGCCCTTTTAGGAAAAAATGTCAGCCACCTCATTTCATCACATTTGTATGCTGATTGCCAATACGAGGAACCTGGCATTCCATAAAAAGAGCAATTACACTATTGTTAGTTAAATTCCTCTCAGCCATGGAGGGGCTTGACAGTAATTGTAATAAAATATGGCTTTAGCAACAGCTAGATTTCTGGCATTAAATAATAAAGGCTCTATTCTGGGGAGCATTTACTACTAGGCTATTTAGCTGCTACAGCACCTTTTTTTTTTTTAAAGGACTTTATTACAGCTGCATTGCCAGAGATGCTAGAGAACTCTGCCAGGCCTGGATTTTTAATCCAGATTTGAGTATGCCCACCATTTGGGCTGAACTACAAGCTGCACATGATCTGGATCCAGTCCAGAATGAATCCAGAGTGGGTTCTTTGAGGATTCCAGGTCAACTAACTTCATGGCCTGCTTCACACATCATGCTAAACCAGGGTTCAGCACAGCAGCATTGAACCTCTTTCAAACCAAAGGCCAGATTCCAGTTTGGAGATGCTCTTGAGGGCTGCATTCCAGTGGCGGGCGCATCCAAGGGTGTAAGGGACAAGGCAAAAAGCAAAGGAACAGGGCTAGGGATGTGCAAACCCACCCGTCTGGTTTCTCCGGGCGCCCGCCCAGCCCCTGCCCACTGGTTCCCAGATTGTGCTCAAGCTCCTCCCATGCTCGGTGATCAGCCCGCATTCACCCCAGCAGCCTCGTTGAGCTCTGGTCACCATTTTTTGAAAAATAAAATGGTGATTGCAAAGATGCACATATTTTTGCAAGACGTGCATTTTCGTGCATACGCAAAATGCACATTTGCCAAATGCACATTTTCACAAGCATAAATATGTGCATTCACAAAATGTGCATTTTCGTGCATATGCAAATAGCGCATTTTGGTATTCGCCGTTTTATTTTTCAAAAAATGGTGACTGCTGAGCTTGCCAAGCCCACTGGGGTGAGTGTGGGCCGCTTGCTGAGCATGGGCAGGGGGCAAGTGGGGCTTGGGGCTCAGCAAGCAGGGCTTGGAGGGGTGGGTGGGGGTTTCTGCTGGATTCGCAGACAGAATCGGGAGCCCACACCATCCCCAAGCAGGGCCAAAATAGCAAAGAACCAAGCATATTTTAGCTTAAAGCTGTTAAAATATCCCAAATACCAGCATATTTTAGCTTGAAGTGGTATCAAAGCCTTAGGAGAGACCAGTGGTGCAAGTCCATAATTTTGGACCCTGGACTCAACGCTCTTATGTCCCCGTTTTAGATGGCCATGTGCATTCCTTCCCTTGTGACACACACCACTAACCTTCCTATTCCAACCCTGTCCCATTGCCATCCCATGTTTTAAAACTGCTTGTACGTTCCTGATATGGTAGAACAACAACAAAAAGCAACCACCACAATGTTCTGAGCATGTGCAGTTTTGAATTTTCAACTCACTTAAATCATAGCACCATCACGGCCACAGGAATATCATGGGCTTTGCTTCTGCACCTGATGCTCTCCGGGTGGTCAGTCAGGCCACCCTGGACTTTAGACCCACGGTCCAGCCCTACCTGCAACACAGAGACATTTGACCCTTTTGGAATGGGGGAAAAAAACTGCACAAAAGCAGAGAAACTACCAAACCATCAGTGGTCATGGGAAAGGGAGTGGGGCCAGGGGAAGTTGGCATGGCATTAAGGGGAACTCAGAGCGCCAGATTGAGACCTCAGGAGGGGCAGATTTGACCCCTGTGCCTGAAGTTCAACCCCCAATTTACAATAATGAAGCCCTAGATTCTGCCTGCTGGACAAAGTGCCCAGAGGAGCTGGGAATCATGGGATATGAGTTTCCCCTGGTTCCTAGCTTCTCCTGAATGCATATGCTTCCTAGTCATTGCTTTGCATCCATTAAACATGGGGATACGGGGTGGGTAGTGGGCAGGGCAGGTCTCATCTGCAGTATGAGTACTATACTGACAGTGCAATCCTATAAATTTTTACTCTGTGAGTACTTTAATCATTGGGGCTTACTCCCTGGTAAGTGTAAATAGGATCGCATCCTCAGATTCACACCTCCAGGCCATGGCACACGGTGATGTTGTCACAGCCTGTGTTTAGGTGCCCTAGCCAAAATGAATGTAATTCCTCCGGATTTTTTTGCAGAGTAGCCTTCTTCAGAGCAGGGAGGACAAATTCATCTATATATAATACGCACTGTTCTATCCATAAACAAGGGCTGGTTCTAACAAGGGCTATATTTAGATTTGCACACCTAGTGTGAGGAGGACAGAGAGAGAAAGGTTTCCAAATGAGTTACCCACAGTACCTGGAGCCCTGGTGATCTCCATCTCTTCCAGTCTGAAAACTGATTTCCGGGTACTGCTGAATTTTAATATCAGCATTTCCTCATTGTGGCGGTTCTTTAAAGCAAAGGTAACTGTTCCCAGAGCAGAGCAGAGCAGAGCTGAGTTGCTAGATCAAACACACATGGAGGACTAGCCATTTACCAATCCCTACTGTAGAACCAGGGCCAGCCCAAGACATTTTGCTGCCTGAGTTGAACAAAATGGCATCCCATCATGTACAAAACCTTTCTCCAAAACTGAATATCTTTCTTCAACACCCACCATGGGACAGCATGCTCTGCCATACCTGAAGGCAGCAGGCTAGCCTAGGGGGTGTAGGGAAAGCCACATGGCACACAATTCTCTCCTCCACCACTTTGGTGCTACCTCCCAGCGTTCGCCACCTCGGCAACTGCCTTACTTTGCCTAATGATGGGGCCAGCCCTGCATAGAACAGCTAAAGCTCTCCATACTACAGTGTATGGTAGAATTGGATGGGATGCAGAAGTGACCTACTGTTTGGGACTCTGGAGCTTAATTTTAAGATAGCCAGGTGTCCTACTTTACAAAGGATATTCTTCTGTTTTTGAGAACTGATAGAGGACAGCCCTCTATCTGAAGGGGTCTTCTATTTCAAGGGGTGTCCACTCCAAGTCTGGTTTAAAAGCAAAGAACTATGAGGAGGGAGAGAGCAAGGTCCTGGAAGCTACTGGCACTTAGCACCTGAGAAGGCTCAAAAGGTTACCTAGGGTATAAACCTAGGCATGTTTAGACAGAAAAGAAGTCCTATAACTCCCAGCATGCTCCAGCCAGGATGGCTGGCTGGGGCTTGCTGGGAGTTATAGGACTTCTTTTCTGTCTAAACATGCATGGGACCACAGTACCCGACAGAACGCCTCTCCTGGCATGAACCAACTCGTACACTATGCTCTGCATCTAAGGCCCTCCTCTGGGAGCCTCCTCAAGTGAGACTTGGAGGGCGGCAACAAGGGAGAGGGCCTTCTCAGTGGTGGCCCTCCATTTCTGGAACAATCTCCCTGACAAGGCCCACCTGGCGCCAACATTGTCATCTTTTTGGTGCCAGGTTAAAACTCCCCACTTCTCTCAGGCATTTGGCAGAATATAAGGAGTCTCCTTGATTGTCTGTGGCTGATGGTTTTAAATTGTTTTAGATATATGTTGTTCTGTGTGCTGTTTGTTCTACGTCATTACGTGAATGGTTTTATGCTTGATATAATGTAATTTAATGGTTTTTTAAAAAAATTGTGAACTGCCCAGAGAGCTTCGACTATGGGGCGCTATAGAAATAGAATGAATGAATGAATGAATGAATGGGATTGCACCCACAGTCAGCCTTCTCCACTATGGTGATATATAGTGCATTTCTATTTAAATTCTAGCTATTATTTCCAAATAATTTAAGTTATAGCTTGTATTTCCAAATAAATTATAGCTATTTCCAAATAATTTGCACCAAATCTACATATACATTTGCATTCGAAAATGTTGTGCAAATTGGATTGGTGTCCTCTTTTTGGGTGCTGCATTTCCTCTTTTCTGGCCCTGTGTAAGCGGCCAGGAGGAACATCATGCCAGAGGCCTCGCCTCACGAAATGCCTGTGGCAGTGGGTGCTCACAAGGCTCCAGAGGGCTGTTGCCAGACAATACATTAGGGCACAATCCTATGGCCACTAGACAGCAGCTAGACAGCCATAGGATTTTTGGTTTTCCAGGAACTGCCCTCACAGCCAGCGCTCCGAGGTCGGCTCCCAGAAAACCGCCTCCCTGCCCCTCCCCTGCTGCCTTGTAGGTGGGGCAGGTCATCCCTAGCTCTGCACTCGGAAGAGCAGCATGGGCGGGGAGGGGACAGAGGAAGTGCCGATATGACACTTCTGATGTGCTGTCCAGCTGCCCACCCCTGCTCTGAGGCACCCCGGCTAGACAGCCAAATTCAGCCATTTAGCCACAAATGTAGGGCGGCCAGAGTGCAGAGGACAAGATCCCCTCTGTGCTCTGCCCTGCATTGGATAGTCGGTCACCTCCAAGTTTGGAGGATGCTGACTATTCTCACTGGATTGTGCTCGAAGGGCGCAATCATACGCATGTTTAGACAGAAACAAAAATCCTACAACTCCCAGTCTGGCTGGCTGGGGAATGCTGGGAGGTTATTCCCCCCTGTCTAAACATGCATAGGATTGCACCCTTCGAATCCTCATACTAAAACTTCAATATCCTTGAGGTTGTGAATGGAACTCTTGGACAGGCCAGGGGATGAACCATTATGAATTTAGGGTACTTTTTCTCCCCCTGAAAACACTCCTCTTTCTCACAGCAGCCCCATAAGCCACTTCACCTCCAGAGAGTGCCTCAGGGAACACAGCTGCCAGGTTCTTCGTTCATTTCTCATCTGAGGCAGCAGTGAATCCAGTCATACTTGCTGTCGTTCATGTCTAACCTCATTAGAAAGGTCTGCAGGGTTCCCTTCTCTGGTCTCTTGCAAAAAAAGAGAGAGAGAGAACAGCTATAAATCTTTTCCATTCCGCTTCTTCAGTGGCACTGCAAAAGGAAAGCTCTCCACAATTTACTTCAACAAACAGAGAGGGTAGGAAGCTCTCCTCCCCAAATTTTGTGGCTGTTGCTATAGGGCAGGGGCCGGCGACCTTTGGCCATAGAACTGTATGCAGCGCTTGGCCTGATTTCAAAAGCCCCCTGCAAGTGATCAGTTCCGACCCCTGGCAAGAGCAATATCAGAGGCAGTGAGCCTGTGTACACCAGTTGCCGGGGAACATGGGCAGGAGGGTGCTGTTGCACTCCTATCCTGTATGTGGTTTCCTGGTCAACAGCTGTTTGGCCACTGTGTGAACAGAATGCTGGACTAGATGGACCCTTGGTCTGATCCAGCAGGGCTCTTCTTATGTTCTTATGGTCTTACGAGCAATCTGTCCTTCCCCTGGTAGCCTGCTGGGCAGGATAGAAGGGAGGGAGGGAGGGAGGGAGGGAGGGAGGGAGGGAGGGAGGGAGAAGGGTGTGGAGTCTCCCAGCCCCAACCATCACTGGCATACAGCTGCAGCTGACCATGAAAGTTCATGTGAACTTTTTACTAAAACACACACACACACACACATGGAATAGGATGGAATGAACTTGTGCTTCAAAAAGATCAAAAGTTCTAGCAACCAAAACAGGAAGATTTGCCCATCTGAAGCTGACACTACCTAGGTCTCCCCAGAACCCTACAAATTCTACCTCGTACCTACCAAAATAACTGCTGGATTACATCTTCAAGACCCATTCAAGTATCGACTGTTTTAATTTCAAAGGCTGGCAACCTCTGCGGAGGAGGTGAGGGTGACAAATAGTGATGCCACTGAATTTCATAATTGTTCAGCTCACTGGTTGAACTTCGCCCATTCGTAATGATCACCTTTCAGTGAGCTTGGGCCATTTAGCCTGTATCTAAACAATGCCATCTCTGCGCATGTGCCGAGTTGGTTGGTTTAACCCTTGAAATATCTGGTGCACCTCCTGCCGCTTCCCTTCACATCGTCTAAACTCTGGCTCTGCAAGGAGCAGGAGGGCAATGCTACAGCCCCACCTTTTTCTCTCCATATCCTGGTGATCAGCGATAGCCCATCACACAGGCAGGCAATGTGAAAACAGCCAATCAGGAAGGCGATGCATGATGCATGCTGTCATGACACAGGACGCCATTCCAAATTACCGCTCCCACAATGCACTTTGATTGTGCACAACCATAAAACTCATTTGTGTGCGGCAAGAGCTCATCATCATATATTTATTTATACCCCGCCTTTTCCCCAGTACTAGGACACAAGGTGGCTTACAAACATTAAAACATATACAATTAAAACATACGAAAATATACAAAAGTTAAAATATAATTAAGCAATAGAATTAAAATTATATTAAAAACATTAAAACAGCATTTTAAAACAGCATTTTAGCAGCTTACCTCCAGGTTCCAACTATGTCCCAAAGGCCTGCTGGAATAAGAATGTTTTAACCTGCCTCTGGAAACACATCAAGGGAGCCATCCTAGCCTCCCTGGGAAGGGTGTTCCACAGCCTTGGGGCAGCCACTGAGAAGGCCCTCTCCCGGGTTCCCACCAAATGTGCCTGTGACAATGGTGGGACTGAGAGAAGGGCCTCCCCAGAGGATCTCAGGACACGGACAGGTTCATAAGGGAGGATACATCTTTCAGACCTTTTAAGGGAGAAATCTCATCTGAGCTTACATGGGTGAGTTCATTCTTGTCTGACGGAATGATGAGTTCACCTGGGGAATGTTCACCCATCACTAGTTACAAGCGGTTACTATACAGAACCCATCTGCAGAATGCTGTTGTCTGCGGGTGGAAAGAGCTGGACTACACTCCACATTCTTCCAGGTCTGTAGGCAGACGGTTTCCCTCTACAGCCAACCCAGGTGGTTCACAACACCCTCCTCCCCATCTAATGATCATCATTTGTGGACGTCAACATTCTTCAGTTGTTGCTTGACTTCCCGCTTAGGCCTCTGAGCAACCAGAGGCCTCCATGGAGAAATCTGTATATAAAACCTCTGCGTATATAAAATTAGTCCTCAGCCCTGGAAATTCTGACTGCTACTACATCAAAAGTCCCTGAGCATTGGTATAGCTACCTCATTGCTACCCCCGCCCCCGCCATTACCCAGGTTACCCAGATATTGTGACAGACTCTCTGGTTACTTCTTAATGAAATTAAATATTGTATTTTGCATGTTCTACTTTTTGTTGCATATATTGTATTTACATTTATTTATTATATTGCTATACCTCCCCGTGGCTGAAGCTCTCTGGGTGGTTCACAACAATGAAAACCATAAAATACAACATAAGATGCACTATAAAAGCTTAAAACCACAGCATAAAATAGAAGTAAAAGCCAAAATGAAACCTAGCAGCAGTACAAAGACTTAAAATCCAAAACAGGTTTAAAACAGAAACTGAAAGACTAGAAGACTAATTTGAATTTGTACTTATGTATTTGTATTTACTGTGATGTATTTTGATTTTTTTATTTTGTAAACTGCATATATATATAAAGGTAAAGGTGTCCCCAGCCAGTCGTGTCTGACTCTAGGGGGTGGTGCTCATCTCCATTTCTAAGCTGAAGAGCCAGTGCTGTCCGAAGACGCTTCCGTGGCCATGTGGCCGGCATGACTGAACACCGAGGTGCATGGAACGCTGTTACCTTTCCTGCCGAAGCGGTGCCTATTTATCTACTTGCAATTTCTTGCTTTCGAACTGCTAGGTTGGCAGAAGCTGGGACTGAAGAAAGATGTCAGGGTGGAAACTGAGCCGATAGAACCCCAGAGCAGTTCTGATTCTGAGGAGGATCAGCAATCTGTGGGAGAGGAGCCAGCTCATCCCTCACAGGCACAGCAGCTGGCAGAGATTCCTCCTGCCGGCATTCCTGAGATAGATAGTGATCCTAGCAGTGAGAAAGTGTGGGAGGGGGGCTTGCTAGATGCTTGACGCAGACGCAGGGAGCGGCGCCAGATGGAGGGCGCGGAAGGGAGGCATAGTGCCCATTTGGCGTGCAAGCAACGGCCGCCTCCCGTGGACCCAAGGGAAAGAGGGAGGATCTCTCCCTAGCCCATAAGTTCAGGGTCTTCAATTGATTCTCCTTCAAACGGGGATCAACTGCCTACTTGGAGCATAGGCTACTCTGCTGTTCCTTGCTTAGTCGCTGGTGATTAGCATCTGAAAGAGTCATTAAGTTGTAAAAGGATTAAAGCCTTGAAAAGAATCCTTTTGTCTGTGTCTTGAGTTGGCTATTGGAGTGTACTGAAAGAGGCCACTAGGGTGCTCCTGACAGCGGGAGCTCGCTCCGTCACGCGGCACTCGGGTCTCGAACTGCTGTCCTGCCCACCTTCCGGTCTGCAGTTCAGCATCTTAACCACTAAGCCACCACGGTCCCTGTTATATATATATGTATGTATGTATGTATATATATAACAGTGTAAACATTAAAGACATAATTTTTTGCTCTCCCCTCCCCTTTTTTGATTTAGCAAAGGCCCCACCCTCCTAGGTCTTGGCCCTTAACTAGGATGGCCACTCAGGAATCGTAAAAAAGAAAAGAAAAAGTAAAAAGAGGACATGCACAATCTCCCCAAGAGTTAAAAAGAGGGCAGTGATTTGCATAAGTTTTGCATAAGCTAATTTATATGTTGCAATTTAAATAGAAATACAGTATATCTCATCATAGTGGGGAAGACTGTGGACAGGTGACCTCTATGCCTTGCTCAGTCTGCTGTATAGGTGCTGTTGATGGACACCTTCAAATGCCCCTGAGCTCTTCCTTCTGAAGGTTCTTTATCTTTAAATTGGACTTGGACTGGACAGCCCCTCAAAGAGAGGACACCTTCAAAACAGATGACAATCTTCTGGCAGCACTTCCAATAGAGGACTCTCCTCTCTAGAAGAGGACACCTGGCTACCCTACTCTGAACCTGCATTTGAGCTCCCTCCTGCCAGACAGGCTGCTGGTAGGGATTCTCATTAGCATAACTGTTAATAGTTCTCAATTAATTAATTCACAGCAGGGTCAGCTATTGCAATGCTCAATATGCAGAGGGTGGCAAGAAAAACAGCAACACACCCGTAATTGTTCTATGCCCTAGAATGTTGCTTGTACACGTGGAAGATTTACAAATAAATTCATAAACAAAAAAACACAGAGCAAATGAAGAATCCTTAAATCTTCCCCGAGACATCCTTTCAGACAGTCTCCAGACCAGTTAGGTATTATGTTTTCTCCTCTAATTGCATTTGGAGCCATTCTGCTTGTTTTAGGATGCTTTTTTGTCTATGGAATGCCTGGTATCAAATGAAGAATATGAATGAGATGTTCAGTAGGAGCAATACATCACACATTTGCCTTGAAAAGATATGGGGGCAAGATTTTCATTATCAAAATTAAAACCTTACAAATGTGTATTACCAGAGCACAAATCATAAATAGTTTTTTTGGGTGGCTGGGAGAGCTGGCGTCAAGGGTAGGCATAGTTGGGCACCTGCCAAGGGGCCACACCCCAGCAGGGTCCCACTGACAAGAATCCCCTGGACTTATTTTTATAATCTCCTCTTTACCATTGCAATCTGTTTGTTCACCTGCCTCTTGCTCTGGCCCAGACAATGGTGGTGATGAAAAGGAGGAGCAGTAGATGCCACTGCCTACCTGCTCACTGGCTCTCTGTCAAGCAAGCACATGGTAGCAGCGATGAGTAAGAGGAGGTGCCGGTGACAATGGCAGTGGGAAACTAGATTCACTGAGGAAGGGGGCCCATTGAGGGTGTGTGAAGATTTGAAGCCTAGAGAGGCAAGGAAAAGAAAAAGATCAAGCCTAGAGGCCTGGAGTTTTTTGTTGGGAGGGGGCATTCCTGAGAGGATAGTTTCATTTCCTTGGTTAAGATTCAGTTTCATTTCTTCAGATTTGAAGCAGTACTTTGTTTTGAGGGAGGAGGGTATATAAAAAGAGCAGGAGAGCCAGTAAGAGCAGAGTTGGGGAGACCAGAGCCTGAAGAGGGAGCAGGAAGAAGCAGCCTGAAGAAATCTAAGTGCAGCTAGGGTAAAGGAACTTGCATTTTGCAACTTTTATTTTCTCTTAATGCCTTTTGTATCATTCAGCTCTGTTGTATAAATTCATCTGTGATTTGCTTGCTTTAATTTACCAGTAAACTGTTCTGGCTAAACCCTGTGTCTGGAGTGTCAATCACCCCACGTCTACAGCCCACGTGAAGGGGAAGTGTAAAAGGAGGAAGGTGGGACTCTTAAGGAGGCAAGAGATCCTTACGGAGTTGCTCAGGGGGTCCAGGCCATAAGGGGAACTTTGACAGGGTGTTTTGCCCAAGGGCCCTCAGAAGCCTAGAGCCAGCACTAGTAGCTGGTTCTTCCCCCCAAAGCAGCATCATGACTGGTTCTGCCCTCCCAAGTTCCCTGTCCTCATCCTACTTGCTCCACTCCCAGCAACTGAAGAAAGGGGGAAAATGTGATTCTTGTCAGTGTTCTAAATCTATGAGTTTAAGCCCAAGATCTGGAAGATAGGATAGCGCTCTTCAAGTTCTTGAAAGGTTGTCACAGAGAGGACAGCAAGGATCTCTTCTCGATCATCCCAGAGTGCAGGACATGGAATAATGGGCTCAAGTCACAGGAAGCCAGATTCCAGCCGAACATCAGGAAAAATGTCCTGACTGTTAGAGCAATGCGACAATGGAACCAATTACCTAGGGAGTTGGTGGGCTCTCCCACACTGGAGACATTCAAGATGAGGCTGGACAGCCACCTGTCAGGGATGCTCTGACTGGGATTCCTGCCCTGAGCAGGGGTTGGACTCGATGGTCTTATAGACCCCTTCCAACCCTACTATTCTATGATTCTATGAATTCATCATCTTGGTGTGGATCTTTTTGTACTAAAAACTGTACTGTCCACACACAAAAGGAAGAAGGCTTGAGGGAACTTTGAGGTTTGCGGAGGTACATTATTATTATTTTTTTTTTTAGAAAAAACTAACCCCCCTCCCCCCTCCCAATGCTCAGTGGACATGGAATGCAGTCTGACAGTTGGAGGGGAGAAATAGAAAACCAGGGTGGTGGTGGAACGTACTCAAGGCAGGCTAACCGGCACCATAAACAACAGGAGTGCTTAATGCTGTACCATTTTGCAGTTCTTACTGGCTTAAGTCAACATGAGGAAATAAATGGTAAATGGCCAGAACCATTCAGCTCTGGCCTAGCACTCACTTTGCAGAGAGTGCATGTCAAATGCAGCATAGAGCATGATCCTCTGCTTGCATCTCAACAACTTGAAGCAATAGTAAGTCTACAATCAGACTGTGAGGCTGCAATTCTATATACACTTACCTAGGAGTAAATCCCGTTGAGCTCCGAGCATCTGTGTCCTTGCAATTAAATTGCAAAGAGCAGGAAATACAGCCGGGGAGGCACAAATCACTGCACCAGCTCACAGATACAGCTTTTGATCTGGGGGAGGAGTGGGCAAAGACCTCTGCTTGGGGCTGCTTTCTCTCTCTTTGCAGTGGCCAGTAGTGAGAACTCTTGCTGAAGTAAGAGAAGTGCTACTGGAAAGGCACTGACCCACAGCACCCTCACCAGATGCCAGTGTTTTGGCTGGTACTAGGAAAAAATAAATCCTTCGATTCACAACAAGAGAGGATCCACAGCACAGAAGGCTGTGTGGGTTTTCACCATCTGAACTGTTGCTATGATTGACAAGTGGGAACTGCAGCAAAATGTTGTAGTGAAGCATGCTCCTGTTCAGTGTTTCAGCCAGCCAGCCATGCCTGCTTTCCTGATACTACATTACACACACTGATTTTTGTCCCCCCTCCCCCTGGGGACAATAGGCATTGCCCAGACCACAGAGCATGCTCCTCAGACCTTTCTTGTAAACTGTCCTGCTATGGCTTGGTCAGGCTTAGCCCTGCCTAGGACCAAACTCTGGGCCAGATGCAACAGCAAATCATCAGACAGGCAAAAAGTCAAACAGTTGTGTCAGTCCAGCAAGAGGACAGTTCAAAGCAGGAGAAGTCAGTAGTCAAGAGCACAGGATTACCGCTCCAGAAAGGAGAAGTCCAATTGCAGGGTCTGAGGTGTGGCCAAGGTAAAAAACACAGGTAAACTGTCCAACACCAGTGCAGTCCAAAAAGCAGAGTCTAGCAGGAGCCCAAAGGTCAGCAGCACAGAGGATCAGTCACAAAGCAAGGGTTCAAGGCACTGGAGCTGACAGAAAGGTGTTGTTCCAGCTAGCAAGTTCTACCTTAAAGCTTATATAGCCAGATCTTCTAGAGCTTCACTTAAGACACATCTACAGTTCATCAGCACTTTGGCAGGAGTCCTACTTATGAGTAGAAATGTATGGGAAATTAGTTTCAGTTAGTTTTTGGTCAGGGTTTACCCAGTTTGTACCTTCCAACCAAACATGGACCCAGACTCAATCTGTGGTTGAATTCCATATGTTTCCAAGCTTACAACGCAATTCGTGGATCAAAAAAAATGAATAAATGCATTTGACAGCATGCGTAAATTTGAAAAACGCTCATGAAAAAATGCATACTTTTGAAAAATACACACAGCCACACTTTATTCAATGGGAAAAGAATGCATACATTTCAAAGATGTGCACAGTTGATGTGCACATTTAGAAAAATGCACACAGATTTTCTTGCAGAAAGAAAAAGACACAGGTTGCAACCCGATACAGACTTGAGATGGAATGAGCATCAAGATGGAATTTGGAGAATTTTGATGAGCTCAAGTTTGGCTGATTCACTCATCCCTACTCAAGAGGAAGACCTTGCTCATGAGGAAGACTTCACTCCCATGTTGGCTTTTACTCATGAGAAGCCCAGTTGCTGTGCAGTTCACCTCTGCATGGTAGCCTGTGCCTCCACTTTCTGGAGCTCGCACGCTCCGGAGGTGGGGGGATGCTCTGTCTCCTCCTCTGACATAAGGGGTCAGGAACAGTCCTCTGGGGTCCACATAGTCCACTGGTGCTGGAGAAGACTCTTACGAGTCCCCTGGACTGTGAGGAGGTCAAATCAGGCAATCCTAAAGAAATCAACCCTGACTGCTCATTGGAAGGACAGATACTGAAGCTGAAGCTCAAATATTTTGGCCACCTAATGCGAAGAGAAAAGTAACTGGAAAAGACCCTGATGCTGGGAAAGATTGAAGGCAAAAGGAGAAGGGGATGGCAGAGGATGAGATAGCTAGATAGCATCACCGATGCAATGAATATGAACTTGAGCACACCCCGGGAGAGAGTGGAGGACAGGAAGGCCTGGAGTACTATGGTCCATGGGGTCATGAAGAGTCGGACATGACTTAACGACTGAACAACAACATAGTCCACTGCTGTTGAAGGACCTGGTGTACCTTGTCCACGGATGCCAGAGGTGCCTCACTAAGGGTGCAATCCTATTTGTTCTCTCTGCACTGGCTGCAACTTGCAAGGGGAAAGGGGCAGGGAGCTTAGACTCCTGGGTCCAAGGTCAGAGTAGGGATTCATGGAGTGTGTAAAATCCATTCCATCTGTGTTTCACAGATTGTCCAGTGACTTTCGTTCCATCCTCCGCCCATCACCAGAACTGGAAATTTTGTTTCCAAATGTGTGAACATGTGCAAATTTCCCCCAAATGCTCATTTTCATGCTTCAGCCTATGGGGGAAGTGCACATTTTTTGGCTGGGTTTATTTTAAATTTTGCATATTTTTCTACAGTGCAATATTCAGGAAAGTTAGAAACCTGGTCCACAAGTCCATGGAATCTGCCCGACAGGGGAAAAGCTGGTCTGTTGCAGAAACCACAGGTCGGATTCATGAAAATCCAAATTTATTCAGTTCTGTTGCACTTTTCTCCAACATCCCTTGGTTGGGATGCTGTCTCTGACCTCGGATCCAGGAGTCTGAACTAAACAATGGCCCCCCAGATGGTGACTTCTAGCAGCCATACGATTGCTCTCTAAGTCTCGCTAAGGTTAGGAGGACCCCATGGGGTCTGTACGCTGTGACAGGTCACGCTCTTCTTCTGGTCTATGTCAGGGTCAGGCATGACATAAATTGCTGGAAAACTCTTTATTTTTAAAAGCAAAGTATAAATAATCCAAACCAGATAAAATCTTATGAAAGTAGATGATTGACACCATAGTTCTCTTCTGTGTTTTAATTTCTGGAAGTCAAATAGGCAAGGCAGGCTTTGATGGCCTTTCCCAGGCCCCACTGTATGATATGCCATTGAGAAAGAAAGAAGCCCCCACGGAGCCCCTAGAAAAATCATCAAGCATGCCGCCTGTTGCCAACAAATTACAGCTGCTCATTAAATCCCGGGAACCTCTTCCCGGCCATCTGTGTTCGTGTCAAATTATCTTTCACTTACCATGAGTAATACGGATCAAAACTCCCTTTTGATCCATGCTCCACAATCTCGGAACAGCACTCTATGAAGACAGGCGAGGCCATGATGCTGAGAAGCGAGTGGAGGCTGTGGAAAGGAGATGACTGTGTCATAAGCATCATTAACAGCTGTTGAAAGTTGACAGTGCCTGCGATTCCTACCTCTTGCTGAACTGGCATCTGGGGCTGTACTTCTACTCCTCTTTTATTCCCGCCCCCTTTGCACTGCAAACCCCTAAATCATTAAGTAAAGCTTATGCATTTGTTGCCACTAATACATTTCTAAATGCAAACCAATCTCCGGTCAGGTAATGGCTGCAATGTCTTCGTTTCTGAGATGAAGTTACCAATTATAGCCCATTTCTTTACGGTGAAAAGAAGTGACATTGGTACTGTTAGTTTTACACCTCCATGCTTCTTACTTTAACAATAGGGACGTCACGGGAGTCTGAGATGGGGGTGGAGTCCAGCAACCCCCCCCCCCGCTCAGTCCCCCAGACTCCAGTCTGCAGATCCCCCCCCCCACTTACCAGACCATGTCTGGCTCCCAGGTTGCTGCACAGTCCATGGTCACTCAGAGAAGCAGCATTTGGCTGCCCGACCCCTCAGTGAGCCGCCATTTTGCAACCCCCCCAAAAAAAACCTGGTGGTCCTGCCTTTTCTGTAAATGTTGTTGTTCAGTCGTTCAGTTGTGTCCGACTCTTCGTGACCCCATGGACCATAGCACGCCAGGCCCTCCTGTCCTGCGCTCTCCCGGAGTGTGCCCAAGTTCATATTCATTGCATCGGTGATGCTATCTAGCCATCTCATCCTCTGCCGTCCCCTTCTCCTTTTGCCTTCAGTCTTTCCCAGCATCAGGGTCTTTCCCAGAGAGTTTTCTCTTCGCATTAGGTGGCCAAAATATTTGAGCTTCAGCTTCAGTATCTGTCCTTCCAATGAGCACTCAGGGTTGATTTCCTTTAGGATAGACTGATTTGACCTCCTTGTGTTGTGCAAATGGCAGTAAACAGGGGTGGGTGGCCGCAGTCTGGCAAATGGGTGGTGAGTATGGATGGAGGTAAGTCTGTCCATCCCTATTTAACCATGCCTGTTCAGCACCATCCCTCCATCTTGACCCTTGTCCAAGAAAAAGATATAAAATCATTTTGTTACTGAAGGTCTATCTCCTCCCATACTAATCTGCCCAACAGCCAAGATCGTAACTGGTAGGGCTGGCTCCAGGAGTTGGCCTCATCAGGCATTTGCTGAGGCTCAGACCCCAGAAGGGGCTCCTTGTCCTGTCATGTCTCCCAATGCTTGGCCTAGTCAGGTTACAGAGGAAGACTCTGATGAAGATGAGGATCGAACTGCTGTTCCAGTGGAAGGAGAATCTGTTCCATAATCAGGGCCCCTTGACCATGAGACGTGGCCTTGTCAGAGGAGGAACCCGCAGCAGAACATCCATCTCCCCAGCCTCGCAGAAGTCTATACAGAATCAGGCAAGGGCCCTTCAACAGTCCAGCCAGCTCCTCCAGACAGGGTAGAACTGACCACACTACCGATCATGGCTGCCTGCCTACATAAGGCTTTAGTTGGCTCTAGCTTGTTGCTGAGACAACATCCTCCTATGTTTCTAGTAGGAGAGAACTCTAGCCAGCAAAGCTCTCTCTGAGCTCTCTGTTGCAGCTGCCCTTTACACAAAACAGCTTTTGCCTTTATCTGGCTTGCTGTGCCTGACCCATGTACCCTGACTAGAAGTACATAACCGACAAGAATTGTACAGATTGTGCCTGCCTGCCCCATCCCAGTGAATGAAACTCACTGGCAGCCCTAGACATGGCCTCTGCCATGGTTCACCCCTTATAGCCCCCTGAGGGAGTGGTCTGCCCACTCCATTCCTCTCGGGGAGGCTATCCCACAACAGAGGAGAGGGGGCAGTTGTAGAACTCTGTCCCTTGGACTACTCCCTCCTTGCTTCAAAATGTATCAACCGCAAACCTATGCACTGGTTGGGGATGTCTGCCACCTAGTGACTGACAATGGTACTGCATGCTCAAAACATACACACATTTAAATTAGGGATGTGAGAACTCATCCCAGCTCAGGTTCTCCAGGCGCCAGCCGAGCTCTTCCCTTGCTCGCTGGCACTCTGGGCTGCAGTCAAGCCCCCCCCCCCCATGCTCGGTAAGCAGCCTGCAACTTACCCAGGCCTGTTCATCTCTGTCCCGATCACGTTTTTAAAAAACATGGCGATCGGCAGCACTATCACCCATATGCCCTAGATCCACAGCGCTATTTTGCTTAGAAGTCTATGGGCAAGCGCTGCCCATCACCATGTTTTTTTAAAACATGGTGATCAGGACAGAGATGAACAGGCCTGGGTAAGTTGCAGGCAGCTTACCGAGCACGGGGGGGGGGGGGGGCTCGACTGCAGCCCGGAGGGTCAGTGAGTGGGGGAGCTCAGTGGGCACAGCTTGGGGGGTGTGGGCACCAGCGGTCTGACATTCGCAGGCCGAAAGAGGCACCCGTGCCATCCCTAATTTAAATGAAATAAAATCAATGCATTTTAAAGACCAAATAACCCTGAAGTGCACACCCCTAGGGCCCCCTTAGTATGCATGCCAATCTCAGTTGTCTAGGTTTCACAGTCTTGATGTGATGGTTAAGATGTACAAACAGACACACATCCTCTTCTAGTACTATGGATTATTTTAGTAGTTGTTTTATACCTAATTAAATTGCTCAGAGCTCATGTGTAAGCCACCTCAAACACATTCCATGGAAAGGCAGGATTAAAAACACCACACTTTTAAGTAAGTGAATTAATGGAACAGTTCCACAGGGACTCTTCCTATTTGCATTCCATGTTGCCATACATGCTTCAGAATGTTTTTAATAATTTGATGGGTTTGCCAGAGCTTCTGTGAGAATGATTCTTAGTTAAATCTGGAGAACTGTGCAAAAAGTAGTCAAATCAGATGTACAACATGTCTACAGAGTACTCTCACTTGCCTCTAATCTTTCTCCCAATTTGTCTGGGCACTGGCAGTTAAATCAGATTTCAATCAAACGTCAGCAAGCTGAATTTCTCCTGCCTATCAGACAGCCACCAAAACAATCAGCGATATATTCACACTATTCAGAAATTCATTTAGTCCCCTGTCCAGATTGGATGAGACACAGCAAGCCATAATGTTTCACACTTACGTTTGGGTGTCTTTGCCCAAAAGATATCAAATATGAAACAGCATGTTCTTATGTTTGGAAAACATAGCAAACATTCTCCTCATTTTTTGGTCTTGGGGATTGTCTTTTGTGGAGAGTAGGCATAGGTGAACAGTTCTACTTTCTCCTGCATTCAATTTTTAAAAAACAACAACAAAAAAACCCTTAAGGTCTTTAACTCCCAAATATGAAGAACTTTGTGAATTTTGGTAAATTCTCATAAAAATGAAATGAAATTCTCGCCCATCTGCACCAGCCAAATTCAATAGGTACAGCTATTCCAAGCATGGAGAGAACCGTGATGTGCCTGCCTATGATGGAGCTATTTAAGGTGACAAGTGTGTCCCCTCCAAAAGAGGTGGAAACCTCAATTGAGCTTTAGTATGGTTGAATACACAGGGATTCGAACTCAGAGACTGAAGAGCACAGCACTCAAAGCCCTGGACTTGGATGGACAAATCTGTCAGTTTCAGTTTCTCCCATTCAGTTTAAAAAAAACACAAACCCTTAAGTTCTTTTTGTTCCAAACATAGGGAACTTCACAAATTTTGGTAAATTCTTAGCAAAAATGAACTGAAATAAAATTGTCATGCATCTCTAGGGGAAAGCAAACATGATGGTGACAGACCCATGTCAGGTCAGCTGCCAAATTGCTATTATGAGGGCAGTGTGATCTATACCAGGCATGGGCAGAAGGTAGATCTGAATCTACTGGTAGATCTTTGGGCCATTTGCAATAGATTCTCAATGATTACTGACTAACAATAGCAGCAACAAAACAGCGCCCCCTCCCTACCACCCTAAATTATACTGCTGAAGTGAAGGAAGATTGGGGCAACCAGGAGTTACGTAAAAGGACTAGTGCTGGGTACTCAGAACAAATTCCTGTGCTCAGAATTCTTTAATTGTAGGTGTCCCGCTATGGCTCAGTGTTAGGTTAACCTAAGGGGCAATCCAAAAGCAAGTCAACATGCAGGCAATGGTCAAAGGCACAGTTTTACCAGGCAAGAGGAAGAGTTCCAGAAGAGAGGCCTGAAGAGCAGCCAAGGTCAAAACACAGATGAGCAGTCAGATACAATACACAGTCCAAGAAGCCGAGTCAAGCAGGAGTCCAAGGTCAGTAGTACAAAGGTTCAATCATGGAGCAAAGCCACAAAAAACCAGTAGACAATATCATTCCTCAGTGGTGAGATTGATAGGCTTATATTGCCAGATCTTCCTGAGGCCCACCCAGGGCTCAGCTGCAGTTCGTTGCAGGCTTTGCTCCTGAGGAGTCCCTTCCTCTTGAGGAGTCCTTCTTTCTATTTGAGCACTTTTCCTTAAAAGTGGCCTATCTCTTGAGGCAAAGATGCTCCCAGGGGCGAGGTGGTCACTCAGCTTCTGTCTCAGAGGCAAATCTCCCCTCCTCCTGTGGGGATGGAACCATAGTCATCTCCCCTGAGGGCCCAGGCTCCACCAAGTCTCCTGCCATGGGTGGCTTCTTGATGTTGGCCATCTCTGAGAGCTCTAGCTCCTCCTCAGAGGAGGATTCCTTCAGCAGGGGTATGACAATAAGTGTATTTCTTTTGCACCTGGCTCTAGTTGCTTCATGAACTTGAGCACACTCCCAGAGAGAGCAGAGGACAGGACGGCCTGGCGTGCTATGGTCCATGGGGTCACGAAGAGTCGGACATGACTGAACGACTGAACAACAACAACCAGTTGCTTGATAGTGCAGTTCTAGTTTAAAAACTCTGAAGTAGATCCCATAACAAGCTTGATGTCTGTCCACACCTGATTTATACAGCATGTTTAGGGAAGGTGAGTGGGGTACATAATCCTCCATCCATACTTTTCCATTTCCACAAGGGTAGCTGTATTAATCTTTTGGAACAACAACAACAACAAATGAAACCCCAGATGGTGGCATCTGAAATACTAACAATTCTATTGGAGCACAACTTAACTTTTGTGGACTAGAGTACACTTTGTCAGATGCCTGAGACATGTTTTATCTTCATCTGGCAGATTTATAAGTGTCGGGCATTTTTGTTATTATGTAGAGTCATATGAAAACTATGTCCACTTAAAAGAGTAAAAGATCCATTCAAAAACAGGGATGATCGGGGCTTTGTACACTTCTCAGTGGATCTTCCATTTGTAATCCACACAATGAATACAATTGTGTGTAATCACAGAGAGCTTCGGCTATTGGGCGGTATAGAAATGAAATAAATAAATAAATAAATAAATAAATAAATAAAATGATGGCACATGACTGCCTCCTGTAGGGTGGCCAGGTGTCCTCTTTTATAGAGGAGAGTCTTCTGTTTGAAGGTGTCCTCTGTTTGAAAGGGTGACAGATGACCGTCACCGTCCTCTATTTGAACGGCTGTCCAATTCCAA